>NC_090932.1:151699686-152014342 GCF_040938575.1 Ambystoma mexicanum
TCAAAATAGCAATTCAACTCTACCAATTCAAGGTGCTACCCTTCGGCATAGCCGCCACCCCAAGAGTATTCACCAAGAGATTAGCGGTAGTGGCGGTGCACTTACCCAGAGAATCAATCCCTGTATACCCTTATCTGGACGACTGGCTGATAACAGGGGAATACCCTCAAATTCCCAAGCGAAATACCCAAAGGACAATCCATCTTCTGTTCCTATTGGGATTCTCAATTAACGAGAAAAAAAATCAGCCTTGTTCCAAGAAAAACCAAACAGTTCCTAGGGGCTATCATAAAAACAGAAGAGGGGCTTCCCCTCACACGAAAGAGTACAAAACATACTGCTGCAAATACTTCAGTATCTGGCGGCTCGCCAAATAACCATACACAAAGCAATGCACTTGCTCGGGATGATGGCTTCATGCATTTACTTGGTTTTTCAAGCACGGTTGCGCATGGGCCCAATGCAAGAGTGGTTAGCGGAACAGTGGTCTCAGGCAAGCGGTCAGTAGGACCATCTAGTGCTTGATTTGCTCTAATGCAAGCTGTACGCTGGTGGATAAAGGAAAATCTGTTAAAGCGATAGTTGCAACAGACTCCTCATGATGGGGAGCCCATTACCTTCACCACACAGCACATGGCCTGTGGACACGGATCACAGCCTAAAACCACATCAACCTTTTGTAGCTACTAGCAGTACTCCCGGCCCTACAATCCTTTCTGGCACATTGAACAGGTCAAACAGTGCAAGTCCTCACAGAACGCACCACTGTTGTTGTTTTACATAAACAAGCAGGAAGGTGCGCACACTCCAAGCCTATCCAGGCTAGCCTAAATAATTTGGAAGTGGGCACTCAAGCGGAACATATTCCTAGTAGCTCAACACGATCCAGGGGAACTCCATTCTCTAGCAGACTCTCTAAGCATAGATCCCCTACCTGAAGAACACCAGTTGCAACTCAACAGAGGAATTTTAGACAATATCTTTTCCCTCTGGGTCTACTCTTCTTTAGACTTGTTCGCCACAAACCAAAACGCACAATGCCCAGATTTCGCATCCAGGGTTCCCCAACCAGATCCAAGGGAACCCCCTATGGATGAGCTGGTCAGGGGAATTTGCTTACGCTTTTCCACTGATACCGCTCCTCAGCAGAATAGTGCACAAAATGCACCAGGAACAAGCAACTCTAATCCTGGTTGCTCCAATGTGGGCGAGACAACCTTGGTTTCCGCATCTGCTCAAACTGTCGATGTGCTACCCATTCAAGCTCCCGTGCCCCTGCAACATGCTCACCTAAAACAGCGGGGACAACGACACACACACACACACACACTCACTCACTCACTCACTCACTCACTCACTCACTCACTCACTCACTCACTCACTCACTCACTCACACACTCACTCACTCACTCACTCACACACTCTTATCTATCTATCTATCCTTGACAGCTTGGCTCCTGAAGTTAGAGTTTGGTCATTTAAAACTACCTCATACGTGTATGGAAATCCTCAAGTAGGCCCGTAAACCTAACACCAGACACTGTTACATTAACAAATGGAAAAGATTTGTAATATGGTGCCAGTCAAAAAATGTAAACCCTATTGAATGTACTCCATCACATATTCTTCACTACATGCTCGACTTACTAGACGCTGGCCTAGTATTCCACTCTATAAAGGTGCACCTAGCAGCTTTATCCGCATCACCACTTCTCAAAACAAGGTGTCCTGGCAGGAAAGTCCCTGTTGTTGAGGCTTTCATGGAGGGAGTAAAGAGACTTTACCCCCATCTCCAACTTGCCTTCAAGGTGGGATCTCAATGTGGTATTCTCAAATCTCATTGGTGTTCCCTTCGAGCCAATGCACAAATCTAGCCTTAAACACTGAACATACAAAACAGCTTTTCTGGTGGCCTTCACCTCCATAAGAAGAGTCAGTGAGCTACAAGCTTTGTCAGTGCAAGGCCCTTTGTTATTCACAAAGACAAGTTGGTATTAAGAACACACCCTAGGTTCTCCAGCATGGGGTCTGGCATGGATTCACATGCTCATGAATATTCCCCGTCGTCAGGCTGGGAATCCTCGGTAAAGAAAAAACCAGTATCAGTTTCGTTTCTGATCTGTCTTTCGTAGTAATAACCAATCACTGGTCTCTGCGTCATACTGACCACAGCCAATGACTGCCCTCTACCTAAGCCCCGCCTCTGGCAGCCATCTTCAGATTTTTACCGCACGTTCATGTGTTGGGATCCTCGTGCTATTGCTCTCGAGCGTTAGTGCTATATTTTCACGTTTCTCAAAAACTTAGTTTTTTTCGGTCAAAAGAGCCTCAAGCTCCACCGACTCTCCATCCGATCAACGGGGACCCGTGTCGGATTCGTCTGCGCCCCTCAAGGGTGAAGATTTAGTCGAGCTACGCTTTTGGAGGACTCCAGAAGTTTTCTCAGGCCCATCTCAGACATGGCCCAGGAGAAGGGAAGCTCGACGCCCGGAAATCTGTTCAGGGTCTGCCCTGGATGCCAGCTGCAGAACGTCTTTAAGGAGGACGAACACTCCTTTTGTCTCTACTGCTTACATGAGGACAAGACGCACGTGGAGAAGGACTGTGCGTTTTGCGGCAACATGTCGGAGCGGACCATGAAGGACCGCCATCAACGTCTCGCCAACTGCCTGGAAGGGAAGAGCCCGTCCGGCGAGAAGAAGAGGAAGAAATCCGAGCGGTCTTCTAAGACCTTTGAGGACGCCCCGGCGACGGGGGTCCAACACAAGGCCAAGCACCGCGAGTCCACTGGCACCGGGAGCGCCGAACGGTCGGGCTCTACGGGCGCCAGGCAGGGCGCACCCTCCCCGGTACCATCAACCACGAGCCAACGCTCTGGGTCGGGTAAGAGGAAGGCCGAGCACCCGGCGAAGCTCCTGGAGAGGCCCCGGTCGAGCTCGAATGCCCCATCGGAGGGGGAGCGAGGCAGTGTCCCCCCCCCCCCTCAAGGATAAGGCGGTGAGCGCACCTAAGGCGGTGAAGGCCTTAATCCATCCGGCCAAGGCCTGTATCGAGACTGTCGCGGCGGCCCTGGCTCAGACTGTGGAGGCTACGCCAGTGGTGGCGACCTCGGGGCTCAGTCTCCCTGCCACCTCGGAGGGAGTCCTCTTTTATGCCCATCGATAGGACCCCCGTGAAATCTCCGGTGGAGAAGAAAAAGGAGGGCAGGGTGTCGTCGTAGACTCGGCTTCAACCTCGGAGGAAGAGCTGATCGAGGTCTTAAGCCACGGCCTCGGCGTGGAAGAAGACCGGCCCGTCGGGATGGATCCCCACGCGGGTGACGACGACATCGTCGAGGGCGCCGACGGGGCCCCTGATCGCCCGTCGGATTCCCCTCTGCCAGCGCCGCAAGACAACTCGGCGGCCATTTTGTTGGCTATACAGTCCTTATGCTCGGAGATAAGGACGAGACTACCGTTGCCAGCGGAGGAACCACTCCCGTCGGGGGACCCAGAACCGGGACCTTCTGGCGTTCCTCCTCCCAAGAAAAGAAGGATTCACCCTCCACCTCCTTTTCAGCCGTCGCGCCCCGTCCAGCCCTCCTCCCCGTCCACGACTCGAGGGGATGATACGGGGACTGACACGGCCGCGACGGGTACGGACGCCGAGGTCTACGACGAGGATCTTCCGTCGTCACCTCCCACCAGGGCTTCTCCGCCCGACGAGATTGGATCGTTCCACTCCATGATCGCCAGGGCATCCGAACTTTTCCAACTCTGCCCTGAGGAGAACAAAAAGGAAGGATTCCTTTATCAACGGCGCGAGGCCAAGAGGAAGATGGTCCTCGCGATGCCTCTAATGGACGACATTTGGGATGAGGGCCTCGCCCTCCTCAAGAACCCTTCCACGACGCCAGCTAGGAGAGACCGGTACGAAAAGAAGTACCGGGTCCCGGACGCGGCCCCCCTGTGCCTCCGGGCGCAGCCTACCCCGGACTCCGTCGTCTCCGCGGCGGCCAGGAAGAAAGCGGGGGGGGTGCGGCCTCCACATCGACTTCCCCGCCGGACAATGAGGGAAAGAAATTGGACTCTATGGGACGCAGGGTCATCTCGTCTGCAGCGACGACGATTAAGGCGGCCAACGCCTTGGCTATCGTGGCCCGCTACGACAGGGAGCTATGGTACAAACTGGCTCCCCTGCTGGACTTCCTACCAGACGACAAGAGGGCGGATGCCCTGGAGATCCTACAGGAAGGTGAGGTGGCGTCGGACCACGCCATCACTATTGCGACGGACATCGCCGATACGGGATTTCGCCAGTTGGGCAACGGCGTGTGCCTTAGGCGGCGTGGATGGCTCAAGGCTACGGACTTCCGTCAAGACGTACAGACCAGAGTCCTGGACATGCCGTTCGATGGGAACAACCTGTTTGGGAAAACAGTGGACGATTCCCTTCAGGCCATTAAAGCGGACACGGAGACGGTCCGGGCCCTTGGGGTTCTGCAACGACGACGGCTGCCCTTTCGGAGCAGCGGAGGCAAGGGCGCCTCCAAAGGCTCCGGCGGCGATTTCTCCACCTACCGTCAAGCGGCCCGCTCGTCGTCTCAGGAGGCCTATAGGGGACGAGGCAAGTTGGGCGGACCCCGCCGTCGTCGCCAAGGAGGTCAAGGCGGCAAAGCCTCGTCGAAACAGGATTGAACCGGTGGGAGTCCATCTCCACCGACCGTTGGTGTTGGACGCCTTAGCCCGGGGCCACGCGCTCGAGTTTCAAAGAAGGTGCCCGCGCGTCCCCCCCGTGGCCAGGAAAGAGCTTCACGTCCCGCAGCTTCTCCTGGAGGTAAAGGCGATGCTCAGGAAGGGCGCCATCGAACTCGTTCCAAAGAGGCTTCGGGGCTCCGGAGTTTACTCGAGATACTTCCCCGTGAAGAAGACGGGAGGATGGCGCCCCATCCTAGACCTGCGACGTCTGAACAAGTTCATCAAGGCTCAGAAATTCCGGATGGTCACCCTCCAGCACGTCCTGGGTCAGCTGGAGGAAGGAGACTTCCTGTCGTCGTTGGATTTGGAGGATGCCTACTTCCATATTCCCATCCTAAGGGGGCACCGAAAATTTCTCAGGTTTGTGGTCCAAGGGCGTCACTACCAGTTTAAAGCCCTCCCCTTCGGACTACGGTCGGCACCCAGGGTTTTCACCAAGTGCCTTGCACCGGTGGCGGCGCAGCTGCGCCGAGAAGGGATCCACGTCTACCCCTACCTGGACGACTGGCTCATCCGAGCCAAGACGAGGGAGCTCGCCGTGGACCACACGGCAAGGACCGTCCAGCTTCTCACGGACCTGGGATTCTCTGTGAACTACGCCAAATCCCACCTGGTACCCGCGCAAGACGCACTGTTTCTGGGGGCGAGGCTCGACACAGTGTCCCTTCTGGCCTCCCCGTCGGAGGAGAGGACCAGGGCCATCCTGGGCAAGGTACAACGGATGTTGGTGGCCGACGCGGCCAAGGTGAGGTCCATCAAGTCCCTCCTCGGAATGATGTCTTCCTGCATCTACCTCATTCCACTGTGCAGGCTCCGGATGCGCCCGTTGCAGGAGTTCCTGGACGCGCGCTGGATCCAAACGACGGGCAGCTTCGAGGAAAGGATCACACTCGAGGAGAGTTTCCGACGAGCGATCCGGTGGTGGGGCACCCGCGCGCATCTGACGGCGGGCATGGACTTCCAGACCCCAGCCCACCAGGAGACAGTGACCACGGATGCCTCCCTGGAAGGGTGGGGAGCGCACACCGAAAATCTGCACGCAAGAGGCCTTTGGCTCCCGACGGAGAAATCACTACATATCAACGTCCTAGAGCTCCGTGCAGTGTTTTGGGCCCTCAGGTCCTTCCTTCCGTCCCTCAAGGTCAAGGTGGTGAGGATCTTCACCGACAACACCACCACCATGTTTTACATCAGGAAACAGGGCGGAACCAGGTCCCCAGCACTGTCCAAGGAGGCGCAGGACCTGTGGCATTGGGCCGTCGCCCAAAGGATGTTTCTGGTGCCGTTTCATCTGGCAGGGATAAAAAACACCATCGCCGACTCACTCAGCAGGGAGTTGCGCTCGTGCCACGAGTGGGAGCTACGGCAGGATCTAGTGGATCGCCTCTTCCGACGGTGGGGCACACCCCAGATCGACCTGTTCGCGACGGCGACGAACTCCAAGTGCCGGAGGTTCGCCAGCAGGTTTCCCCAGGCGAGGAGCATGGGCGATGCTTTCTCGTTCCCCTGGGAGGGCCTGTTCCCTTACGCGTTCCCTCCATTGCCACTGCTAATCCGGCTCATCAACCAGCTCAAGAGGTCACGGTGCAGGATGATCCTCGTCGCACCTGCGTGGCCGAGGCAGATATGGTTCCCGGACCTTCTGGACTTGTCAGCGTCCCCGTCAATCAAGCTGCCGGTGGACGCGGATCTACTCTCCAGGGAAGGAGGCGCCATCCTCCACCACGACCCGAAATCGCTGAACTTGCAGGCCTGGCTCCTGGCTCCTGCAGCGCTCGAGTTTGGAGGATACGACATACCGGCCGACTGCAGAGAGGTTCTTGCAAAGGCCAGGGCGTCCTCGACTCTTAAATGCTACGGACACAAATGGAAGAGGTTCTCTGTCTGGTGCCACGCACAGAAGATTAACCCTCTACGGATTACGGCTCCCCAAGTACTGCCGTACCTGCTGACACTGGCCAAAGCTGGACTGGCACACGCGTCCATCAAGATTCATCTTGCTGCGATCTCCCGATACACCAGAACCACGGGGCGGACGTCCTTGTGGTCTCATCGTCTGGTGAAAGAGTTCATGAAGGGACTGTTCAGATCGTTCCCGCCGGTGAAGGCTCCGGCCCCGGCGTGGGAGCTCAACGTGGTGCTGACCAAGCTCATGGGACCTCCGTTCGAGCCTCTGCACTCGGCCCCGTTGAAGTTTCTGTCGTGGAAAACAGCGTTTCTTGTGGCCATCACCTCTGCACGACGAGTGGGAGAGATCCAGGCCCTTTCCTGCAAGGCCCCGTACTTGACTTTTCACGACACGAGGGTAGTGCTCAGGACGCACCCCTCCTTCATGCCCAAGGTGCCGTCGGACTTCCACCTCAACGAACCCTTGGTGTTGCCTGTGTCTTCCCGTCGCCTTCGTCGCCGGCTGAGAGGACTTTGCACTCGCTGGATGTGGCTAGAGCGCTGAAGTTCTACGTGGACCGCACAAAGTGTTTTCGGAAGACCTCACAACTCTTTGTGAATTTTGGACCTGTCAATCAGGGGAAGGCACTCTCGAAGGCTTCCATTTCCAGATGGCTCTCCGGCTGTATCATGTACTGTCATCGGTTGGCAAACCGACCGCTGCCTGGCCGTCCGAGAGCCCATTCCACCAGAGCGATCGCAGCTACCACGGCGTTCCTTTCTGATGTGCCCCTGCTGGACATATGCAGGGCTGCTACGTGGAGGTCGATGCACACCTTCACGAAATTCTACTGCGTCGATCGGGATTCCAGGGAGGAGTCCAGGGTCGGCCAAGCAGTGCTGCGCAACCTGTTCGCCTGAGGTGAGCCTGGTGAGGAGGCAAGATGCTTAATGTTGAGTTGGATGTAATGCTTAATGTTGAGCCTTTGCCACCTCCCGTGGTTGTACTGCTATGTATTCTTTATTCATGAGCATGTGAATCCATGCCAGACCCCATGCTGGAGAAGGAACAAGTTACTTACCTGTAACTGTTGTTCTCCAGCATGGGTCTGGCATGGATTCACATGCAAACCCTCCCGCCTACCCCTCTGCGGCTCTTCACTTGGTCATACTGCCACTTCACGTGCTTCCAAATCTGAAGATGGCTGCCAGAGGCGGGGCTTAGGTAGAGGGCAGTCATTGGCTGTGTTCATTATGACGCAGAGACCAGTGATTGGTTATTACTACGAAAGACAGATCAGAAACGAAACTGATACTGGTTTTTTCTTTACCGAGGATTCCCAGCCTGACGACGGGGAATATTCATGAGCATGTGAATCCATGCCAGACCCATGCTGGAGAACAACAGTTACAGGTAAGTAACTTGTTCCTTTTCGCCCAAGTTCATATCCAAGTTCCATGTTAAACAATCCATTGAACTACCTGCTTTCTTTCAAAATCCTTCAAACTCAGCTGAGAATAACCTGCATACAATAGATGTAAGGAGGGTTGTCGTTTACTATGTAAACGAGACAAAACTGCTAAGAAGAACAGACCAACTGTTTGTCTCCATAGCACCTGGCAGGGAAGGCAATCATGTTAAAAATTACAATACATAGAATTATACAAATAAAATATACGCAGATATTATATACATCTTAAACAGTTGTATGAATCACAGAAATAAGATATGCACAGATAAATACATGTTAAGCAGTTGCATGAAGGATAGAGGGTGCAGTACATTTGCTCAGGTATAAAACGGTGGGAGAGTAAACCCGATGATGAGGAGGTTTAGTAGATCTCCTGCTTGAGGAGCCATGTTTTTGTGTTTTTTTTTTTCTGAATGTAGCGTAGGATGGGGCAGCTCTTAGATTTAAAGGTAAGGTGTTCCACAATGGGGGGTGGCTACGAGGGCCATGTAGGAGGACGCGATCTGGAGGAGCTCCAGAGATCCTGATATGATCCTGGCGAAATAGTGCATAACAACGTGCCTATGAGTGCTGAAAACACACATGTTGGTGTGTGAACGGACTGACTGCGCTTGGTGAACTTTTGGAATGCGTGGGAGGAATGGCGGCGGAGTTTTGTGCGAAAAAGATAAGGAGCGCCGGAGACGAAAGACGAAACAAAATGGCCGATCAACGACCGGAACAAAGGAAGGAGCAGGCCGCACGGTGGTCGGGGGATGGGAGCGGACTGTGTGCGTATTTGTAACTTGCGCAGAACGCAGGTCCCCTATGTTGGGATATTAACGCGAATCGGCCTGTATGGCTGCAGAATCATGTCTAATAGAACCGTGAGACCGAAGGCGAAGCAGCCCACGTTGGACGACTTCGCCAAGACGTCCCCTGGTCCGGAAAGTTCCAAGAGCAAGGATAAGTCGCCTGCAGGCGGCATGCCTGTGACGGGCACTAACCAAGAGGTCCTGGCTGCGATTGCGGACCTGAAGGCGGCCTGGGAGGCTAAACTTGAACTCGCCGTTACTGAGCTGAAAACGGCATTGGACCTTAAGGTCGGTGAGGTGCAGGAAGAGGTGAATTCACTTCGACAGGACGTCAGGTCTCTGGCGGAGCGCACTGACACCCTCGAGAAAGAGGTGAGCCCGAACACCGCGGATTGTGCCTCCCATAAGGCCGAATTGCATGCCCTGGTGCAGAGAGTGGGCAACTTGGAGAACAGGGCGGAGGAGGTGGAAGGACGCGCCCGACGGAATAACATTCGCAACTGTGGCCTGCCAGAAGGATCAGAGGGCCACGATCCCACGGAGTTCATCGAATCTATGCTGTTGCAGGAGATACCCGGAGGAGCTTTATCTCAGGGATTTGCGGTGGAATGTGCGCATAGAGCTCTGACAAGGAAGCAGCCGCCGGGAAACCCACCTAGGCCAGTAATTGCCAAAATCCTTAATTACCGGGACCGGGAGAGGATACTAGAACACTTCCGCAAGGGTGGAACGATTAAACGAGGGGCGGCAAACATAACGGCCTACCCGGACTATACCCTGATTGTGCAGCGTAGCCGTATGAACTTTGGGATGGTAAAGCGGAGATTGAGAGTGTCGGGCCATAAACACATGTTGCTGTATCCGGCAAAATTGAAAGTTTTTCATAAACACAGGACTTTGTTTTTTGAGAGTCCGGAGGACGCCATGGGATGGCTCGACGCGCAGGGATGCCCCCAGGAGCCTGACGTTCGGATGGGAAGAGGAGATGGAGGAGATAAGTAGTGCACGAGGAGGGCGCTACAAGATGGCGCAGAATAGGACTCTGGGACTTGATTATAGTAATTTGAGCGGCCTTAGGCAGAGAAGGTCAGACTGTTAAACAACATGTTATGAGCACTGTGACTATTGCTGTTTTTAGGGGAGCCTTGCAGAGTGGATCTCTTTACCCCACTTAGTAACCTTAGTTAAGTGGCCATTAGGGCGACTTCACCCTACTGAGCTCTGGGCATTGGTTGGTGCTTGCAGGGCTAGATGTGGGGGTGCCCGAGTTCCATGGATGGAGCTGGGCAGCAGTTGGGGAATGTGGTGTTGGGGAACGGATGGGTGGAGGGTGGGGAGGGAAGTGGGGAGTTTGGGGTGTACATAGTTATGGGGAGTTCGAGTTTGTACATGAGGCTACAAGGAAGAGCTAGAGGGTTGTATCTGTATCGCATGGGCAGGTGGGATTGGCTGCACGGAAGGGGGGAGGATACTTATGAGCTATGGGGGATCTTAAGATCGTAACGTGGAATGTCAGGGGACTCAATAGTTACTTAAAGAGGAACAAGGTCATGATGTATTTGAAAAGACAGAATATTGATATTGCACTGTTGCAGGAGACGCATCTGACGCAGGAAAAGTTGGAGCTGGTGGGGAAGAAGTGGAGAGGTATTGTAGTGGGTTCTCCGTATTCTTCCTACGCTAGGGGAGTGTTGGTCTGGGTGGCACCGCACGTTCCGCTACAACTTACACAGGAGGTGGGGGATACAGAGGGGGGGATAGTTATATTGAAGGCGCTGGTGGAGAATAAAGAGGTGTGCATTGTAAATACGTATGCCCCCAATCAAAACACTGCGGCATATTTTAAGACTCTGTATACCAACCTGGGTACGTGTGTGGGTGGGGTGGTTATTTGGGGAGGGGATTTTAATTGTGTGCTGAACCCCAGGGTAGACAGACCTGATGATAAGATTGATAGGCCCACCCCAGCAGCCAGGGCTTTGCAGACGCTGTTCGACGACTTCGGGCTGGCAGATGTTTGGAGACTGAAACATCCTAATGGGGAGCAGTATTCGCATTACTCAGCCCCGCAACAACTGCATACGAAACTTTATTATTTTTTTGCCACGCCAGATGTGGTGGTAGAGACCACCCAAATAGAATACAAAGCGAGGGTCCTGTCGGACCACTCGCCTCTGGTCCTGGTGTGGCAGTACTGCCGCCCCAGGGCGCGGATACCGACGTGGCGCCTCCGGGCTGAGGCGCTCAAGGATCCGGTCTTCAGAGAGGATATCAGAGACGAGGTTATACATTATTTCGAAGAGAACACTGGCAGTGTGGACTCGGCGGGCACGCTCTGGGAAGCCTTTAAGGTGGTGTTGCGGGGTGCTGCCATCGCTAAATCAAAGGGCCTGCAGGGTGGGGTCCTGACGGAGTTAGGGGGAGCTGAGGATGAACTGGAAAGGGAACTCAATAGTGGAGGGGGGGATGCGGAGCTAGTACTTGGGAAAGGCTCTGCAACCTTAACTATAAGAAGTATGTTGAGAGGCAGCATGCAGGTGGGGATAAAACGAGCCGCCTCTTGGCATGGCTATACAAGAGTGAAACCCCTAGGCCCCCGATTAGGACGATAACCAGAGAGGATGGAGAGGTAGCGGACACCCAAGAAGGAGTCAATGAGGCATTCTTGGATTATTACAGGGCACTATGAGGACAAAGGGGGGGGCAGCCGAGAGGAGATGAGGGAAACTTTAAGAGATATTGGATTACCTAAGATTAGTGCCGAAGAAAGAGAAGAGCTGGTTGCACCGATTACTTTGGAGGAATTGGATGAGGTGGTGAGGCAGCTGCCCACCAGTAAGACCCCGGGAGTGGACGGACTTCCTAGCGAATTTTATAAAGCATATAGAGAGGAGGTACTCCCGCCCCCCCTCCCCCCCATGCTAGAAATGCTTAATGAATCGTTTGAGGTGGGCCGGTTGCCAGAATCGCTTAGAGAAGCGATCAAAATACCGCTCCCCAAGCCCAACAAACCAGGGCATAGCTGCGGCTCCTACAGGCCCTTGTCCATGCTGAATCAGGACGGCAAGATATTGACGGCGGTCCTGGCTAATAGATTGCGGAGAGTTATTAGTAAATTGATACATCCGGACCAAACAGGTTATGTCCCCAACAGGAATATAACCCACAACCATAGGCAACTCCACCGGGTGGTTGAATGGGGGAGCAAGAGCGAGGGTGAAATGGCGGTTGTGTCCTTAGATGCAGTCAAAGCTTTCGATTCAGTCAGGTGGTCGTGGTTGCTGGAGGCCCTGAGGGAATACGGGATGGGGCCGGGCTACATTAGGTGGGCGAAGTTGCTGTACAGTGAGCCGCTAGCTAGGGTTCGTACAGGAGCGGTGATATCCGAGA
This sequence comes from Ambystoma mexicanum, assembly GCF_040938575.1. Lineage (NCBI taxonomy): Eukaryota > Metazoa > Chordata > Amphibia > Caudata > Ambystomatidae > Ambystoma > Ambystoma mexicanum. The sequence continues at coordinate 151,711,966 of NC_090932.1, forward strand.
GGTGGCAATTTATCAGAGGCACCAGACAAGGGTGCCCCTGGTCCCCAATGTATATATATTCTGGCCCTGGAGCCCCTGGCAGTGTACCTTCGGCAACAATATGACATGATAGGCATCGAGTTAGGGGGAGAGAAACACCTAATATACCTGTATGCTGACGATTTGCTATTATATTTGAGATATCTGGAGGAAAATCTTCAATATATTCTGGAGGTAATGGAAAGGTATGCAGAACTGTCTGGCATAGCGGTGAACCCCCAAAAATCGAGCATATTCCCATTGGGTAGCTACAGAGGAACCCTTCCGGTGCGGTTGCCAGTGTTGCCGATACCATGGGCGGTTGGTTCCTTCCGCTACCTCGGAATAGATGTGTATCACATGGTAGAGGAGGAACATTTGCATAACACCGAGGTGGCTGTGGGAAAAATCTGTATAAGCATGAAGTTTTGGGAGAAGTTGCCGTTGGCAATGATGGGACGGGGGGGCGATGCTTAAAATGGTGGTCCTGCCTAGGCTCTTACATTTTTTCAGCAATATTCCATATATGATACCTAAGAAGTTTTTTGCCAAGCTGAATAGTATGTGCAGAGACTTCCTATGGCATGGCACCCGGAATAGAGGGACGCTATGGAAGTTGCAGAATTTCTAGGAGAGGGGGGTATTAAGCTGCCAAATTTTGAGGCCTATTATGTAGCTGGTCAGTTGCAATATGTGGTCAAATGGCTCTCTGATGAGGTAACTACCGAATTTAGGCTGTTTGGACAGGACTGCACTCGGTTTTACCTGAAGGAAATTATTTGGTTGCCTAGTTCAGAAATGAAGCAGCGCCCGGGAATGATGTTGCTGGGGTGGAAGATGTGGCGTAGAGTATGTCGAATGATGGAGGATCCGTACCCGTGTTCCCGCAGGTGCCGTTGGTTGCTTTGGCAGGGGAAGACAAGCAACTAAGGATGATAATCAGGACCTACTGGGAGTCGGTCGGGCTGGTTACATTGGGGGGATGTTTGGCAAGAGGGGACCATTAGGGATTTTGAAGGACTAGGGGAAGAGGCAGGCTTGCATAGGGGCCAGTATGTCACGTACCTAAGGCTGGTGCAGAATATTCGTAAAATCTGGCCTGAGACTGTATTGGCGGAGGAACCAGACGCCACTATGGGGACAATATATGACATATCAGAAGGGGGGCATGAGATCTCTAGATTGTATGAGATGGTGATGACCCGGGTTGGGAAGGAGTTGACGCATTTGAGGTTGGATTGGGAAACAGAGGTGGGAGCACAGATGGAGGATGGGATTTGGGAGTGTGCTATGGGATACCACAAGAAGGTGTCAAGAAATGCTAGATTACAACAAATACAGTTATATATAACGCACAGAGCTTATATGACCCCGATGAGAATATCTAAGTTCGGAAATGCGGGACGACAAGCGTGCCCAAAATGCGATAAGGAAAATGCTGATATGACACACATGTTTTGGTCTTGCCCAGTGATTGAGAGTTTCTGGGGAGAAGTGGCGCAAAAACTAGCGGAAAAAGGGGTCACGCTCATTATAGATACGGCCTGGGCCTGCCTGTTGGGAGGGCTTCCCAGACCACGGAAACTTAAACATGTTGGGAAATTGAAGGACTTGGCATATGTGCTCGCAAAACGGAGGATTGCCATGGGATGGAAGCAGTGTCATAAGCCACGGGTGGAGGTATGGTGGCGGGAATTGCAGAAATGGGCGGAGGCTGAAACGGTGGTATGGCAGGAGGCATGTAGCATGAGTGGGGAAGAAGTGGGTACCCTGAAGGCATGGAGAGTATTAATAGCAGGACTGTTTGGAACAATAACGGATTCTGCAGACTCAGAAGGAGGTGATACCCTGCCACACGTAGCAGATACGGAAAGTGAAGGACAAACGAGCTCTTGAGGGGGGAGGGATTGGGAGAGCAGTGGTCTTGACTAATTGATGTTCATGTGATTGTTGCAAAAAGCGCTGCCAGTTTGGTTTGTATTGTTTGTTTGTTTTAAAAATTAATAAAAACCGTTTAAAAAAAAAAAGATGTTCCACAATTTAGCTGCAAGGACAGTGAAGCTGATTCCTCTTGCCTCCTGAAGTTTATATCTGGGGACAGTGTTCCAGATAAGATTTTGAGGAGGGAGTATTTTACTCCCTGATTTTGCAATTGGAGAGTAAATGCAATTTCAAGCGAGTAAAAATGAGTTTACTTCTTCACAAGAGAGTAAAATGTATCTGAAATGTTTAGACATTTGGGGAATAAAACTTAAGTCCATGCATTCAACCAGTGATAGAAATGAGGACTTAAGGCATGATTCCAGGCCTTGACTAACCAATCAGTCAACACTGTGATGGTAACTGGACCATGGAGTGTGGTGTGAGGTCTGGTGAGCTGCACAGTGGAATGGTTCCTGCGCCAACAGTATGCCTGAAATCATGGAAATGCACAGTGTGTGCAGCTTGGGGACCTTGTACCTACCAGCTGTGCACACAGACTTAAGCTACAGTTTGTGGTCAATTTTTTGTGTAGTGCAAAGCTCCAATAAGGAAGGAAAACAAACTAACCAGAGGGGATTCTCATTTTGAATTATTGTGTAAATGTTACCAGGGTGAGGTTTCCTAATGCAGAGAGGAAGCTAGCGCTTTTAATGACAGGAAATAAAAAGCAAACTCATCCTTGCTAAGTTTCAAACTCACAAACCTCTGATAAAACGATCTCTGCAGCAGGTGCATTATCTCAGTTGGTTTAACACGTACCCTGCTTCAGTATTCAGGGTGCATGCAATACCATTTTAGACAGACAAAACGCATACCCACATATACATGCACTTGCCAGTGTACATATTTGTCTGGTCTCCACGTCGTATTAACTGCCTGAAAGTGGACTTTATAACCAAGCCCTGCTATCTGCTGGCTTCACTTAATATAGGAATCCCATTTCACCTCCGTACTTAATGTCTCACCTGATGTTTTAACAACACATGGTATAGGAATAATCAAAGATTAGAAAGATGAAAGGCTGAGCCAGCATTGCAGGCCTAGACCCTGCCCCCTGCAGGATATATGCAGGTGGTGCTAAACCCATTTAGCTGTCTCATTACATTACAAACCGGTGCGGGATTCTCAAAATACCTTTTGCTTTCGAGAGCAATGCTGTACAATGGGGCAAATCTTCTGCTTGAATCCTGAAAAGATGCAGTGTCTCATGTCCAGCAACAACTGGCAAAAGCACTGCAGAACATGAGCTCACTCATGGTATTGCGAGACCCGAACCTTGAAGCAAAATCCAGTCACACCTCCCCCGCTTATACTTTCCTCATCAGGTTGTGTGAATGTGCAGCGGGTACACAGTGAAATCTAAGGGCAATACAATACAATGAAAATACAAGGGCAAACAAATGATAGAAAGTACTGATTGTAGAAAATACTAAATTGCCTCTTGTACAGAGCCTGGGGAACACACTCCTCCAATGAGGGAGCCTCCCTAAGGGGATACAGGGAGTTCAGGCATCTCCTGTTACCTCCATGGCCCCGGGTGTATGGCTGTCCACTGAACTCGTACTTCTTCTGGAGCACATTTTGGCCAGTGTGCGAACTTGGTATAATTATTTGCACAGTGCATTATGCAATGTAAGAACACTGAAGATGCCATTGCCAGTCAAGTAAGGCCAGTATTTCCCAATGCAGGAACACCAGTGCTGCCTGAGCCCAATTATGCCATTACTGACACTATAAAGTACACCCTATTGAAAGGACATTGTATGTACCACCAACCTTGCCCATCCCACTGTGTGAACACTTCTGCTGGACGAGCTGCATATGGGCTGCACATTCTACTTACTATAAGAAAACGTGCTGTGTGAGCCCAGTACTTCCGTTATTTGCCTCAGTGAGAACATGCACGCTGCCCCCTTCCCTAAGCCTCTCTTCAGGCACCACTCAGACATTTGCTGCCATGGTGGCGTCACCTCCCATAATCTCCTGTCCTAGGTGCAGGCTACTGCCCATTCTTGCATAACAATTTGATTCAATCTTCAGTTCCACCCTTGCAGCCATCGCCCTCTTTCACCTGCTGTCCTCCACACCAGCGCTCCTCCCTGCTCCCTGTTGCACCTTCACTTGCATGTATCCTTGCAGTTTCACATCCTTTGCTCACACTTACACCATCCTTGCATTTATAAGCCTACACACTCGCACACCCTTGCTCATTATCACACTTGTGGTAGGTCTCACATAGTCTCACATCTGCACACGAGTGTACTGTACAGGAGAGTAGAAGATCCAAGTGCTGCGGCTTCGATATCCTTTCAGTCTGCTGGCATAGAAATTTAATTTAAAAAAAGTGCTATTTCAATTGGAAGTGAATGGGCCACGGACCCGGTAGATTATCTTGCCACTACTGGTTAAAATAAAAATAAAAGTTTGAGTTAGCCGATTATAGATAATTATGGTTGTTGGTAGGCTTCAAGTTCAGGTCACCATGTATTCCTTGACAAATGCTGACAAGTCCAAAATAAAAGGGGGTTGGGTACAACCAGGGCAGAATAACCTACATTAGGGCTAGTAACCTACCTTTAGAAAATGCTGCTCATTTCTACGCAGCCCACTAAGTCGAAAGTAATTTTGCGAGTGGCACTGCAGAGTCTTCTAATGAAGCTCGCGTGTGCATATACTAATGGTACTGCAGTGCCATCTACTGGCAGAAAGAGGACTTTTTAAAATAAAAAATTACAGTGACAATCCTGCGTAAACGGGACGCATTTAAAAGTGAAATGTGGCGTAATGGCAAGAATTAAATGCGTAAAAAGGCCCAATATGCGCCTTATCTGGAGGGCTGTCTGGGGAGATTGAGGCAGTGTGTCTGTGCAGATCTGGTGGGGCGGCTAAAGATGTGGCGTGAAGAGTTCTCGGAAAGGTGTCTTCGAGCCTAGTTTGTGAGGCACTTGTGAGTGAGTGTTTTGAAAGTAATCCTTTGACGGATAGCCAGTTCAGGTTCGTCTGGATGTGGAAATGTGGTGTGATCTAGGGATGTTCAGTGCTGATATTATAGCGTTATTTTGTATAACTTTCATCTTTTTTAAGTTACTTTGGTTGGTATCCAGATAGAGAGCATTACAGCAGTCCAATTTAGATAGCACTAGTGCTCTGTCTACAGAAATACAATTCACGGGGGTTAAGAACGGTCTACAGGTAGTGATTAATTTGCATGTGTAGGCTGTGGAGGATACTGTCGCGTTAATTTGTCTTGTTAACGTTAATGCAGAATCTAAGTAAATACTGAGGGTTTTCACATCCTTTGAAGCCTTGATAAGGTTACTGTCGATACTGAAGGTGTAAAACTGATCGTCTAGTTTAAGTTTTGTTTGCGAACGTAGGAGTAGTAACTGTCTTATTGTTAAGACAGAGTCTGTGTTTGGCCATCCAGGCTTGTATGATAAGGGAGATGTTGTTAAATGCTTTAGTGTCCGTGGCGTAATCCCCTGTGATGGTGATGAGCATCTGGGTGTCATCTGCATAGTTAGTGTAGGTGACACCCAGATAGTCAAGGTCATCGAACAGGGGTTTGGAGTTGGGGACACACATGATCCCTGAGCGACTCGACAGGTGACTGGAGATGGCTCGGCTGAGGCTGCAGGTGCAAAGACCCTCATGGATCCATTGTCTAAGAATGATTGGATCCACTATTGACATTGTCAGAAAATTGTGCCACTGAGGTTAGATGGTTGCAAAAGACTTTGTGATCCTCTAAATCGAAAGCGGCAGATGGGTGCAATAGATGAAGTATGGCAAGTTTGCCTTTGTCCTTGAGCTCTTCGATTTGTGTCTTAAGGTCAATCGAGGCGGTTTTTGTACATGTCTGGGTCTGAAGCTCGATTGCCTGAGACCGAGGAGGTTATTAGTTTCAAGGTGTTCTTGAATCTGTACATAGGCTGCTCTATCCAGAATTTTAAGTCGTATTTTAAGTAGAAATGGAACCGTAGTGATCGGTCTATATAGTTGGTTGGGATGTTTGGGTCCAGGGTTTTTCTTATACTGGGAAGGACCCACGCATCTTTTAGATTGTTAGGTACGGTACTGGTTTTGAAGGAGGCGCTGATTAGGAAGGTGATGAAGGGTGCTAGTTCCTTGGCTGCTTCTTTAATGATAGGAGCAGGGCAAATGACCCCCTGGCATTTAGACAGTTTGAGTTTAATGATTATGTCAACTTCTTTACTAGAGAGAGGTGAGAAGTTAAACGGTTTGGGGGTGTTCAAGACTTGGGCTGAGTGTGCGAGTTGAGTAATGTTAGGTGAGAGACTGAGTTTTTTGGATTCTAATGTTGATGCACCAAGTGGTGTCTTTGATGCAGGTATCTGGTGGCGGCACTGGGGTTTCCAACTCTTTAAGAATGTTAGAGTTCTTTAGTATTTGACTTAACCTGGCTTATACGGTCATTATACATGTTTTTCTTAGTCTGAAATAATTGCTTCTTTGTAGTTAAGGGCTGCTATTGGATATTTGTCTTTGTTGGAGGCTATGGGCAGACTCTTCCAGAGAGCTTCTGCATTCCTTTTGGTTTTGCTTAACGATCTGAGGTACGGGATGAACCATGAGTTGAGATGGGAACGGGGGTTTGGCTTTGTGGAGTTTGACCGGCGCAATGGGGTTGATGGCCTTGAGTAAGGTGTGGTTGTAGATGTCGACTAGGACTGTGTGGTCCGTGTGGGAGGTTGTGATGTTAATAATCGGTTGTAGCAAGGGTAAGAGTTTTTCCACAGTGATGTCGCTCTTGTTCCTTGTGTATGTGGGGGGTGAAAGGTTTTTATGGTTGGTCTGAGTGCTTTAATTTATAGTGAAGGAAATAAGGTGGTGGTCTGACCAGGCACAAGGAGTGTTTGCTACGATGTTATGTCGCAATTGAGGTCAGCCAGCCAATCTAGTGTCCTTCCTTTGTTGTGGGTGTGTTCTTTGATGCGATGTAGAAAGCCTAGATCTGTAATTTTGTTGGTGAGGGAAAGTGCATTCAAATCTTTGGGGTCTTGGAAGCCTAGGTTTAAATCTCCCAGTATGATAATTTGAGATCCTCTCTTAGTGTTGGTCACAAGGAGGAGAGTAATGTCTTCTTCGAACTTGGTTAGAAGACCCGGGTGTCTGTATAAGAGGTGGATGGTAATTGTTCAGGATGCTGAGATGGGTAGTTTAATGGACAATAATTCGGCTGAAGCGATCGATTGATTAAGAAGTCTGTCTGATGCTGGTAGTCTCTGAGACATGGTTAGAGAGATGTAGTGAGTCCTTGGCAGTGTGTAAAGGTCATAGTTAGGAGACACAGGATTCGTCTTGGCGTCATTATTGGCCATGGTGAGTATACTCAGGGCGCTGACAGCAATGGTATGTATGTCAATGTGTCAGACTTAAACATAGCTCGGTCCGCTGGGAGTTCTACAAATGATCGTTGGGTGAATAAGTTAGCAGCTGGTCAGAATTTAGATGTTAATTTATGAGCTGGTTTGAAGTTACACAGCAATAGGATGGGCCGGGGGCTTAACTGGAGAACTTGTGGGCACATAGAGCATAAGATGCAGTATGTGAATGATGAGGGTCAGTTGCAGATAGTCATGTACATGCAGTCATAGTGCGGGAAAGCCACGAAATGTGATCCAATTGCTGATGGAGAGTTACAAATCCGGTCATTAACAAGTGGACAAAAAGCGGGCGAGCAGGGAGTACATGATTATAAGTGCCAATGGGTGCAGAAATATAGTGTGATTAATGTACAGTAAGGTTCATAGCTAAGGCTAAGAATAATTCACAATAATGGTGATCATGTAATGTTTGGGACAGGCTGTAATTTGCGACATGTAGTAGGTTCAGACACCTGCCTCGCAGTGGTTAATTACCTAGTATAAGGCGGTCAGATCGGTCCAGCATAGCGGATCATAGACATGGTAACTGGTGATTGCTCTGGTTGTAACATGGACACTGTGATACCAGGCTAAATATCAATGTTGCTTGCAGAGTTATAATTTCACTATGGGGCTGTGGATGGTAACAATGATTAGCAAACGCTGGCTCTAAGGTCGTCTACGTCTAAGGTATAGTGATACATTGCAGATCGGACATTATCATTTGGATTGAACGTAATAACAGTTGTATGTGAAGGCGTGTTAGCGCATTACAAACAAATTGCATTGCATTGTCTCTTTGAGGGGATCTGGTTCATACTCACCGGTACTAGTTGTGGAGAAAGACCACCTCACAAGTCTGGATGAGAGTTGCGAATGGCAGTCACTGTTTGGCAGGGGCAGTGTGGTGTGTCCTGTGCCCGTTACGGCCCGGACAGATCCAGACAGGTATGGCCATGTACTTAGCATGTGAATCTGAGCAGATACAAGCATCAGAAATACGATTACGGTGAGTAATGTATCATATATATCACTGAGGCTTGTGGAATCTGCTTAGATCGCATTCTGTGCATACGCCGACATCTAGTGGAAGTTGCAGAGTTTTACAGTTGTTGTTTTCGAAACTCGAAAAGGGGCATCGACAGAGCGTGCCAGTAATCCTATCCCTACTGTGACGTCCACTGTACCCATGGTGCTTCAAGCGTTGAGGTCCCTCAGATAGTGTCATGATCTCTGCTTCCAAAAGATCAGGACTTGCCCGACTCCCTTGGAAGCAGACTCATAACCCCGGTTCCGAGTGCCAGCCAGTCCCAATTGGGACCTTTTGGACCCTGTCCTGGCGCCAGTGGCACCAGGCTCATAAAGATGCCCAGTCCCAGCGCTGGAAGCGCCGGGCTCATAATGCTTGGGTGGACTTACCTGCAGCAGACCATGCTGCTTACTTACCTGCCAGTTGAACCCCTGATCCTCTTCTGTTTGGGACTACTTTTCCTGTTGGGTGGGGCAGGAGCCACTCCCTAGGTTCAGAACACTGGAACTCTTCTGGAAAGCAGGAACTCTTTTCTTAGGCGTGGCTGTGGAAGGAGACACCTCAGCACTACAGGAGGCTATTTAAACCACACCCGATGGATGAATCTTGCTTTGCGTTATTCTGCATTCTCTGCAGCAGAAGGCTCATCGTGTCTTCTGCTTCTGATCCTGGGCCTAAGGGAACAAAGGCTTACCATCCTGGAATCCAGTCTTCAGCAGCACCTGTAAAGACAAAGAAAGAACAGGTTAGCACTACGGTCTTCAGTGGCAGCGCATCTCTTACCTGGTCCATCGGCTGTCACCAACGCCTCGCGCTGCATTCCGGCATCTGAAAGCCAAAGGCTTACCTACTCTTCGCAGGCTCCGGAGGTCTTCGCACTGCATTCCGGCATCTGAAAGACAAAAGCTTACCAGCTCTTTGCACGCTCCGGAGGCCTTCGGCGCTGCATCCCGCATCTGAAAGACAAAAGAAGGCGCGTTTAAAGACATTGGGCAACTTTATTACTCACGTGCCATTACTCCTTCCCACGCCGAATCCAGTGGGTATTCCAGCACCCTTCAGCTTCTCTAAAGCTCCGAACTTGTACCTGCAAGATAAAAGGGACAGTTAGTGCGCATCGTGAAGCAGGCTACAAGCGCTTACTTACGTGCTTCCAGGCGCTTCTATTCCTCACGCGGGTTCGATCCTCAACTCTCATCAGCCCGCCATCCGCCATGGCCGGAACCCTGCAAAACAAGAGATATCATTACAAAAGACTTTTAAGAAATTTGAAGTGCCCAGAACTTACCGTTCGTGCAGTTAACGACGGACAGCAGTCCTCTGAGGTCAAGAGGCCTGCACCCTTATCCAGTGAAGAAACTGGTTACGGCACCCTGCCCCGAGGCAGATGGAGAGCTCGGCGTTCACTTACCTAAGGTGAGGGTGTTAACCTTTGGGGTTCTACAGGAGAAGAGAAAGGGAAGAGGAGAGAGGCACCCAATAACCCCAGTTCATTAATCCCATATTTTCTATCTGCAGACATCTTACTCTTCCAGTCAGACATACAGTGCACAGAGGTCCAGCCCAAAGAGCCAACCGTGTGTTACACACCACCTTTGAAGATACGGCATTCACCCAGTCAAGACCGGCGCCTCTGCGGGAATCAGGTGAGCGTTACAGAACGCAAAGCCTATCGCAAAACTCCCACCCAGGCGCTATGGAAGCCTCGGATACCGACCAGCTAGCCCAGTTACTTGGGGAACTAAGAGCAGAAGTGCATGCAGCCCGTCAGGAAACAAATGCTCTAAGAAGGGAACTGATTATTTCCAAGGAGCGAACAGACGATCTCGCTAGACAATTGCTACAGTCACAAGCCGGACAAACTCCGTTACCCGCATCAGGGGCAAATCTTCCTTCAACATCCTCTACGAACCCAGTGCAGATCAACCTACCTGGGAATGTACCTCTGGCTCCGCCCGAACGATTTTCTGGTGACCCAAAGAGGTTTGCAGAATTTATTAATCAGTGCCGGTTGCACTTCTTATGCCGGCCAGCAGCCTTTCCAACTGATCAAGCTAAGGTAGCTTTCGTGCTTTCGTACCTTAGTGGCTATGCGGCAGACTGGTCGATCCCTCTAGTTAATCAAGATGATCCGGTTCTCCATGATTTTCGAGCTTTTCAGCTCAGTATGGAAAAACTGTTTGCAAGACATTCACAGGGGCAGGCCTTGGACAATGAGCTCCTTTCACTGCGACAGGGTAATCAAGACCTTTTGCCTTATATTGCGTCTTTCAACAGACTGATAGTGGAAACTCGATGGCCTGAGGACAAAAGGATTGCGCTGTTTCATAGAGGTCTACGTGGAGAGCTTAAAGATGTGTTAGCCCAAGTAGTGAATCCCCCGCAAGACTGTTCGGACTATATTGACTTAGTCGTTCAAATTGACCACAGACTGCAGAACAGGAAGGCCGATCGTTCCAAGTTTGATGCTCGAGTATTTTCCAAACCACCAACTCCTACTAAAGGAGTAGACTCCGGGGAACCCATGCAAATAGGGGGCCTGAAAGGACCACTAACACAAAAGGAGCGGGAAAGGAGAAAACAGCTGCAATTATGCCTCTATTGCGGAAACTCGGGGCACTTTCTTCGAGACTGTCCGGTGAAACCAGCCAAGAAGGCAGTAGGAGCTGCAGTTACCAGGGTCACAAACTCTGAGCAGGGAAACGACCTCGCCCGACAAGAATAGAGGTCCTCTTGCCGAGGGTTAAAACCAGTTCCGTGACCTCGCATTTCGTGATACCTATGGTCCTCATTAGCCCTGAACATCCGGATCGATTACATGCGATTGAAGCTTACGTCGACAGCGGTGCCATCGGCAATTATGTGGATCATGAAATGGTTTTGAGGATGAATCTGACTCTTTGTCCAAAGGCTGTAAAGGACGTCATTACTACGGTGGATGGTACGGAGATAGCCTCCGGACCAGTAACGCATACCACCCAAGAAGTGACGCTAGTAAGTCAAGATGGACACCATGAGAAGATCGTGTTCGATGTGATCAAGGCCCCCCAGTTCCAGATTATTCTAGGAATTCCTTGGTTAGAGAAGCACAATCCTCAGATCGATTGGCGAGCAAGAACGGTTCAGTTTCCAGAATGTGTCTCCACTTGTCACCCTCGACCTGGTGTTGCACTGGCAGCAATTTCCTCGGAGGCTCCTCAGTTACCTCCTGAATACCTAGAATTCCAAGATGTTTTCCGGAAGGATCAGGCTAACTCTCTACCTCCTCATAGGTCTTATGACTGCCAGATAGACCTGATACCTGGATCTACTCCTCCTTGTAGTAGAATTTATGCCCTCACCGAGCCTGAGAATCTTCACCTCCGACAATACCTGGATCAATACCTAGCAAATGGGTTTATTCGTCCTTCCAAGTCCCCTGCTTCCTCAGCTTTGTTCTTCGTTCCAAAAAAAGAAGGGGACCTTAGAACTTGTATAGATTATCGCGCCCTGAACCAGATCACCGTTAAGAATAGATATCTGTTACCTTTGATCCCTGAACTCCTGGACCAAGTCAGAAAAGCATGCATATATACAAAGCTGGATCTTAGAGGAGCCTACCACTTGGTATGAGTAAAAGAGGGCGATGAATGGAAGACGGCCTTCCGCACCAAGTATGGGCTATTTGAATATCAGGTCATGCCCTTCGGACTTTGCAATGCCCCGGCCGCCTTTCAATATTTTATGAACGATGTCCTCAGAGAGCTCATAGATGTGTGTGGTGTTGTTTACATTGACGACATCCTCGTTTATTCTTCATCGGAAACTGAACATCGGAAACACGTGAAAATGGTCCTCGAGAGATTGCGTCAACACAAACTTTTCGCTAAGTTGGAAAAATGTGTTTTCAACGTGACTGAAGTTGAATTCTTGGGATTCATATTATCACCTAGCGGAGTGCGTATGGATTCAAAGAAGGTCGATGCAATTCTCAAATGGCCATCGCCATCCTCCGTAAAAGGTGTTCAAAGCATGTTAGGCTTCGCTAACTTTTACCGCAGGTTTATCCCCGAATTCTCTCGAATAGTCCAGCCCATCACCGCCTTGTTAAAGAAAAACAAACGTTTTGAATGGTCTACCGAGGCGGAACAAGCTTTCCAGAATTTGAAGACTAGATTTATCTCTGCACCGATCTTAAAACATCCTCGCCCAGAACTCCCCTACATCGTTGAAACTGATGCTTCGAGCCTTGCCATGGGGGCAGTTCTATCACAAAAGGACCCAGTAACCAATCAGTTGCATCCCGTGGCATTTTGGTCCCGCAAATTCTCGCCTCCTGAAATCAATTACACTATTACTGATAAGGAACTTCTAGCTATCAAGTCCGCCTTTAAGGCTTGGCGGCATTATCTTCTGGGGGCCCGACACACCGTTACTGTGATTACAGATCACCGAAACCTGCAATATTTGAAAACCGCAAAAGCTCAATCCTCTAGGCAACTCCGTTGGGCACTATTCTTTGCCGAGTTTGACTTCATAATTACCTATCGACCTGGTACAAAAAACGGTAAAGCTGATGCCCTTTCTCGGATGGGAGAGGAAGAACATTTGATCAATCCTAAACCTGTACCTATTATTCCCGAACAAAGAATTCTAGGTGTAATCGCCACACAATCCATAGAGGAAGTTAAGGATAAAGCCAGGCTACTGGTAACTCCAGCAGACATACAGAATTGCCATCTGCAGGGAAAGGACTTTACGGTGAAGGACAACCTATTATATTTCCAAGAAGGGTTATACCTGCCCAGCACAGATTTACAGAAAAAGGTAATCTCTTGTTATCACGATTCTTTAATGGAAGGACATCCCGGTATGACCAAGACCTCGGAAAAGATCAAGCGCTACTTCTGGTGGCCGTCTTGGAAAAAAGATATCAGAGACTTTATAATGTCCTGTGGAGTATGCGCCCAAAACAAGAGTCAAAAGGAAAAACCAGCCGGCCTCTTACGCCCTATTGACATCCCGCCTCGCCCTTGGCATACGCTTTCTATGGACTTCATCACCGATCTACCTCCATGCTCCGGATACAATACGATCCTAGTAATCGTGGACCTATTCTCCAAGATGGCGCATTTCATTCCACTCAAAGGCTTACCAACAGCAGAACTCTGGCCCGAGAATTTCTCGAAAACATCGTCCGACTGCACGGTTTTCCTTCAGTTCTAATTTCGGATCGAGGTAGTCAATTTATTTCTCATTTTTGGCGAAGTTGCTGTCGGTCGGCTCAAATTGATGTGAGACTTTCGACCAGCCACCACCCTCGAACCGACGGACAAACCGAGAGGACCAATCAAACTCTGGAACAGTATTTGCGCTGCATGCTACAACAAACTGAAAAAACTTGGAAAGATATCCTTTGGATAGCCGAATATGCCTACAATAACTCTGTCCACTCGGGAACTGGGAAGACCCCGTTTTTTCTTTTATACGGTAGTCACCCTCGAACCTCGGAGTTGGATCCACTCCAAGATCTTGCAACACCAGCAGTAGACCACCTGCATTCTACAATCACCCAAGCCTTTAAGGAAGCCGTTTCTCACCTTCAAAGGGCTAAAGAACAATACAAGAAAGGAGCAGACCAACATCGGAAGGAAGCCCCCAATATCAAGTAGGAGATCAAGTCTGGTTATCCACCAAATATCTACCTCTAAAAGGACCACGCACATTCAACCCAAGATAACTTGGTCCCTATTCCATCACTACCATAGTAAATCCAGTAGCGGTCAAGTTGGACTTGCCCCCTCACATGAAGATACATCCGGTCTTCCACGTCTCTCTATTAAAACCCGTGCAACCTCAAACCCGACTAACTACATCTCCAAAACCTATTCTAGTTGATGGAGAACTTGAGTTTGAAGTCAAAAGCATCCTGGATTCCAAGATCTCCAAGTCTAAACTATTTTACCTGATTGACTGGAAAGGCTACGGTCCCCAAGAAAGATCCTGGGAACCTGCAGAATATGTCCACGCGCCTCGTCTAATCAAAAGATTTCATCGAACATTTCCTAACAAGCCCAAACCCCTGGAGAAGCCCGGTTTGGGAGGGGCCTTGAGGGGGGGTGCTGTCATGATCTCTGCTTCCAAAAGATCAGGACTTGCCCGACTCCCTTGGAAGCAGACCCATAACCCCGGTTCCGAGTGCCAGCCAGTCCCAATTGGGACCTTTTGGACCCTGTCCTGGCGCCAGTGGCACCAGGCTCATAAAGATGCCCAGTCCCAGCGCTGGAAGCGCCGGGCTCATAATGCTTGGGTGGACTTACCTGCAGCAGACCATGCTGCTTACTTACCTGCCAGTTGAACCCCTGATCCTCTTCTGTTTGGGACTACTTTTCCTGTTGGGTGGGGCAGGAGCCACTCCCTAGGTTCAGAACACTGGAACTCTTCTGGAAAGCAGGAACTCTTTTCTTAGGCGTGGCTGTGGAAGGAGACACCTAAGCACTACAGGAGGCTATTTAAACCACACCCGATGGATGAATCTTGCTTTGCGTTATTCTGCATTCTCTGCAGCAGAACGCTCATCGTGTCTTCTGCTTCTGATCCTGGGCCTAAGGGAACAAAGGCTTACCATCCTGGAATCCAGTCTTCAGCAGCACCTGTAAAGACAAAGCAAGAACAGGTTAGCACTACGGTCTTCAGTGGCAGCGCATCTCTTACCTGGTCCATCGGCTGTCACCAACGCCTCGCGCTGCATTCCGGCATCTGAAAGACAAAGGCTTACCTACTCTTCGCATGCTCCGGAGGTCTTCGCACTGCATTCCGGCATCTGAAAGACAAAAGCTTACCAGCTCTTCGCACGCTCCGGAGGCCTTCGGCGCTGCATCCCGCATCTGAAAGACAAAAGAAGGCGCGTTTAAAGACATTGGGCAACTTTATTACTCACGTGCCATTACTCCTTCCCACGCCAAATCCAGTGGGTATTCCAGCACCCTTCAGCTTCTCTAAAGCTCCGAACTTGTACCTGCAAGATAAAAGGGACAGTTAGTGCGCATCGTGAAGCAGGCTACAAGCGCTTACTTACGTGCTTCCAGGCGCTTCTATTCCTCACGCGGGTTCGAGCCTCAACTCTCATCAGCCCGCCATCCGCCATCGCCGGAACCCTGCAAAACAAGAGATATCATTACAAAAGACTTTTAAGAAATTTGAAGTGCCCAGAACTTACCGTTCGTGCAGTTAACGACGGACAGCAGTCCTCTGAGGTCAAGAGGCCTGCACCCTTATCCAGTGAAGAAACTGGTTACGGCACCCTGCCCCGAGGCAGATGGAGAGCTCGGCGTTCACTTACCTAAGGTGAGGGTGTTAACCTTTGGGGTTCTACAGGAGAAGAGAAAGGGAAGAGGAGAGAGGCACCCAATAACCCCAGTTCATTAATCCCATATTTTCTATCTGCAGACATCTTACTCTTCCAGTCAGACATACAGTGCACAGAGGTCCAGCCCAAAGAGCCAACCGTGTGTTACACATCACCTTTGAAGAAACGGCATTCACCCAGTCAAGACCGGCGCCTCTGCGGGAATCAGGTGAGCGTTACAGATAGTTTTTTTTTCTGCCATCATTGTTGGACGCTGAAAGCAGAAATCCTTCTGGCTATAGCCATTTTATTAATAATAATTAGAGCTAGTTACTCTTGCTGTCCTTTCTTAGCCATTCCCCCACAATACCTTCGACAACGGCTTCGAGGACTACTTACGTCGACTGTAGAAATCGCCTCAGCGAACCTTTCTGGACAGCCTCAGAAGGCATTTCCGGGCCTCGGCCCTCACAGTAGGGAGAGTGGGGGGTGGTACATTTATTAGTTCCCTAAGAGAATGCATATTTCCCTTTCTTCCCACTTTATTCGCCAAGCTGCCTTCCCCACACAAAATGGAAACTGCACCATTTAAATCTTGTCCTTGTTGCAAGCGAAAATGTACCTGGAAGGACTTGCACTAGGTGTGCAACCTTTGTCTTCCAATAACGGAAGCAGCTGCCAATCTTGCAAGCTCTTCAAGCCCACGACTTTAAAGGACCATAAAACGAAGCGCTAGGCCCACCACGCCATGCTGGCTGAGGCCGTCGTGGATGTTGAGGGTGTCTCCAGTGACTGCAGCATCAGTGTCTTCAGTGACGACGACGGCTAACGGGATCCGTCGAATGCCTGTGTGCAAATCCCCGACTGCATCAGGCAGGCCGGTGGCTGTGTTACTGGGACGACACCCGGCGGCACTGGCACAGACGCCACCGGGTAAACCGGGGGCTGAGCGGTGGATTTCGCCACCACACCGGCCATAAGCGGCCTCTGCGCGTCCTCCTGGAGCGCCTCGACGTCCGCGTGTCTTTTAGTGTTAGCGCCCATTGCTTTGGATTGCCCAGACGCAGACCGCGACTGCGGGGAAGGCTGTCGATCATGCCGATCAGCGGATCCCGTCAAAGATTCCGGTGGTTCCATTTGCGCTTTGGTACGCTTCGACATAGCTGCCGAAGCAGAACCATAGGTTGCGCCCTGTCGCCGGTGTTTTCCCCGTACATGACTCACATCAGGCCTGGTGGGGTCAGGGACGGGCGTTGTGGGCCGAGAGCGGTCTGCGGTTAGTTCAATGGCTTCCGACACGGAGGCCTGGTCATCGCTAGTTCCCCCATTACTTTCGGCGGTTGCTACAGCGGGGGAAGAACATTCGGCCTGCAACATGCCGTAGGCCGCCCACCGCTTTAAGCAGCATTCCTTAAACGTTTTGGGGCGCAGGAGTCTGCAGGCCGCGCAACTTGCCTCTTTGTGGTCGAGGGGGAGACAATTGTTGCACCGAGCGTGCTCGTCCTTCCAAGGATATTTGGCCCTGCACGAGGGACAAAGTCTTTTCCATAGCGAAAGACAATTACCCAGAGAGCAAAGAGGGGAAAGAGGAAAGGCATACTTGTAAAGGATATGTCCACCCCGACCCCAATCTCCCTACTGTGTAGGCCGGCCAGAAGGCCCGGCCACGTGGATGGCAGCGCTGCCAGGATCAACAGGTGTCGAAAGTCTGCAGCAGTCTACAACGTTGTATCACAGGATTCAACAGTCGAAGTGACGTAATGGGAATAACAACAAAATGACAATAGCGCTATCTCTATGTAAGAGCTCCGCATTAGGGCGACCAGTAATCTGGGTGGAAAAAAACAATCTGAGGGACTTCAGCGCGTGAGGGATTTTGGGTACACTACACGTCACATTAGGGATAGTGTTACAGACACGCCTATGCCGACGTCCCCTTTTGATCCTCGAAAGACGAGATGCAATACTCTGCGGTTACCACTGGATGTCGGACCATATGCACAGCATGAGATTCTAAGCAGATGCAATAATCAGAAATGCTATTACGGTGAGTAATGCATGTCATATTTACTCATACTGCCCATGGGGAATCAAAAATGTAGAACAGACAGGACAGTGGGGTGGGATGAATTTCTCGACCCGTCATTTCTGACATAGTGCACTTCACCCCAGAATGGTCGTAATTTCCAGCAGTCCCAAATCATATGAAAGTATTTGGCATCGGGACAATTGCATCGAGGGCACGCCCCGGTTACCTCATCAGAGAATAGGCTTAATCTGGCTGGCGTGTAGTGAAATATGTGTATTACTTTTAGCTGTATCAATTGAAATTTAGAGTTGTATGAAACTGTGTGTCTGTATGCACATGTTTGACCAAAAGTTGTCCGTTATGTCGATCTGCAAGTTGGCTGCCCACTTGGAGCGGGTACTATACTGTGGTGTGGCCAGGCGATTGTGTATCATTCGATATAGGGATGACACCAGGCCCCGTTTTCCATTCACGGTCAGGACGTATTCTAGCAATGTGTCATCTCCAGGTTCTACCGGGAAGTCCACCCACCTTTTTTTTTTTTTTTTTACATGCCCTGCGTAGGCCTGCATATTGTAACCATTGTCATCGACGGTGTGTAAGCATTGGGGTGTCTCCCTGTTGAATAAAGTTGCCTTCTGAGTATAAGTTCCCTAGTGTATGGAATCCATGTCGTGCCCACATTTTGCACAAACTTGAGTCCATTTGTGGCATGCAGGGTACACAGTCCCACAAGGGGAGATTTCTATGGTATGGGGCAGGCGAGCCAACTATTTTCCATATTTTACCCCACTCAAGTGCAGTGGTGCTAGCTGGATTAAATCTGCAGCTGTATGTGTATTGGGTAAGTAAAATTAATGAGCGCATATCTGTGTCACCTGCCAAGTGTTTTTCCAAGCGTGTGTGGGGGAGAAGCAGTTCCTTAGAGTACAGGAGGTAGCAAAGTGTGCTTGTGAAGCTATCTAGTACAAGTGAAAGTCTGGAGCAGCAAACCCTCCTCTGTCGCATGATTGTGACAGTGTACTCCATTTCCGGCTCACTGCCCCAGAGTGCCATACGTATTTGCATATGTTGGTTTCTAAGCCCTGGAAGAATATCTGTCCTGGCCACATCAGTATATTAAGGAATAAATATAGCAATTGAGGGAGTAGCATCATTTTAAGGAGCGCAGTTTTGCCAGCAATCGTGAAAGGGAGATAGGCCCATCTTCTAAGTTTATCTCGCAGCAGTGGATTATACACGTTATAGTAGTTCAGGGTAGTGTCTGGCAATGGCGACCCCCGAATAACGTATGGTCGAGGGGGCTGTCATGGCCACTTGCCCAGGATCACAGGAGCTGCACCATCAGGTTATGGGACCAAGGGGCACCATGGTTCACGCACGTCCCTTTGGGCCGTTTATACACAGGGGGCCCGATTGGACTCAGTCCTTGGGCCTTAGGCGCCAGGCTCATGGAGAAACATAAGCGAGACTCTTTATTATGGGCAGGAGTGCTTTTCAAGAACTTTCCACGTGTGTGCAGTCAGTCCGGTTGGTGCTTTCCATCTTGAGCTGCAAGTGCAACTTTCCATCTATAAGCTGCACGTGCCACTTTAAGGAGTGGCAGGGTGTGGCAAGCAGAACAGAACTAGCGGGAATGGCCTTAAAAGTTCAGTTATAAAAGCCAGCCCAACCCCAAGGCGCACGCTTCGCGTTAATCTGCATTCACATGCAACGTAATGCTCACCGCTGCCTGGAATAAAGCAGCACTTACCTTTGGGAATCCAGTCCCCTGCCCATACGCTTACCTCCTGGAGTCACCATTCACCTGCATTCTTCGCAGCTGAGCCTGGCGTCCAGTCTTCATCCTCTGGAACGCAGGACTTCAGCTCTGGGCACCGCAGCACGGCATCTTCTTCATCCACAAAGGCAGACCCTGTAAAAGGACAAAAGGCAAGGTTAGACATTAAAAACTTTCAGTTTGAGGTTGCGCTTGCAAAATTCTTTGCGCTTGTCCTTAAAAGCTCACTTACCTGCTGCCGGACCGCTGTGGGATCCACCGCTCCTCATCTGGAGCCACCTCGTGCTCTGTAGCTCTGCTGTGCTGCAATCACACCTATTTGGGAGAAAGATAGACATTATTACTGAGCTGACAACATGCTGTGAGAAAGACAATACAAATACTTCAAGACAAAGAGAGAACAGAAAGACACTTATCGGAAAGGCGTGGAATCGTCGCATCTGGACTGGACACCACTTATGAAGGACCAGTGAAGGAACTCGGTCCTTATCCTAAATGCGCCCCTGCCTAAAGTAGCAGGACGGAGAGCTCAACATTAATAATCTACAGGTGAGCCTTAATGGGTCGATACATGCTCACGGAAACCACGCTATGGGAGGAAGGGTTTGAGAGAGAATTCACTCAGAGGCCAGCAAACTTGCGTCCTCTCATATCTACGCAGGAGCAGCGTTCCAATTCATCGCAGCAGCCCACAGCCTATTTGCAGCAGGAGAAAGCAGACCGGGGGGGGGTTCTACTTCCTGGGAGGGCTGCAACCGTGCCCCAACATCCCAGCAGAGACCAGGTGAGCGTAACAGGGGCCCACGTGAATCCTTGTGGGTCAGGGGGTTGGATGGTGGCATCTTTGAGGGGGGAAAAGCTCTGATTTACTACAGTTGATTCTAAGGCCCGATAGTACGTCGAAGTCCGAGACATCAGACATGATGGGCTCCAGATGGGTAGAGGGGCCCCTTACATATAATAGTATATCGTCTGCATATAGAGAAATAGTTTTAGGTTCCCCCGTCCTCCTGATACCTCGATGTCTATGTTTATGCGTATTACATCTGCAAATGGTTCGATGAATATCACAAATATGAGGGGTGACATCGGGCAGCCCTGCCGGGTGCCCCCCCCTCTATTGCAAAGGGCGCAGATAGTGTCCCACTGGTGTTGACCTTGGCGTTCGGGATGTGTATAGGAGTTGACGAGAGGCGAGGAACTCTGGTCCAAACCCACATTTCGTCAACACAGCATATATGAACCTGCAGGATACTGAGTTGTATGTCGATTTCCTGGTCTATTTGGGCCAGTATTTTAAAGAGGGGTCTTAGGTATAATGCTGTGGATCTCCCAGGAATTAATCCTGACTGGTACGGGTGAATTATGTGCGACATGAATGGCATCCGCCGTGTGGCCATCATTTTTGCAAATATTTTAACATCTGCGTTGATTGGGGAGAGAGGCCTGTAGGAGCTGCACTGTTCTGTTGGTTTGTCAGGCTTGAGTAGGATTGTGATAACGGCTTTGTGCATAGTGGTAGGTAGTGTCTGCGATTTAGGGGATTCCTGCCATAGCAGCAGTAAGTATGGGGCAAGGTGGGTCTTATGTCGTTTGCAGAACTCGCCCGTGAGGCCATCAGTGCCGGCGCTTTCCCAGATGGTAAGTGTTCAATATCCTGGTTGATAACGGTCACAGAGATTGGTTGATCTAGAAGGGTTCTAGCATCTTGGGAAAGTTGACTAAGTGGTAGTGCGTCTAGAAACCTGTCAATGTCGTCTGATGTGCGTGTATCCGCGTTGGCATAGAGATCTGTGTAAAAATCAGCGTACACTGTGTTTGTGTGCACCAAGTTCCCTGAAGTGTCCATGATCACCGGGATTCACCCACTACATCTTTCCTGTCAGCATATACAAGCAAGTAGTTTACCTGGTCCATCTCCCTCACTGTACCTCTCCGCCACCATAGAAATGTTGAAGAACTTCACTTCCCGTTCCGTGTGTGCGCTCTAAGGGTGTTATATCTCCTTGATCTGTACGAATGTGGCACTTGGAGTGGTTGTCGGGCCGCTCTCAAGTTCCTTTAGTTCTCGCTTTTCTCAATGTCTCGCCATATCGTTTTGAGGACACTTAACATTGCAATTCCACCTATGTATACTTTGAAGGTTTTCCAAAGTGTGCTGATCAGTGTTACCAAGCCCACATTGGT
Source organism: Ambystoma mexicanum (assembly GCF_040938575.1). Classification (NCBI taxonomy): domain Eukaryota; kingdom Metazoa; phylum Chordata; class Amphibia; order Caudata; family Ambystomatidae; genus Ambystoma; species Ambystoma mexicanum. The sequence goes on from NC_090932.1 coordinate 151,733,707, forward strand.
CGCCATGTCCAGCAGCGCCTGTGGTTTAAAGCGCCAGGTGTTGGTGTCTGGGGAGCGCCGACAATGTTGGGGGGAGTAGGTCCTGGGAAGCATGTGTCTCCTTGACTCCTCCCATCAGCACATCTGAGATTAGCCACATAGTGATGCAGGAGGATGAATCATGTGCCGATGAGTAAAAAGAATAGGATCAATGTTGCCATTACTCACCCTCCATGCGTCAACCAGGCCAAGGGAGTGCATGCACTTACTTATTTTGTTGGCCGCCCGTGTCGGGGATCTCTGAGAGGATGTGGATCTGTCCAGCAGGAGATCAAGGATAGTATCAAAGTCCCCTCCTCACATTACAGGGACTAGCAGATACTGGGCCAATTTATCAATGATTTCTGTATAGAATTGAGGGTCATTAATATTAGGGCTATAAATATTCATTAGTAACACCTCCCGTCACGCCGGGGTTCCATATACCATGACGTACCTACCCAAAGGATCTATGTCCACATGTTTATGCTGAAATGTAAGGGACTTATGTATTGGGGTCATGACTTCCCCTTGCCTGCATTGAGTATAACTTATAGAATCGGTTAGCTCCCCACTGTTTAGCAAATCCCTCACAGGTCACAGAGTACATGTGTTTCTAGCAAGTATACAATTTTGGTCTTGTCTATCTATATACAGCTGTATCTTGTGCCTCTTAATTGGATTCTCCAGGCCACGTATGTTCCAGCTCAGATACATTGCATCATCCATCCCAGCACTGAGAATAGTGGCTAGCCCCCTCTGCCCACATCTTCAATTCTAGCCCTCCTGTGGAGTTCACCTCAATGCTGTCTGCCCAATGTTCGCCATCTGTGATATTTGCCCTTTAACTTCCCAGTCCCACCCTCCACCCACATCTCCTGCCAAACTCAGGAAATTAACACCCTTTATTAACATACCCAACAAGAAGGACAAATTCCAAGACCCCAAACTCTGATCGCAACCTTGCATGGGGGGTCGGCACGCTAGGAAACCCGGTTGCCTCCCGGCTTTAAACACATTGATAAAGGATATATGTTCTCAACCTTCTTTCAAGTCAACAATAGCCCATAAATATGACTCTCCACCATTGATCACGTTGCCGCAGTAGGGGGAAGGACTCCACTCCCGGCCAATTAGATGATAATGGGACAGCAACCATGGGTCTTTAGGCGGTAGGCGTGGGAAGTTCCCATGGGGTGTGTAAATATCCAAAGTGTTGGGCCACAGCACAGGCACATTTTGGTCTTCACGCATAAAGTCAGGGTACTGGTAGTGTCCCATCCAGGAATTTCATGGCTTCTCCTGGTAGTGTGAAGAAGTAGGTTTTGTCGTTCCACTCCACACGGAGTTTCGTGTGGTATAGCATGGCGTATTTCAAGTTCCCGTCTCGAAGTCGTTTTTTAACTGCTAAAAATTATTTTCTTTCATGTTATACAGCTACTGAAAAGTCAGGATATATGTGGATTCTGTTTGATCCCAACATTAAGACCCCTTGTTGACGGGCTGCCCGTAGAATGGCATCTTGGTCTCGGTAATTAAAAATGCTAGCAATGATTGGGTGTGGAGGCGCGCCGGGTTTAGGCATGGGTATTTGGTATCTGTGTGCGCGTTCTATAGCACATTGCGGTGACAGTATAGGGTCGCCCAAAAGTGGTAGCAGGGTGTCTGTAATCCATTGCTCTAGGGAGGATTCAGAGTTACTTTCCAGGATCCCTATAATGCGGATATTGTTTCAGCAGGATCGTGACTCTAGGTCGTCATTTGTCTTCTCTACTTGTAGAACCCGCTTGTAGAGTGTTAGTTCGGTTTGGAGGTTGGACACGTCCTCTCGTGCCCACCTTTGTTTCAGCTTCGTCAAGACACTGGCCCGTTCAGTCTATATGTGACTTAATGGAGTCTATGGTACTGGTCATATCGCCTAGTTTGCTATGTACTTTAGCAAATCCTTCCTGCATGCATACCATCATGTGTTGTTTTGGTAGGTTTGACAGGGGATGGTTCCTGTTCCATGGCGACTGTTGCCTCTACGGTCGTTGGCTTCTTAGGTGTAGCTTTAGCGTACTAACTCGTGGAGCGTTGGCTTTTGGCGCTCCCTTTTGTCATCCTCTCAAGGTGGGCTCCTTCAGTGCGATGTACACTTTGGGAAAGCTTGTTAGGGTTTCCAATGCAACACCAGGGGAGGCGAAGAGTTGAAGTTGAGTGTATGAGCAGACAGTCCCATGGGGGTTCATATGGTTGTTGCCAAAAGCGGATTGGGATACCTGCTCCATGCACTTGTGGTCTCTGTGACAGTGGGTAGAGTAATGCAGGCCGTCTCAGATATCTAGCACCCGCATGCTATATCAGCACTGCGCTCGTGGTCACTGTGGGGGTCCCCACAGGCAAATTTGCAAGTGTCATTTGTTGCTATGCTGGGGGAAGCATTGCACTAAGTGAGGTTGGACAGGCCTGTCTAGTTAAGGTTGGGTCTGGTGCCTTGTACTGGTTTGCACCAAATTTCTACTGATGGCTGTCTAGTTGTCCACTTGAGGCGGGGTACACATCACCCAGAGGGGTGGTCCGCCGCCCCCTGCTGTTGGTATCGTCCCGCAGGGGGTTGGATTCACCTAGGTCCCCCCACACCGTGTGTATGGGGCAGCCTACCTCTTGTACAGATTTTCCTCTGTGGGTGCTGGTATGCAGCGGCCCAATGTGGTTGGGGGTGGCGGGGGACGTTTGTCCCCCCACCCCCTATCCAGTACCAGCTGTCATTTCGCCTCTCCGTCGCGGTGTGTTCAGGCCCGCCGGCGGGATGCAGCCGGGAGGTCGTGTTGTGTTGTGTGCGGCCCGCTCGCGGCTCTCCTCGCTGCAGGGAATGTAATCCTCTGTTTGCCAGTCAATTGGTCACCCTTTAATGTCACAGTGCGTCCGTAACATGGGCAAAGTGGTCCGGCACCAATGAGGAGTTGTAGGTGCTGTGGCCAAGTTCTGTAGAAGGTGCTACATGGTCAAGGAAGGCACATTGTGTGGGAGCTCAAACGTAAGTCCCCATTTCAATCACCGTGCAACAGCGCCCCCACATTTCAACAATTTTATATGCCTGCATATTCTGTAGTATTTACCAAAACCAAAATAAAACCTCTTGATCAGTCCTCCATGCCAATCTGTCTGGTGCTGTCTCCTGGGTCCTGATTAGGTTCTTTCCCACACTGTGGTACCGGGAACGGGATTGACGCCTCAACATAGGCTGTAGCATCTGCAGGATTTTTGAAAAAATGTGCTATACCAACCATGATGTATATGTAATTTTGCTTGAAAGATAAGAGCATATGGGGCACATCTAGCCCTCTGCAATCTCTTCACTGAATCATATGATCTTCTTAGGGCCTGACTACGTCCGCAAAGTCGGGGTAAATGTGGATGTTATTAGCCTCGTAGCGGAGTGTCCCTTGTTCTCTAGAGAATCTTAAGTAGAGATCTCCGTCCTTAAAATTAGGCATTTTTGCAATAATGGTGCGTGGGGAGGCACTGGTCTTGGAACCGGGCCCAAAGCACGGTGTGCACGCTCAACTAAAAAATGTGTGGAGAACTGATCTGTCCCAAACAGTTTTTAGGAGGCCTTCAATAAATGGTACCATAGGTCCCTTGCATGCTGCCCCGGGCACTCCGACAATGTGCACATTGTTCCTCCTCGAGGGGGATTCAAGATTGTTGCATTTCCATCATGTCTTAGTGCGTTCCGCCTTCACTATTGCGGTCATGTTGGTTGACTTTGTCCTCCAGTACGCCTATCCTGACCTCTGCCTCGTTGATGCAGCCACTTTCCTTTTCGAGTTTGGATTTTAGAGACCCAGTGGTTGCTGTAATATCATCTAATTTAACATTAACGGCCATGAATCCACTTTTCATCGCCGCCAGTAGTTGGTCATCACAAGGCTCCCCATTCAAGATGCTGGAGGTTCCCCCTTGTTCTGGGGTTGCTGGTCCAGGGATTGGTGCACGATTGCTGGTGAAGGAGTCCATTGGCCCACGTTTCTTTTGGGCACCTTTTAGTCCTGTTGCTCTGTCAGTCGCTCCCTGATCGCCACAATTTGGTCAGAGGGTATAAGTACCAATTGGCTCTTCTTCCAAACAGCGGTCTATTTAGAACAATTGGGTAAACAGACCTGCCACCGACCCAACACAGGATTCGGTTCGTACCACAGGGTGCTCCGTAGCAGACAGTATCAGCCCTAAAGGGCAGTTCAGTCAGCTGCCACACTGCACCTTAGGTAGTGTCCAGACCTAAACAATGTCTTCCAGAGCTTGAACACAGGGCCACTCTGTCCCCTATAAGGTGTCTTTCACTTTGCCACACCACCTCACTGAATGCATGTTCATCAAATCTCAACAGCGCCACCAGCATCCACCAGTGCCCGCCAGCAGCTGTCAAGGAGCGGGAAGTAGGTTGTTGCAGTGTTAGAACTAGCTGGCCAGCCGCAAAGCCAGTCACTCACTGTTGCCAACGGGCGTCATATTAGTATTTTGTATTTTTTTATTTTTTTAAAAAATAATTTTATTAATTTTATTCAAATAACAAACCAAACTCAACTTACAGTGGGTACATAACCTGCTCATAAATACACATACATTGTTACATTTTCGCCCACTGTATTTCCCGTCCCTCCCACCTCCCGAGCCTACTTTCTCCCATTGTTAGTCTCCACCTCTTGTGGTGGGGAGTCCTCCTCCGCCACACTTATTGAGTCATCATCGCTTGGTCCATCATACGAAGGCCCAAATAGTTCTGCTATTAGTTGTCTCCAACCCGCTAGGGCTCCAGCTTCGCCCTCTGTCCCCTCTACACGCTTCCGGCCATGCCACTGTTTCTGCCTCCGCCCACTTCTGCAAGTCCCTCCACCACTTCTCCACTTTGGGCTTGTGACACGCTTTCCATCCCATCGCAATCCTTCTCTTCGCCAGAACATACACCAGATCTTTCAATTTACTCACATGTTTAAGCTTCCGCGATCTGGGGAACCCTCCTAACAAACAAGCCCACACAGTATCCACCTTCATGCAGATTCCCTTGTCTTCCATTTTCTGTGCAATGTCTCTCCAATATGTCGCTATCAGTGGGCATGCCCAGAACATATGTACCATTCCTGCGTTTTCCTCATTACATTTGGGACACACTTGGCTTCCGGCGTTCTTAAATTTGGCTATCTTTAATGGTGTCAGGTATGCTCTGTGAGTTATATACAACTGTACCTGTTGCAGCCTAGCATTTCTCGATACATTTTCATGATACCCCTGAGCCCTTTCCCACATTCTGTCACTCATCAGGTCCCCTACTTCTTCCTCCCCAAATGTACATCTTACAGTGCAAAATACAAGTTACACAGCAAGATAAGAATAAGTCACAGGAGTACCACATAGGGGTAAAAATATGCCTAAAATACAGGATATATACAGAACATAATAGTACAGAAGAGAATCTGTGGAGGGAATAATTAGGAATAAGCAGGTATGAGTAGAACTGGGGCAAGGACCAGACAATAGCTCAAGCCGATAGCGGGAGTTCTGAAGTGGTGAGCCACAGTTAGGTTTTGCGTTTGAAGGAATGGCAGGAGAGTTCCGATCTCAGCAAGTTGGGAACAGTATTCCAGAGTTTGGTGGCTAAAACTGGGAAGCTGGACCACCCTGCTGTCTGCAATTTAAACCTGGGGAGGACCAGGTAGTTCGTTTGGGCTGATCTTAGTGGTCTGGAGGCTGTGTGGGGGGGGCGAAATGGCTTGCCAGATAGTTGGGTGCCTGGTTGGCTATGCACTTGTGGGTGAGGGCAAGTGTTTTCAATGAGATTCTTTGTGCAACTGAGAGCCAGCGTAGGTTACGTCTGGTATCAGAGATACGCTGCCCCCTGGGAAAGTTAAGGGCTGCCCTAATGGCATTGTTCTGTGTAATCTGCAGTTTGTTGACTCGTCCTCAGGTACAGGACATTACAGTAGTCAATCTTTGACATGATGAGAGTTCTGCCCAGTATGGTACAGTTGGCAGTAGACCGAAAAGGCCGGGATGCAGTAATAAGTTTGCATACATAAGCGGAAGCTAAACTGGCACCATTAGTTTGTCTAGACAGTGATCGGGTAGAATCAAGATAAATGCCTAATGTTTTGCTATAGTCTGATACCTTGATAGCATTACCGTCTATGTTGAACGACTTGAAAGCTGGGTCCAATTTGTTCAGCCGATGGTGGGAGCCCAGAATGAGGAGGTCGGTCTTATCATCGTTGAGGCACAACTCATGTTGTCCCACCCACGCTTGAAAGACCAGATAGACATCCTTCAAGGATCTGGTGTCAGCTGTGTGGTCACCTGTGATAGGGATGAGTATCTGGGTGTCATCAGCATAATTAGTGTAGGTGACACCCAGATAGTCAAGAATATCGAAGAGATGTTTGGTGAACACATTAAGTGTCTGCGAGACACAAGATCCTTGAGGGTCACCGCATAAGACGGGTGAGGGTTCAGCAGAGGCTGTGGGGGAGAAGACACGCATAGGCGTGTTGTCTAGGAAGGATCTAATCTAGGATGTGGCTGAGTCAGAGAACTGAGCGGTAGATTTGAGATGCTTGCAGAGAATTTGGCGATTGACCAAATGGAGGGCTGCTGTAATAGCAGTAGGAGTGCTAGCTTCCCTTGGTCTTTCAAGTCTTTAATTTGGGTTTTCAAATCAATGAGGGCAGTTTCAGTGCTGTGCCTGGGGCAGAAGCCCGATTGCCTAAGGCCGAGTAGTTTGTTGGATTCCAAACAAACAAACCAGCGCACCCCATAATCTCCCTCTTTATCAAGGGTTGTCACCACAGAATCTTTCCCTTACCGATACCCCTCGAGTGCAGCTTGGTCTCGAATTGAAATATGCCTCTGTAGCCACCCCAGGTTCCTCGCCAGCCTGCTCATGCCCACGCCCGCCACTCGTTGGGTTCCCCTCTTGAACACTGCAGTGTTCAGGATCCACCATACTCCAGCTCTCAGTGTGTCCCCATTGCACCCACCAGTTCAGTATCGTCCTAAGGTCACAGTTTGCCAGAAGTGCGCCAATAAGCCATCTAGGCCTACCATTCCAAGTGTTCTGACGTGACCGGCCCAGTGCCCTCACCAGTGTTTTTTCCAACAGCCCATCTTCATTAATTGTGTTCCTAGCCAGCGGTGTCTGCTGGGGACCGCCCAGGTCCCCAGACCCCCCCAAACTCCCGGTAAAATGTTATGCTGTATGGTGCGACTCAGATGTTGGTTCTCTCACTGCGTGGGGGGTGTCACACAGCAGATCAAAATATGTGCAATATGTCCAGAGTGCAGGACCAGACCATGCACGATCGATAGGGTCGCTGCAATCACTGTTAAAGTCTGTGTTACGTCGGCAGTATCCCTCTCCCTTGCCTGCAAATGTCAGATCGCTGTTGTTCAATAATGATTGTCAGTGGTTTTCCCGCAACGGCTCTGTGCGCTTATGTGTTCATTGTGCCTCCTAGGGGGGTGGGGGGGTTTTCCTTTTTGGTGACTTCAGCTCCGGCGCTCCTCCCCTATACAGGCCTCCGCGGCGCCGGGCTCCAGTGAGGATTTTATTGTCGCTCCTGGATGCCTCCTCCAGCATCTGCCACAGTGTCGTGCCGCCGGACCTTCCAATATATTGGATCTCTGCTCACAGCCCCCGGCGACACAAGCGCTTCACACACCACTCACACAAAACACACGAAGTCCAACCGAGACTCGACGACGTCGAGTTCTCGGAAAGAGGCACAAACAGAACGGTCCGAATCGGTGTCCTCTGGGCGTTCTTGATCGAGATCGCCGCATGACTCCAGGCAATCATCCACTCTTGCCAAGAGTGCCTCGCTCCCTAGGCTAACAGAAGTTCGATCGTCGGAGGACGAAGACGTCTTCCACCCCCATGCCGCTCTCCAGGAGTCGGAGCCCGCAGACAAGATCAGCGCGGCCCCACGTTCGAAGGACAGGGACTGTACCCCCGATCCTCGACGCCAGGCATCGAAAACCTCCGGAGCCACAAAGGGACAGGGAAAACACTTTTCCACTCATGGGGAGGGGGGAAAACAGCAGAAGCAGGAGCCACTGCACTCTTCCACACCTGTGAAACACTCCACTCCTCCTAAACAGACAGACAAGACCAGGTCTGCTGATATTTCTAAAACCAGCAAATCTACTCAAGATAAATCTCCTAGACTTTCTGAGAGAGTCATTCCCAGTTCCAAAAAATGGTCGAGTGATGACATAGATAGGGTCATGTCAAGGATGTCTTCTTTGGCAGACTTTTATGATAAAAATCCAGACAATTTCCTTTCATATAATCCACAAGGGGCTACACCCTCAGGCTCTAATGATCGTATCCCCCCGAGTAAGAAGCCTCGGTTTGAGACACCCATGAGGTCTGCAGACCCCTTCGAGGTACAACCATACTCACGGCCATACTCACTGTATCAAGGAGAGACTTCCTTTGGTGAGGACCAGGATTTTGGCATGGGAGATGTCATGATCTCTGCTTCCAAGGGATCAGGACTTGCCCGACTCCCTTGGAAGCAGACCCATAACCCCGGTTCCGAGTGCCAGCCAGTCCCAATTGGGTCCTTTTGGACCCTGTCCTGGCGCCAGTGGCACCAGGCTCATAAATATGCCCAGTCCCAGCGCTGGAAGCGCCGGGCTCATAATGCTTGGGTGGACTTACCTGCAGCAGACCATGCTGCTTACTTACCTGCCAGTTGAACCCCTGATCCTCTTCTGTTTGGGACTACTTTTCCTGTTGGGTGGGGCAGGAGCCACTCCCTAGTTTCAGAACACTGGACTCTTCTGGAAAGCAGGAACTCTTTTCTTAGGCGTGGCTGTGGAAGGAGACACCTAAGCACTACAGGAGGCTATTTAAACCACACCCGATGGATGAATCTTGCTTTGCGTTATTCTGCATTCTCTGCAGCAGAACGCTCATCGTGTCTTCTGCTTCTGATCCTGGGCCTAAGGGAACAAAGGCTTACCATCCTGGAATCCAGTCTTCAGCAGCACCTGTAAAGACAAAGAAAGAACAGGTTAGCACTACGGTCTTCAGTGGCAGCGCATCTCTTACCTGGTCCATCGGCTGTCACCAACGCCTCGCGCTGCATTCCGGCATCTGAAAGACAAAAGCTTACCAGCTCTTCGCACGCTCCGGAGGCCTTCGGCGCTGCATCCCACATCTGAAAGACAAAAGAAGGTGCGTTTAAAGACATTGGGCAACTTTATTACTCACGTGCCATTACTCCTTCCCACGCCGAATCCAGTGGGTATTCCAGCAGCCTTCAGCTTCTCTAAAGCTCCGAACTTATACCTGCAAGATAAAAGGGACAGTTAGTGCGCATCGTGAAGCAGGCTACAAGCGCTTACTTACGTGCTTCCAGGCGCTTCTATTCCTCACGCGGGTTCGATCCTCAACTCTCATCAGCCCGCCATCCGCCATCGCCGGAACCCTGCAAAACAAGAGATATCATTACAAAAGACTTTTAAGACATTTGAAGTGCCCAGAACTTACCGTTCGTGCAGTTAACGACGGACAGCAGTCCTCTGAGGTCAAGAGGCCTGCACCCTTATCCAGTGAAGAAACTGGTTACGGCACCCTGCCCCGAGGCAGATGGAGAGCTCGGCGTTCACTTACCTAAGGTGAGGGTGTTAACCTTTGGGGTTCTACAGGAGAAGAGAAAGGGAAGAGGAGAGAGGCACCCAATAACCCCAGTTCATTAATCCCATATTTTCTATCTGCAGACATCTTACTTTTCGAGTCAGACATACAGTGCACAGAGGTCCAGCCCAAAGAGCCAACCGTGTGTTACACATCACCTTTGAAGATACGGCATTCACCCAGTCAAGACCGGCGCCTCTGCGGGAATCAGGTGAGCGTTACAGAACGCAAAGCCTATCGCAAAACTCCCACCCAGGCGCTATGGAAACCTCGGATACCGACCAGCTAGCCCAGTTACTTGGGGAACTAAGAGCAGAAGTGCATGCAGCCCGTCAGGAAACGAATGCTCTAAGAAGGGAACTGATTATTTCCAAGGAGCGAACAGACGATCTCGCTAGACAATTGCTACAGTCACAAGCCGGACAAACTCCGTTACCCGCATCAGGGGCAAATCTTCCTTCAACATCCTCTACGAACCCAGTGCAGATCAACCTACCTGGGAATGTACCTCTGGCTCCGCCCGAACGATTTTCTGGTGACCCAAAGAGGTTTGCATTATTTATTAATCAGTGCCGGTTGCACTTCTTATGCCGGCCAGCAGCCTTTCCAACTGATCAAGCTAAGGTAGCTTTCGTGCTTTCGTACCTTAGTGGCAATGCGGCAGACTGGTCGATCCCTCTAGTTAATCAAGATGATCCGGTTCTCCATGATTTTCGAGCTTTTCAGCTCAGTATGGAAAAACTGTTTGCAAGACATTCACAGGGGCAGGCCTTGGACAATGAGCTCCTTTCATTGCGACAGGGTAATCAAGACCTTTTGGCTTATATTGCGACTGATAGTGGAAACTCGATGGCCTGAGGACAAAAGGATTACGCTGTTTTATAGAGGTCTACGTGGAGAGCTCAAAGATGTGTTCGCCCAAGTAGTGAATCCCCCGCAAGACTGTTCGGACTATATTGACTTAGTCGTTCAAATTGACCACAGACTGCAGAACAGGAAGGCCGATCGTTCCAAGTTTGATGCTCGAGTATTTTCCAAACCACCAACTCCTACCAAAGGAGTAGACTCCGGGGAACCCATGCAAATAGGGGGCCTGAAAGGACCACTAACACAAAAGGAGCGGGAAAGGAGAAAACAGCTGCAATTATGCCTCTATTGCGGAAACTCGGGGCACTTTCTTCGAGACTGTCCGGTGAAACCAGCCAAGAAGGCAGTAGGAGCTGCAGTTACCAGGGTCACAAACTCTGAGCAGGGAAACGACCTCGCCCGACAAGAATAGAGGTCCTCTTGCCGAGCGTTAAAACCAGTTCCGTGACCTCGCATTTCGTGATACCTATGGTCCTCATTAGCCCTGAACATCCGGATCGATTACATGCGATTGAAGCTTACGTCGACAGCGGTGCCATCGGCAATTATGTGGATCATGAAATGGTTTTGAGGATGAATCTGACTCTTTGTCCAAAGGCTGTAAAGGACGTCATTACTACGGTGGATGGTACGGAGATAGCCTCCGGACCAGTAACGCATACCACCCAAGAAGTGACGCTAGTAAGTCAAGATGGACACCATGAGAAGATCGTGTTCGATGTGATCAAGGCCCCCCAGTTCCATATTATTCTAGGAATTCCTTGGTTAGAGAAGCACAATCCTCAGATCGATTGGCAAGCAAGAACGGTTCAGTTTCCAGAATGTGTCTCTACTTGTCACCCTCGACCTGGTGTTGCACTGGCAGCAATTTCCTCGGAGGCTCCTCAGTTACCTCCTGAATACCTAGAATTCCAAGATGTTTTCCGGAAGGATCAGGCTAACTCTCTACCTCCTCATAGGTCTTATGACTGCCAGATAGACCTGATACCTGGATCTACTCCTCCTTGTAGTAGAATTTATGCCCTCACCGAGCCTGAGAATCTTCACCTCCGACAATACCTGGATCAATACCTAGCGAATGGGTTTATTCGTCCTTCCAAGTCCCCTGCTTCCTCAGCTTTGTTCTTCGTTCCAAAAAAAGAAGGGGACCTTAGAACTTGTATAGATTATTGCGCCCTGAACCAGATCACCGTTAAGAATAGATATCCGTTACCTTTGATCCCTGAACTCCTGGACCAAGTCAGAAAAGCATGCATATATACAAAGCTGGATCTTAGAGGAGCCTACCACTTGGTACGAGTAAAAGAGGGCGATGAATGGAAGACGGCCTTCCGCACCAAGTATGGGCTATTTGAATATCAGGTCATGCCCTTCGGACTTTGCAATGCCCCGGCCGCCTTTCAATATTTTATGAACGATGTCCTCAGAGAGCTCATAGATGTGTGTGTTGTTGTTTACATTGACGACATCCTCGTTTATTCTTCATCGGAAACTTAACATCGGAAACACGTGAAAATGGTCCTCGAGAGATTGCGTCAACACAAACTTTTCGCTAAGTTGGAAAAATGTGTTTTCAACGTGACTGAAGTTGAATTCTTGGGATTCATATTATCACCTAGCGGAGTGCGTATGGATTCGAAGAAGGTCGATGCAATTCTCAAATGGCCATCGCCATCCTCCGTAAAAGGTGTTCAAAGCATGTTAGGCTTCGCTAACTTTTACCGCAGGTTTATCCCCGAATTCTCTCGAATAGTCCAGCCCATCACCGCCTTGTTAAAGAAAAACAAACGTTTTGAATGGTCTACCGAGGCGGAACAAGCTTTCCAGAATTTGAAGACTAGATTTATCTCTGCACCGATCTTAAAACATCCTCGCCCAGAACTCCCCTACATCGAAGAAACTGATGCTTCCAGCCTTGCCATGGGGGCAGTTCTATCACAAAAGGACCCAGTAACCAATCAGTTGCATCCCGTGGCATTTTGGTCCCGCAAATTCTCGCCTCCTGAAATCAATTACACTATTCACTATTACTGATAAGGAACTTCTAGCTATCAAGTCTGCCTTTAAGGCTTGGTGGCATTATCTTCTGGGGGCCCGACACACCGTTACTGTGATTACAGATCACCGAAACCTGCAATATTTGAAAACCGCAAAAGCTCAATCCTCCTGGCAACTCCGTTGGGCACTATTCTTTGCCGAGTTTGACTTCATAATTACCTATCGACCTGGTACAAAAAACGGTAAAGCTGATGCCCTTTCTCGGATGGGAGTGGAAGAACATTTGATCAATCCTAAACCTGTACCTATCATTCCCGAACAAAGAATTCTAGGTGTAATCGCCACACAATCCATAGAGGAAGTTAAGGATAAAGCCAGGCTACTGGTAACTCCAGCAGACATACAGAATTGGCATCTGCAGGGAAAGGACTTTACGGTGAAGGACAACCTATTATATTTCCAAGAACGGTTATACCTGCCCAGCACAGATTTAAAGAAAAAGGTAATCTCTTGTTATCACGATTCTTTAATGGAAGGACATCCCGGTATGACCAAGACCTCGGAAAAGATCAAGCGCTACTTCTGGTGGCCGTCTTGGAAAAAAGATATCAGAGACTTTATAATGTCCTGTGGAGTATGCGCCCAAAACAAGAGTCAAAAGGAAAAACCAGCCGGCCTCTTACGCCCTATTGACATCCCGCCTCGCCCTTGGCATACGCTTTCTATGGACTTCATCACCGATCTACCTCCATGCTCCGGATACAATACGATCCTAGTAATCGTGGACCTATTCTCCTAGATGGCGCATTTCATTCCACTCAAAGGCTTACCAACAGCAGCAACTCTGGCCCGAGAATTTCTCGAAAACATCGTCCGACTGCACGGTTTTCCTTCAGTTTTAATTTCGGATCGAGGTAGTCAATTTATTTCTCATTTTTGGCGAAGTTGCTGTCGGTCGGCTCAAATTGATGTGAGACTTTCGACCAGCCACCACCCTCAAACCGACGGACAAACCGAGAGGACCAATCAAACTCTGGAACAGTATTTGCGCTGCATGCTACAACAAACTGAAAAAACTTGGAAAGATATCCTTTGGATAGCCAAATATGCCTACAATAACTCTGTCCACTCGGGAACTGGGAAGACCCCGTTTTTTCTTTTATACGGTAGTCACCCTCGAACCTCGGAGTTGGATCCACTCCAAGATCTTGGAACACCAGCAGTAGACCACCTGCATTCTACAATCACCCAAGCCTTTAAGGAAGCCGTTTCTCACCTTCAAAGGGCTAAAGAACAATACAAGAAAGGAGCAGACCAACATCGGAAGGAAGCCCCCCAATATCAAGTAGGAGATCAAGTCTGGTTATCCACCAAATATCTACCTCTAAAAGGACCACGCACATTCAACCCAAGATACCTTGGTCCCTATTCCATCACTACCATAGTAAATCCAGTAGCGGTCAAGTTGGACTTGCCCCCTCACATGAAGGTACATCCGGTCTTCCACGTCTCTCTATTAAAACCCGTGCAACCTCAAACCCGACTAACTACATCTCCAAAACCTATTCTAGTTGATGGAGAACTCGAGTTTGAAGTCAAAAGCATCCTGGATTCCAAGATCTCCAAATCTAAACTATTTTACCTGATTGACTGGAAAGGCTACGGTCCCCAAGAAAGATCCTGGGAACCTGCAGAATATGTCCACGCGGCTCGTCTAATCAAAAGATTTCATCGAACATTTCCTAACAAGCCCAAACCCCCGGAGAAGCCCGGTTTGGGAGGGGCCTTGAGGGGGGGGTGCTGTCATGATCTCTGCTTCCAAAAGATCAGGACTTGCCCGACTCCCTTGGAAGCAGACCCATAACCCCGGTTCCGAGTGCCAGCCAGTCCCAATTGGGTCCTTTTGGACCCTGTCCTGGCGCCAGTGGCACCAGGCTCATAAAGATGCCCAGTCCCAGCGCTGGAAGCGCCGGGCTCATAATGCTTGGGTGGACTTACCTGCAGCAGACCATGCTGCTTACTTACCTGCCAGTTGAACCCCTGATCCTCTTCTGTTTGGGACTACTTTTCCTGTTGGGTGGGGCAGGAGCCACTCCCTAGGTTCAGAACACTGGAACTCTTCTGGAAAGCAGGAACTCTTTTCTTAGGCGTGGCTGTGGAAGGAGACACCTAAGCACTACAGGAGGCTATTTAAACCACACCCGATGGATGAATCTTGCTTTGCGTTATTCTGCATTCTCTGCAGCAGAACGCTCATCGTGTCTTCTGCTTCTGATCCTGGGCCTAAGGGAACAAAGGCTTACCATCCTGGAATCCAGTCTTCAGCAGCACCTGTAAAGACAAAGAAAGAACAGGTTAGCACTTCGGTCTTCAGTGGCAGCGCATCTCTTACCTGGTCCATCGGCTGTCACCAACGCCTCGCGCTGCATTCCGGCATCTGAAAGACAAAGACTTACCTACCCTTCGCATGCTCCGGAGGTCTTCGCACTGCATTCCGGCATCTGAAAGACAAAAGCTTACCAGCTCTTCGCACGCTCCGGAGACCTTCGGCGCTGCATCCCGCATCTGAAAGACAAAAGAAGGTGCGTTTAAAGACATTGGGCAACTTTATTACTCACGTGCCATTACTCCTTCCCACACCGAATCCAGTGGGTATTCCAGCACCCTTCAGCTTCTCTAAAGCTCCGAACTTGTACCTGCAAGATAAAAGGGACAGTTAGTGCGCATCGTGAAGCAGGCTACAAGCGCTTACTTACGTGCTTCCAGGCGCTTCTATTCCTCACGCGGGTTCGATCCTCAACTCTCATCAGCCCGCCATCCGCCATCGCCGGAACCCTGCAAAACAAGAGATATCATTACAAAAGACTTTTAAGACATTTGAAGTACCCAGAACTTACCGTTCGTGCAGTTAACGACGTACAGCAGTCCTCTGAGGTCAAGAGGCCTGCACCCTTATCCAGTGAAGAAACTGGTTACGGCACCCTGCCCCGAGGCAGATGGAGAGCTCGGCGTTCACTTACCTAAGGTGAGGGTGTTAACCTTTGGGGTTCTACAGGAGAAGAGAAAGGGAAGAGGAGAGAGGCACCCAATAACCCCAGTTCATTAATCCCAGATTTTCTATCTGCAGACATCTTACTCTTCGAGTCAGACATACAGTGCACAGAGGTCCAGCCCAAAGAGCCAACCGTGTGTTACACATCACCTTTGAAGATACGGCATTCACCCAGTCAAGACCGGCGCCTCTGCGGGAATCAGGTGAGCGTTACAGTAGAAGAGCAAACCGGGACGGGCTACTATGGGGATGATGAGGACCAAGAAGGGGAAGAGGAAGACCCTGAAACCTACAGAGTAGATTCCCCATTAGAGAAGGAAGCCCCGGTTACCGACTCCCCTGTCGATAACAACCCCTCCTGAACGAGGTTCTCGCACGAGCAGCAGAACATTTCCATATTGACACCCACGGTGTCCAGGAAGAGAGGGACTTTGCCGAGGAGTTAGTGGGACAAAGGAGGTCTGTTGCCCAGACCATCCCTATCCTTAAGTCTATTCAGCGGAGAATAGACCCGTCCCTGGTGAACCCGAACCTCACCAGAGCAGTCAATCCCAGAGTTGAAAAACCTTTCAAGGCAGCCCAGTCTGACCCTCTCTATATAAGAGGACATCTGAAACCAGACTCCCTGGTTGTCACTAACACTCGTAAGAGGGCTGGAACACCCTTGTCATCGTCCAAAGCTCCTCCAGACAAGGAGAGCAAAAAACTATATGGTTTCGGCAGGAAAGTAGCCTCAACGTCCGCCTATCAGGCAAGGATTGCAAATTCCACCACCCTGTTGGCCAGCTACAACTGCCATCAGTGGGAAGAAGTCGCGCACTCATAGCCTCTGCACCAGAACCCTTAAAGGGCCAGTTAGCACGAATTTCCGCAGAGGGTAGAGCCGTGTCTGGTTGCATTTTAAAAGCAACTTTTGACGCCGCGGACAACGCAGGCAGATTGATAGCAGAAGGTACTGTTATCAAGAGACATGCGTGGTTACGGCAGTCTGGTTTTAAGGCAGAAACCCAGGCATCATTGTTGGACAAACTGGTGGAAGCCGATCTGTTGTTTGGTAAGGCGGTCGAGGACGCGCTGAAGAATGCCAAGGACGAATACGAGACACTCCAGTCCCTTGGCCAGTTAACCAATAAACCCCCTAACCAGAGAGGGAATAGTAATTTTCGTCACCCACGCGGTCAAAATTCCCAGAGAGGATTAAACTATTCCCAGGGGCAGGGTACCCAGTGGAACAACAACAGCCAACAGTCTACCCAGGGTTACGGCAGGGGTAATAGGAGAGGACGTGTTAAAGGCAGAGGCAGCCCCAGTAAAGGAGGCGGCACGCCTCCACCAAAGCAGTGACGCTCAGTTCAGGGTCCCTTCTCACGCAACCCCAGTAGGGGGACGCATTTCCAACTTCACCCAGGCTTGGGAAGGGTTCACATCAGACAGATGGGTGCTGTCAACAGTATCCGCAGGGTACTGTATAGAACTACTGCAGCGTCCCCGGAACCATCCTCCACGACAAAGAGTACACTCTTTAGAACATCAGAAGATTCTCCTCGAGGAGATCGCCAATCTGCTAGCAAAGGACGCAATTGAACTCGTCCCTGGACACCAGGTAAACAAGGGTATTTATTCAACTTACTTCCTTGTGCCAAAAAAAGATTCGACAATGCGCCCAGTATTGGACTTACGGCCTGCCAACAAGTATTTCAAGCCCCAAAAGTTTCGAATCATTACGCTACAAGAGGTAATCCCCCTCCTAAAAAAGGGGATTACATGGCAACCTTGGATATGAAAGATGCCTATTTTCATATTTCCATGTTCCCAGCGCACAGAAGGTACTTGCGTTTCAAGGTGGACAGTACCAGTTCAAGGTACTGCCCTTCGGGATAGCTTCGGCACCAAGGGTATTCACCAAGGTACTGGCGGCTGCACACCTACGCAGGGAGGCAATCCCGGTGTACCCTTATCTGGACGACTGGCTCATAACTGGGTAAACCCCAGTAATTTGCAGAACAAACATTCAAAGGACTATCGACCTCCTCCACGAATTAGGCTTCTCAATCAACGAGAAAAAGTCAAGCCTGGTGCCAAGCACCTCCAAACAGTTCCTAGGAGCAATCCTAGATACTCAGGAGGGGTTGACATTTCCTTCAGAGGAAAGAATTCGGAATATACTACTGCAAATTCCACAATATCAGTCCGGTCACCAAATAACGCTACGCAAAGCATTGCGTTTGCTGGGCATGATGGCGTCATGTATTTACCTGATCCCCCACGCGCGCCTGCGCATGCGTCCCATGCAGGAATGTTTGGCGAAACAGTGGTCTCAGGCAAGTGGTCAGTGGGACGATCTAGTGGTCGTTTCGCCAACACTAGTACAAAGCCTTCACTGGTGGACAAGAGAGAATCTTGCACAGGGGAAACCCTTTTACGATCCCAAAGTACAGGCAGTAATCACTACCGATGCATGTCTGACGGGGTGGGGAGCTCACCATCTCCACCACACAGCTCAGGGTCTCTGGTCTCCCTCAGTGGCCAAGAACCACATCAACCTGCTAGAGCTTCTGGCAGTATTCAGAGCGCTTCAAGCATTCGAGCCCCACCTACTAAACCTGTCAGTGCAAATCCGGACGGACAGCACGACAGCCATGTTCTACCTGAACAAGCAAGGAGGGACTCGTTCGCCAAATCTGTCCAAGCTTGCCCAGAAAATCTGGATATGGGCACTCAGACGGAACATCTTCCTGTCATCACAACATGTTCCAGGGGAGCTCAATTCCCTAGCGGATGCTCTGAGCAGAGGCTCCCTCCCAGAGGAACACGAATGGGTTCTACACAGAGAGGTCGTAGAAGATATCTTCTCTCAGTGGGGTTTCCCCTCTATAGACTTATTCGCCACAAGCGAAAACAGACAATGCCCAGGATTTGCATCCAGGTTCCCCCAACCAGACTCCCAGGGGAACGGCCTGTGGATGAACTGGTCAGGGATGTTTGCGTACGCTTTTCCACCAACTCCTCATCAGGAAGGTGGTCAACAAGATGACCAGAGTCGATGACGCTCGTCCTAGTTGCTCCGATGTGGGCAAGACAACCGTGGTTCCCACACCTACGCAGGATGGCGGTGTGCGAGCCCATCAAATTTCCGGCCTGGTACAACCTACTGTCCCAGCACCAAGGTCAAACAGTGCATCTGCAACCCAACTCAATGAACCTGGCAGCATGGCTCCTGAGGTCATAGTTTGGATATCTCAATTTACCACAGAGGTGTATGGACATCCTAAAGGAATCTAGGAAACCAAACACAAGGCACTGTTACTTTGACAAGTGGAAGAGATTTGTTATCTGGTGCCAGAGTAGACAAATCAACCCAGTTGATTGCACTCCTTCCACTATTGTTACATACATGCTCCACTTGCTAGATGCAGGGTTGGTTTTTAACTCACTGAAAGTACACCTGGCAGCCCTGTCGGCATACACCACTTCCCATAACAAGGTCTTGTGGTGGAAAGTACCAGTAGTTAAAGCCTTCATCGAAGGAGCAAAGAGACTTCACCCTCCTATTTCAAACCCACCACCAGGGTGGGACCTTAATGTGGTACTATCTAAGCTCATGGGCCCCCCTTTCGAGCCCATGCATAAAAGCAGTCTAAACACCTGACTTATAAAACGGCCTTCTTAGTAGCTATTACTTCTATAAGAAGGGTCAGTGAAATTCAGGCTCTCAGTGCAGGATCCCTTCTTTACTGTCCATAAAGACAAACTGGTTTTACGCACACACCCTAGGTTCTCACCTAAGTTTATATCTAAATTCCACGTAAACCAGTCCATCGAGCTTCCGGCTTTCTTCCAGGACCCTCAAAGCTCGGCTGAGGTGACACTACACACCCTAGATGTGCGTAGGGCGGTCCTCTACTATGTAAATAAAACCAGACCACTAAGGAAAACAGATCAACTGTTTGTCTCCGTAGCTACAGGCAGAGAGGGGGATCGCGTCTCTAAAGGTGCCATCTCGAAGTGGATTATTAACTGTATCCAGCTGTGTTATTCACTCTCTGAAAGAACTCTGCCTTTCACGCCAAGAGCCCACTCTACTAGAGGCATTGGGGCCACTCTGGCTTTCATCGCAAATGTACCCCTTGACACCATTTGCAAAGCAGCTACTTGGAGCTCTATTCACACTTTTATGATATGATATGATATGATATGATATTTGTAACGCGCCTATACACAAGTGTTTCAAGGCGCGACGAGGCAGGGAGGGAGGGAAACAAGGGGAAGACAGACAAACGATCCTACTAGGCCAGGTGTCATTCAGATCGCGCAAGTGCAGAGGTAAGGGGAAAAGGAGAAAGTGCAGGGGGAGGAGGTGGGGGGGAAGTGCGGTACAAGGTAAGTAGCGTAAAAATAAATAAATAATAAATAATAAATAAAAGGGCCAGCTGGTGGCAAAGTGCGAGGTAAGTGCAGAGCAAGTGCTGGGAAGGGGGCTGTAGGGATGCAGTGACAGTCCCACAGTGCAGGGGGAGCCAGGGAGGCAGTGCAAGTGGAGAGTGGCTGGGACCTGGACCGAGGTCGCTGAGAGTGGCTCAGATGCAGGTTTAGTGCAGAATTCAGTGGGGAGTTAAGCAGGTTTAGCAGGGGAGAGGGAGAGAGAAGGCAGAAGCGAAGAGGAAGGTTTTGAGGTGCTTCCGGAACCGGAGATGGTTCTCCTCAAGTTTCAGGGAGGCAGGAAGGCTGTTCCAGAGGGAGGCCCCTGCTGCGGAGAGAGATCTACCCCCAGCTCGTTGCTTCGAGAAGCGGCTGACCATGAGGGAGTTGGAGAAGGATGAGCGAAGGGCTCGTGAAGGAAGATATTTAGGAAGAGAGAGTTGAAGGTATTTAGGCCCCAGGCCCCAGAAGGCCTTGTGGACAATGCAGAGGGTTTTGAACTTAATCCTCGCAGCCACTGGGAGCCAGTGAAGAGATTTCAGTCCTGGAGAGATACGGTCCCTGGGCTTGAGGCCAAGGACAAGTCTCGCAGTTCTGTTCTGGATAAGTTGCAGAGGGCGGAGAGTGGAGGCAGGCAGATTAAGATAGAGGCTGTTACAGTAGTCCAGCCTTGAGAGAACCAGGGCTCGGGAGACAGTGAGCTTCTGGGGGAAGGAGAGGAAGGGAAGAATACCTCTGAGGAGGTGCAGCTGGTAGTGTGACTTCTTAGAGACGTCAGATATATGAGGAGAGAAGGAGAGTGTGGAGTCGAAGATGACCCCAAGGTTTTTAGCCTTGCAGGTAGGGGCAGGAAGGGGGCCAAGGGAGGCCGGCCAGAGAGCTGCAGGGAAGGAGGGAGTGGGTGTGCCGATGAGTAGAATCTCAGTCTTACTGGCGTTAAGGCAGAGGTCATTGGCGGCACACCATTCCTGGATAGCAGACAGACAGTCGGAGATGAGGGAAGGAGAGGAGGAGGCCGAGGGTAGCCTGAAAATGAGCTGGGTATCGTCCGCATAGCACTGGAAGTAGGGGCAGAGAGCGGCGATGCGGTGGGCAAGGAGTGCCAGATACTGGTTGAAAAGCCAGGGAGAGAGGTTGGATCCCTGGGGGACACCACAGGTGGAGAAAAAGATGTCAGAGAGGAAGGAGCCCATTTGGACCTGGGAGGGTCGACCGGAAAGGAAAGAGGTCAGCCATGCCAGAGCCTGACCAGTGATACCCAGGTTATCACGGAGACGGTTGAGCAGGATGGCATGGTTGACAGTGTCAAAGGCAGAGGAGAGATCGAGCAGAATGAGAACACAGGGAGTGTTGGAATCGAGGTTCAGGAGCAGGTCCTCACGGATGTTCAGGAGAGCAGTTTCCGTGCTTCGGGCCGCTCTGAAGCCGGATTGATGGTCATGAAGATTACCAACAGATTCAGCATGGAGGTTAAGCTGGGAGATGGCCAGTTTCTCCAGGAGCTTGCCCAGGAAGGGAGTGATGGAGATTGGGCGATAGTTGGCCGGGCAGGAGGGGTCGGAGGAGGGTTTCTTGAGGAGGGGGTGCACAAGGGAGTGCTTGAGGGGGGATGGGAAGACTCCAGAGGCGAATGAGTGGTTGCAAAAGGCAGCCAAGGCAGGAGCCAGGGAGTCGATGTGGTCCTTGATGGTTTTGGAGGAACAGGGGTGAACCTGTTTAGACGAGGCTTTCATAGATCGGACTTGTCTGGAAACCTCATCAGCAGAAAAAGGTGGAAAAGCAGAGAAGGAGGGCGGAGGGGAGGCTGCAAGAGAGCAAGAGGAAGGGCCGGGAAGAGAGGGAGGGAGGAGAGAGGAGGAGAGCGAGGACAGGATGTCCTGAGTTTTTGAGATGAAGTGCGAGGCCAGTGCGGTGCAGAGGGCCTGGGAGGGGACAGGAGAGGTAGAGACTGCAGCAGGGTTGGCCAGCTCCTTGCAGATTTTAAAGAGTTCGGCCGAGTTGTTAGATGCCTCAGAGATGCGGGCTTGGATAAGGGCTCTCTTCTTGGTGAGAACGGAGAGCCGGTATTGCCTTTGGAGCAGGCGGCAGGCCAGTTTGTCAGAGGATGAGCATGAAGCACGCCATTTCCTCTCTGCCACCCTGCACTTGCGTTTTAGGGTGACGAGATCCGAGTCATACCAGGAGTTACATTTGGCTTTGGGCTTCAGGCGGATTCTCATGACGGGGGCAAGGATATCGAGAGTATCAGATATAGAGGAATAGAGGATGGAGAGGGCTGTGTCAGGGTGGGAGTCAGCCGAGGGGGGAGGAGGGGGCGAGAAGGTAGCAGCGAAAGCCTCAACTGACACGCGCTTCATGGGTCGGATGACCGAGAAGGTGGGTGGCAATGACGAGGGTGGCTTTGCCTGTGGGGTAGGGAGGGAGAGGTGGGAGGATAGGAGAAAGTGATCACTCCAGGAGAGAGGAGTGGAGAGAGGGAGGGAGAGGGGAAGGTCAGAAGAGATCAGAGCATCCAGAGTGTGCCCTGCAGAGTGAGTAGGCCCAGAGGGGAGGATAGAGAGTGAGAGAGAGTTGCAGAGTTCGCGAAAGAGACCAGTGGGGGGACAGGAGGCATCGAGGTGGATGTTGAAGTCACCGAGAAAGAGGAGTTGGGTGGTTGAGGACAGGAGTGAGGAGGAGAGGTCAGCCCACTCAGAGAGGAAGGATGAAATTTGACCAGGTGGCCGATAGATAGTAGCCACGGTAAGGGAATGGCTAGGAGAGAGAGAGAGTCGGCAGACAAGACATTCAAAAGAGGAGTAGGTCTGCGTAGGAGTGACAGTGGCAGGAATCCACTCAGGGAAGATAAGGGCAACACCACCCCCTGAGCGGTTTGGCCTAGGCATGGAGAGGATCTTGTAGCCGTCAGGTAGGAGTGTGTCGAAGCTGGTGGCAGAGCTGGCAGTGAACCATGTCTCAGTGAGACCGAGGACGTCGAGGTCCAGTTCCTCAAGAAGGCGACAGATATCAGAGGAGTGCTTGATGGCAGAGCGAGAATTTAGAGTGGCAATGTGGAGAAGGTTGCCACCCTTGAAAAACTTCCGGGGAGGGGTACAGATCAGAGGTACGCCCTGCGGAGGTGTTAGAGAAGGAGTTGAAGAGGGAGCAAGAGAAGGGGCAGGGAGGGAGGGGAGAGGCAAGGTAGCCGAGGACAGAGGAGGGGGGACAGCGGGAGCGGAGAGGAAGTTGATGAGGCGTGGGAAGCGTCTATCAAAGAGGTGAAGGTTGGCCTGCGGGCCTTGGACCAAGACGGTCCCGTTAGCATAGACATTAATGATGGCCTTAGAGGAGTGGAAAGGGGCCAAGAGGACATCCCAACGGGTGCCACCATTAATGGGAGAGGAGGAGAAAGGAGAGAGCACAGCGACCATGTGAGGGGTCCATAGGTCAGGTGAAGGCACGAAAAAGAGAATGTCAGTAAGAGTTTCCCTGGAGCAGGCGCTCGTGTAGGTGTCAGCGATAGGGAGGCCTGGGTTGGAGACCAGGATGTCCTTTTTAAACTTTTTTACTCAGCATTACTGCATTGACACCCATTCCAAGGCAGATACACAAGTGGGACAAGCGGTTCTAAGACACTTATTTGCTCATGACCCTTCTCACATCCCCCCTCCTTCAGGTACTGCTCGCTAATCTATGCACAGCATGTGATCTAAGCAGATTCCACAAGCCTCAGAAGGGATACATTACTCACCGTAATCGTATTTCTGATGCTTGTATCTGCTTAGATTCACATGCGACCCACCCTTCCTCCCCTCTGAGTGAAGGCGCATGGTTGCTTGTAGTCTTACCTTTCTATCTATCTGCTTGGATTATCTGTACTCGCGCTACTCCTCATGCTACCTCATGTCAGAAAAAATACAATCTGAGGATCCTAGACGCATGAGGGATCTTGGGTACAGTGGACGTCACTCTAGGGATAGTATTACTGGTACGCCCTGTGTCGACGCCCATTTTCGAGTTTCGAAAAACAAACTGTAATACTCCGCAGCTTCCTCTATATGTGTTGGCCTATGCACAGCATGTGAATCTAAGCAGATACAAGCATCAGAAATACGATTACGGTGAGTAATGTATCCCATATACAAGTAGGACACAATAAGTACAGGCAGTAGGCAGTACAGTATGCAGGAGTATGAAAGACTAGGCACCTGGCTGTGTTGGGAAGCCTACATTTTCAACCATAAAACAACCTTAGATTGGAAGTTCTGATGGTGCAAGTCCATTCTGAGGGTTGGCGGCAAAGAGTTCCACAGTATAGCTGCTTTCACTGGGAAGCTGTTACCCCCTATATTGGAACGTTTAAAATTGGGGACAGCAAGGCAGTCTTTATATGCTGTTCTTGTGGGTCTCATTGAGATCTGTCTATGGAATCTGTCGATCAGATAGATGGGGGCAGCGTTATTGAGGGATTTGTGATTGAGTGATGCAATTTTTAGGAGGATTTTGTCTTTGACAGAAAGCCAGTTCTCCAGCATGGGCTCTGGCATGGATTCTCATGCTCATGAATATTCCCCGTTGTCAGGCTGGGAATCCTCTGTAAAGAAAAAATCGGTATCAGTTTCTTTTCTGATCTGTCTTTCGTAGTAGTAACTAATCACTGATCTCTGCGTCATACTGACCACAGCCAATGACTGCCATCTCCCTAAGCCCCGCCTCTGGCAGCCATCTTCAGATTTTTACCACACGTTCAAGTGTTGGGAGTCCTCGTGCTTAGCTCTCGAGCTTTTGCTGAGTTTTCGCGCTTTTTCAGGTGAATTTTCACATTTTTCAGTTAATCGAGCCTCAAGCTCCACCGTTTCTGCTCCCGTTAACGGGTAACCGTTGCAGGATTTTCCTACGCCCCTCAAGGGTGAAGATTTCGTCAAATCAACCTTTTGGAGGATTCCAGAAGATTTGCCGCCTACTTCGAGATGGCCCAGGACGCAAGTTCGTCACCCAGACCCAAGCTGTTTCACAGCTGCCCTGGATGCGGGCTGCAGAATCTGTTTAAGGAGGACGAACATTCGCGATGCCTCTACTGTCTTCATGGGGACAAGACTCATGTATAGCAGGACTGCCAGTTCTGCAAGAACTTGTCGGAGCGGACCATGAGGGACCGTCGATCCCGTCTCGCCAGCTGGTTGGAGAAGGGCTCAACGGGTGAGAAGAAGAAAGGGTCAGAGCGGGCTTCTAAGTCCTGTGTGGGCGCCCCGGCGACGGGGGCCCAACACCAGGCCAAGCGCCGCGAGTCCGCTGGCTCCGGGAGCGCCGAAAGGTCGGGCTCTTCGGTCGCCAGGCAGGGCGCGCCTTCCCCGGCACCGTCAACCACGAGCCAGCGCTCCGGTTCGGGGAAGAGGAAGTCCGAGACCCCGTGTAAGCTTCGGGAGAAGCCCCGTCCGATCTCGGGAGAGGGGGAGCGAGGCGTCGCCCCTCCCCCTAAGGAGAAGGCCCAGGATGCACCTAAGGTGGTGAAGGCCCCTACCCAGCAGGCAAAGGCCTCTATCGAGGCGATCGCGGCGACTCTGGCCAAGCCGGCAGAGACCCCGCCAGCGGAGACTGCCTCCGGGACTAGAGTTTGCCTGCCACCAAGGAGGGAATCCTCTTTTCAGCCCATCGTCATGGCCACCATGATGGAAGAAGCGAGGGGGGGCACGGTAGCCTCCTCGAGCTCGGAGTCAGCCTCGGAGGAGGAACTGACCGAGGCCGTGAGGAATCTCGAAGTCCAATTCGAGAAGGTTCGATCCCGTAAGGAAGATCCTCGGGAGATAACCGAGGAAGACGACGATGGTGAGGAAGAGCAGCCTTCCCTTCTGGCGCAGCCGGAACCTAGGCCTCAGGATAGCTCGGCGGCCATTTTGTCTGCGATCCAGTCCTTATGCTCTGAGATAAGGACGAGATTACCACGGCCTAGGCTGGAGGACCCGCAACCTGGCCCGTCGGGAAGTCCTCAGAACAAACGACAGAGGACCCAACCCTCTCCTCCACTCGCCGCCGTAAGGCCTACAGTTCCCTCCTCATCCTCCCACGAGTCGGGAGATGACGGTGCGGTGGGCTCGACGACGGGTTCTGACGGCGACGACGACGGAACGGGTCTCCCGTCTCCCGTCGCACGGGCCTCTCCGCCCGACGAGATTGGCTCATTCCACGCCATGATCGCCAGGGCGTCCGAATTGTTCCAGCTCTGCCCGGAGGAGCAGAAAAAGGAAGGTTTCCTCTATCAGCGCCGGGAGGCCAAGAGGAAGACTGTCATCGCGGTGCCTCTAATCGATGACATCTGGGAGGAGGGCCTGTCGGTACTCAAGAACCCCTCCACGGCACCAGCCAAACGGGACCGGTACGAGAAGAAGTACCGGGTCCCCGAGACCGCTCCCCTGTGCCTCAGGGCCCAGCCAACGCCAGACTCGGTCGTCTCGGCGGCGGCGAAGAAGAAAGCGACGGGGTCAGGAGCCTCAACGTCGAATTACCTTCCGGACGGCGAGGGAAAGAAGTTGGACGCCATGGGGCGACGGGTCATTTCGTCAGCGGCGACGACGATCAAAGCGGCCAACGCCCTGGCGATCGTGGCCCGTTACGACAGGGAGCTCTGGTTTAAGCTGGCCCCCATATTGGACTTCCTACCGGACGACAAGAGGTCTGAGGCCCTGGAAATACTTCAAGAAGGCGAGGTGGTGTCGGACCACGCCATAACGGTGGCAACCGATATTGCCGATACCGGGTTCCGCCAGCTGGGCAACAGAGTTTGCCTACGACGACGGGGTTGGGTCCAGGCGACCGACTTCCGTCAGGACGTCCAGACAGGGTGTTGGACATGCCGTTTGACTGCAGCAACTTGTTCGGGAAGGCGGTGGATGAATCCCTCCAAGTCATAAAGACGGACACGGAGACGGCCCGTGCCCTAGGAGCCCTTCAGCAACGACGGCCCTTTCGGAGCTCCGGAGGCAGACAGGGGGCCTCCAAGGGATCCAGCGGTGGCTCGTCCTACCGCCAGGCGGCACGCTCCTCGTCTCAGGAGGCCTACAGGGGTCGTGGCAAGCAGGGAGTGCCTCGCCGCCGTCGGCAAGGTGGCCAGAGCGGCAAGGCCACCACCTCCAAGCAGGACTGAACCGGCCGTGGCCTCGGGCCCCCACCGAAGCACCCCAGTGGGAGGCCGGCTGACAAAGTTCGTCGGCGTGTGGAAGCCCATCTCCACCGATCGTTGGGTGCTGGATACCCTGGCAAGAGGACACTCTATCGAATTCCTGAAGAAGTGCCCTCACATTCCACCTGTGGCCAGGAAGGAAAATCACGTCCCACAACTGCTGTTGGAAGTAAGGGCGATGCTCAGGAAAGGTGTCATCGAGCCCGTCCCGAAGAGGCTCCGGGGTGTACTCAAGGTATTTCCTCGTCAGGAAGAAGACGGGCGGCTGGCGCCCCATCCCGGACCTTCGTCGTTTGAACAAATACATCAGGTCACAAAAGTTCAGGATGGTCACCCTCCAGCACGTGCTGGGACAGCTGGAGGAGGGCGACTTCCTATCGTCGCTGGACCTGGAGGATGCATACTTCCACGTTCCCATCCTCAGAAGTCACCGAAAGTTCCTCAGGTTCGTCGTCCAGGGACGCCACTACCAATTCAGATCACTGCCGTTCGGATTGAAGTCGGCCCCCAGGGTCTTTACCAAGTGCCTAGCACCTGTGGCGGCACGGCTGCGCCTGCAGGGGATTCATGTCTACCCCTACCTGGACGACTGGCTCATCCACTCAAGGACGAGGGAACTCGCCGTCAAACACACTGCGAGGACCGTCCAGCTACTCACAGACCTAGGATTCGCCATAAATTACCCAAAGTCCCACCTGGTGCCGTCGCAGGTGGCCCTGTTTCTGGGAGCGAAGCTCGATACAGTGAGGCGCCTGGCGGCACCGTCGGAAGAACGGACGAAGACCATTCTGGGCAAAGTGCAGCGCCTGCTAGCCACGGACGTGGCCAGGGTGAGATTCATCAAGTCCCTCCTGGGGATGATGTCCTCTTGCATCTACCTGGTGCGCCTATGCAGACTACGGATGCGCCCTCTTCAAGAATTTCTCGACGCCCGTTGGATGCAGGCGACGGGCACCTTCGAAAACAGGCTAGCCCATGCCTCCATTAAGATTCATCTGGCGGCGATCTCCAGATATACCAGAACCACAGGACGGACGTCCCTGTGGTCCCATCGACTGGTGAAAGAGTTTATGAAAGGACTGTTCCGGTCGTTCCCGCCGGGGAAAGCCCCGGCCCCGGCGTGGGAACTTAACGTGGTGCTGACTAGGCTCATGGGGCCCCCATTCGAGCCGATGCACTCCGCACTGATGAAGTTTGTGTCTTGGAGGACTGCATTCCTGGTGGCCATTACCTCCGCACGACGAGTGGGAGAGATCCAGGCCCTATCCTGCAAAGCACCGTCCTTGACTTTCCATGCCTCGAGGGTGGTGCTTAGGACGCACCCCTCCTTTATTCCCAAGGTGCCGTCGGACTTCCATCTTAACGAGCCCCTGGTGCTACCTGTTTTCTTCCCGCCTCCTTCGTCGCCGGCCGAGAGGACTTTGCACTCGCTGGATGTGGCTAGAGCGCTGAAGTTCTACGTGGACCGCACAAAGAGTTTTCGGAGGACATCACAGCTGTTTGTGAACTTTGGACCTGTGAATCAAGGGAAGGCTCTGTCGAAGTCTTCTATTTCCAGATGGCTCTCCGGCTGCTTTATGCACTGCCACCGGTTGGCTAACCGACCGCTGCCAGGCCGTCCGAGAGCCCATTCGACCAGAGCGATCGCTGCTACTACGGCGTTCCTATCTGGTGTGCCCCTGCTGGACATCTGCAAGGATGCTACGTGGAGGTCGACGCACACCTTCACGAGATTCTACTGCGTTGATCGGGATTCCAGGGAGGAGTCCAGGGTCGGCCAAGCAGTGCTGCGCAAACTGTTCGCTTAAGGTGAGCCTGGTGAGGAGGTAAGAGACGCTTAATGTTGAGCCTGTTGCCACCTCCCGTGGTTGTGTATACTGCTATGTATTCTTTTATTCATGAGCATGTGAATCCATGCCAGACCCCATGCTGGAGAAGGAACAAGTTACTTACCTGTAACTGTTGTTCTCCAGCATGGGTCTGGCATGGATTCACATGCAAACCCTCCTGCCTACCCCTCTGCGGCTCTTCACTTGGTCATACTGCCACTTCACGTGCTACCAAATTTGAAGATGGCTGCCAGAGGCGGGGTTTAGGGAGATGGCAGTCATTGGCTGTGGTCAGTATGACGCAGAGATCAGTGATTGGTTACTACTATGAAAGACAGATCAGAAACGAAACTGATACTGATTTTTTCTTTACCGAGGATTCCCAGCCTGACGACGGGGAATATTCATGAGCATGTGAATCCATGCCAGACCCATGCTGGAGAACAACAGTTACAGGTAAGTAACTTGTTCCTTATACTGTTGGCAGGATACTGTGATATGCTCTCTTCTGGAGATTCCCAGTGCCGCTCTAAGGGCGTTGTTCTGGAGAGTTTGAAGTTTACTGGTGATGGCTTTGGAGGACCCAAGATAGAGAGCGTTACAGTAGTGCAGGCGGGACAGTATGAGGGCTCTAGCGAGGGTCAAACAGCTAGTGTCGGACAGAAAGGCTTTGGCTGCACGGATCAGTTTACACGTGTAAGCCGTGGAGGAGGCTAGGGAATTCACCTGTCTGTTGAAGGAGAAAGTGGAGTCCAAGTAAAAGCCTAGGGTTTTGACCTCTTGTCACACTTTAATACTATTGCCATTGATCATGAAAGAACAATAGGCAGGGCCTAATTTCTTTAGGCTGGTGGTAGTACCTAGAATAATAAGTTCAGTTTTATCATCATTCAGGCATAGTCAATGTGTGGCCATCCATGGATGATGATGTACACTCTATTTACCAAGGCCAAATCCTTCCCATAATCTCCAGAAAGCGGAAGGAGGATCTGGGTATCATCTGCGTAATTAGTGTAGGTGATACCGAGATGATCCAAATCATCGAAAAGGGGCTTGGTAAATATATTGTACAAAGTGCGGGAGACACAAGAGCCCTGTGGCACACCACAGGTGATGGGTGTGGGGTCTGCTGCAGCTGTAGGTGAAAAAACTCTCATGGTTCTGCCGTTGAGGAAAGATCTAATCCATGTGATGTCTTCAACGTAAAAGTGAGCTGATGTGTGTAGCTGTGTGCATAAGACAGAGTGATCTACCAGGTCAAATGCTGCTGAGAGGTCTAGGAGGAGGAGTAAGGCGGCTTGGCCATTGTCTCTGAGCTTGTCGATCTGTGCTTTAAGGTCAATGAGGGCAGTCTCAGTCCTATGTTGAGGACGGAAGCCTGATTGCCTAGCTCCTAGTAGGTGATGTTCTTCCAGGTACTTCTGTATTTGCACGTATGCAACCATATCCAGGAATGGTACGGTCGTTATGGGTCTATAGTTTGTTGGCGTGGCTGGGTGGAGTGTGGGCTTTTTTAGTAGTGGCAGTACCCAGGATTGTTTTAAGGTAGTGGGAATAGAACCAGTGGAGAAGGAGGAGTTGATTAATTTCGTGATGAAAGGGGAGAGGTCACGGGCAGCATCTTTAATGAGTTGTGAAGGGCACAAATCGCCCTGACAATTGGAAGTTTTTAGTGACAAGATGATTTTTTTCTACTTCAAGTGTGGTGACTTTAGAGAAATTAAAGCGGGTAGTTTCCCTTAAAGTAAGCTTCTCAGGCGATTTGGAAGGGGGAGGGTCATTCAGGGAGGCTTTTTTGCCTGACATTTTATTTTGTAGAGTAGCAATCTTATTAGCTAAGGCATTTTGAATTTCTGAGCACCAATTTTTATCTTTAGTACAAGTATCTGGTGGTGCAATAGGGGTTTCTACTTCTTTAAGGATGGAGAATAGTTCCTTCATTTTTGATTTTGCTTGGGATATACGGGAGTCAAATGAGGATCGTTTGGCAAGGTATCTTTTTTGTAAAGGGCCGCTAGTTTAGTAAGTTTAAATTTATTAGCTACTGAAAGGTTTTTTTTCCAAGTGGCTTTGCAGTTTCTTTTTTGCTGTCTTAAAGTTTTGAGGAATGGTGTGTACCATTTGTTCAGATGCGTTTTGGGCTTGCTTGGTCTAAGTTTGAGAGGAGTGATTGAATCCAGCGAGGTGGACATGATTTTATTGTATTCTTCAACCAAAGTCTCCGGATCCAGGTTGTCAGGGAGTGTGTTGAGTGTGCGGAGTAAGTTCGGGATAAGTCTCTCCACAGTGATACTTTTCTTGTTTCTCGTGAGTGTGGGTGGGGCCCTACTAATAGGCAAGGGTGGAGGTCGGACGGTAGAGAGCATGAAAGATACCAAATGGTGGTCAGTCCAGGCTAATGGTGAGATGTCGGTAATGTTGGCTAGACAATTATAGTCAGCCACCCAGTCGAGTATTCTGCCTTTGGCGCGTGTAGGTTACATACATCTTTGGGTAAATCCTAAATCGGAGAAGGTATTAAATGTAGTATTGGCAATTTGGTCATTGTGGCCCATATTGAAGTCCCCAAGGGTGAGTACTTGGGTGGAACTTTTAAGGTTACTGGATAATATAGTGTTAATGTCTTCATCGAAAGTACCTATTGGGCCTGGAGGGCGATATATCAGGTGGATGTTAAGAGTTTGAGAATTGGTAAGAGGGACTTTAACAGAGAGTAGTTCACAAGAGAGGACATTGATAGTAGTTACAGTTCTCATGGTAAGACTACATTTGTGTATGATAGCAATACCCCCTCTGGAGTTGAGTCGGTCGTGTCTCAAGATGGAATAATTATCTGGGACTGCAAGCATGAGCATTGGGCCAGCTGCAGGATGTAGCCAAATCTCCGTAATAGCAAGGAGGTCGAGGTTTTCTTTGAGGATCAAGTCTGCAATTACTGTTGCGCGAGCTACTAATGATCTAGCGTTGATTAGAGCTCCCTTGATTTGGTGGCTTGCAGTGGTTTTGGTAATTGTGATTTGAGGGTGATCTTGTGTTAATTCAGGATTACCCTGATTGGAGGGACTGTGTGGAGGTATGAGGTTGGAGTTCTGGGATAAGTTGGGTTTAAGGGTAGGCTTCTACCTTTCAATAGAGATCTTTGTCAGGATGACTTCATAGTGCTGCTGCTTCTACTTCAACAACTTCAATTCTACAACAGTCTATGATGAGAACATTCTCCTTTGTCTCATAGTATTCCACTTCACTTGTACTACTGGTGTCTTGCATCTACTGACAATCGGATATACCGTCGCAGCTTCAGTGTTTTTTTTTACTTCAAAAAGGATATGACGAGATTCAATTTCATGTACACCCGGTTTAACTCACTGGCTTCTGTGATCCTTGTTCCACAACTTCTACTGCTTCTGGCTTCACTTGGGACCCACACCCTTCCCCGTTGAAGGTGTCTCCGGTCCGACCACTTGATTAAGGAGCCCCTCTCGCTCCTAAGACCCACAGCGTTACAACAGCTCCTCACCTCAGTCTCTGACACACTTCTTTCCCGGCAACCTCTGCATTAGGCTCAGGTGGGGAAAGCTATCCTTCCTGCACGCTTTCCGTTATGCAGCCTCTGCACTTCAGAGTTTAAGGAAACAGGACCCTCGCAGAATAAGCAGGTCATCTGCTGCATCAGACTTCCCGCATCCCTTCGATTCTCCCACTTCTGCCTGGATTGCCAGCAGTGTATCCTCTTCTTTCTGCCTCTGCTACGACTGCATGAGCTCCAGCCACAGTTTCAGCTTCTTCCTTTTGCCTACAGGATCCCCTCACCACCCTGGGCCTTGTCTCCTAGGTGATCCTCCTGCAGTACACCACCCCCGAGGTCAGGATCAAGAAGCGTCTGCCTTTCTTCTCCACCTAGGAGATTTTAGGGAGGGGTTTAGTGAGCGATCTGTAGGATTCTTCACAACATGCAATGTAATCTGAGGAGGATTTCAATGTGTTATTACGGTTTAAAAAATAATTGAGCACACACAAAGTTCTGCTTAGTCAAACAAAAAAAACAGTGCCATTTTAGCACTTCCCCAATTCCTCCAAATATTAACTTTGTTGCATGCACCTATGCTAAGTCACAGTGGTCTGCAGTGGACTGTGGGCTTATAGTCTTTTCTCCACCTCGATTGCTGGAAGGAGGAGTTGTTTTCTACACCATATAATCTCCCATATAGCGCAAAGCGGTTG
Source organism: Ambystoma mexicanum (assembly GCF_040938575.1). NCBI lineage: Eukaryota > Metazoa > Chordata > Amphibia > Caudata > Ambystomatidae > Ambystoma > Ambystoma mexicanum. The sequence continues at coordinate 151,766,946 of NC_090932.1, forward strand.
AGACTGATTGGTCTGCACTGCACGCAGTGTGGTGTACTGTCTACAGTGTTGGCTCGTCTTGGTACCCCTGTGGAGGATTGGAGTGAACGTCGGTGTAGTTGTAACTGCGCATCCAGCGGCCACATTGCTGCAGCTAAAGGATGACTGACACCAAGCAAGTCCCATACCTAGCAAACATCGAATCCGCTGCATAGATCTTAGAGGGTCCCTTCTCTGCAGGAAAGCAGAGGCAAGGGTGGTTACGGGTGTTTTCAATCGGCATCTGGCAAGAGAGACCAGGGTTGACCAAGCTGGAGATCGGGCGGTTGTGACTAGGTTTGTGCCTTGGATCGTGGCTGCAGGTGCCAGAGCGCCTCTAAGAGTGCTGAAGGCTGATCGCTCATTGATGCATCAAAGTACTTGGTTTCAGCATACTCGTTCTCCTATCAAGGATCTCTGTAACAACCCACCCGTCAGGATATACACTATACGATGACCAAGGGCAAAACTCAACCGAAAAAAGTTTATAGGTCTGGACTGTATAGCAGCACACTTTCAAGCGGCTGAGGAGCCCAGTTGATATGGAAAGAGGGTGAAATGGAATGCACCTTGTGAAAAAGAATAGGAAGGATCTGGCTGCTACAGAAAGTGGCCAGGGTCCACCCTCAAGCGCCAATCACGGGCTACATTTTTTGGCTATTACTAAAACCAAACCGTTCCCTAGCCATGTACCACCAGCACTAGCTGAAGGTGATATCATTAGTAATGCCACTATGTTGGAAGTACAGAGACAGCCCAACACCAGCAATGTTAATGGCAGACCATATGAGTTTGAAAAAGGCGTCTGAGTTCCCCAGTATCAATAGACAATAATGTTTCACTACTAAAAATGTGCCAGAACTTTAAACGCAATTCTATGGGGCAAGTCACAGAGCGCAGTAGTAACCTTTTTGGTGGAAACCTGTCAGCAAGTCCAGACCTTACTGCATTGGCAGCTCACATGGAGTATTCATGTGATGAAAGCTCAGATAGTAATGAATACAACAGCCCGCACAGTGAGTTGGGTCGCAAGCCCAAGGAAGCAACTCTAACATTCATTGGTACAGTACTTGCAGAAATGTAGTCATTATTTCTGCTGTGTTCAACTTTAGCAGCAAATCAACAAGAACGAAAAGTGCTGACCTCTAAAGTGGTGGAACATATAATGCAAGGACGACCCATGGTGTCTGAGAAAGTTACAACAGAAGGCATTGTCACAAAAATGGGAAAGCAACTGGAGATATATGGGTCAGGTAGAAAAAATCGATCACTGAGGTCCTGACAGTTAGCCTGTCTTGGATGAGGCTCGGGGTAAGACCAGTGCCTCTGATACTGATACCTCATAAATATGGTTAGATGAATCAGTAACTATCGCTGCATGTAACCAAAAGGACGCGCTGGAAGCACTTGCTGCTGAAATCTCAATGACTAAACATTTGGAAGCAACTAGATTTACAAGTGAAGCATAACAAGGTAAACATGATCATGTGCTTGGCACATTAAAAGCAGCAACACCAGTTACCATGCCAACTAGGCCACAGAAAGGCCAAACGATCAGCATTGCAATGGGAGTAGCCAAGTTGGAACAAACTGTTACCACCCCTAGACTGTATGCAAAGGTACAGGGGAACGGCAGCAAGAGACAAGTAACACTCAGAGGTCCCATGGATAAATGGACCACTGAGAGAAATTCCCCCCGATATCTAAAATAACACCCTTGTTGAATAAGGCCTGCCAAAATGCTGTTAACACGGGCTATTCTGGCCCTGAAAAGCCAGTTCCCAATCAAGTTCAAGACCTGCATATATCTGTACAAAATGACATGGCAAAGCAAATGTACATACCAAAAACTTTGCACACTGAAATGCAAACACAGCAGAATGGACAAGCCGGAAGTGGTCAGCATGTACGGTGACCAGCGGGTTCAGCCAGCTCTGACATACCGACGCAAACCTGGAACTGCCACTTCCTAAATCGAGCAAAACTGTTGGACATGTTGGCGAATATCCCAGCACTGGCTAGGATCTGCACAAGAGACCTTTTGCAAATTGCCCCACTGAAATGTAAAAGTGTGATATGAGCTCCTGAACCTATAGCATTGCAAGCTGGAATACTAGGGTATATAGCCATCTTATCCACAAAAAAGGCTTGTTGCCCCAGTTAGACATGCACAACATATTCCTATTGCAAGAAACCTGGCTAATTTCCACCTTGCATGTGGATGGCTTCCATATCTACCAGGTCATGACAGAAAGAGGGGTGAAGGGACGTCCCTATGGTGGTTTGATCATAGGTGTTAGACAGGACATTGAATCACGAAAGGTGATTACCCTCCCACCCCCGGTTGCAAGGCGTTTTTAGCCATTGAATTAAGTTGGGGGGGGGGGTGGGGTAAACATGACCTGAGCACACGGTTACTGATAAACACCTACATTCCAACAGATATAGTCTCTAGAACTTCTACATTCTCTTTTAGTGGATATATTCTCGGAGTGGGGGGAAAGAGAATTAAAGTCAACAAATCCTCTTGGCTGGAGACTTAAATGCACGCTGCATAGATGGAGTAGAATGCTCAGCCATTAAATTTGTATTAAAGAAAAGTGAGATGCTGGAAAATGCTGGTATCATTAAGTGAGATAAGTGGGTAAATGTCCTCAGATCCTAGGATTTAACACTTGTTAATGGTCGATCTAGTGGAGACCGTCCGGGGCATAATCCGTGGGTGTAAAATAACCATAGGGCCACATTGGACTAATTTTGGTAATAATGAATGTCTAGAAGGGGTCTTGGACCAAAGCGTTTCATTGAACGAATATAGTGGCCATGCTATTTCGTCTTTCACAATGCAAAGACTGGCCAAGGACAATACCCCAAGATCTTGTGCAGGTATACAGACCAACTGTGCTGGCAACCGTATTTGCTGGACCACCGCCATGTCCAAAAGGTAAATACCTTACTTAGGCAATTATTATCCGATGATCCAGGTCTAGTTTATAAGCTTGGTGCTAACCAGATAGAACAATGGTTGCACACTCGGGTACCTTCCCAACTGGGAAACTGTTTGCAGTGGATAAACAGACTCAAGAGTATGATCCCAAGATAAGAGCTGCGTGTCATAATGCCTACCCCCGGGCATCAGGACCAAGGCCCTCAGCTCCGGGAGCAGGCATCCAGACATTTGTTTAAATCTCAGCAGCCCCGGCTAGGGGCTGTCTGGGTTCAGTCCTGGCGCCTTAGGCGCCAGGCTCATCATAGAAATCAGTCCTGGCGCCATAGTCGCCAGGCTCATAGACTTTACTTACCTGATGCAGACCATGCTGCAAAAGAGTCCAAGCCTACATGAGGCCTGGATGGGGCTATTTTGTTACAGGGACTATTTTTTACTCGGGCGTGGCTCTAGGGAACTTCTTACCTGGAACTACTTTGGAGGCTATTTAAACCACACCCGAACAGCAGCACATGCTTCGCGTTATTCTGCATCCAGCAGCGTGACGCTCACCGTGCCTGCAGCCAGCATCCAGTTTTCTGCCACGCCCGCCTCGAATCCGGAGCTCCTAGAATAAAGAAGAGGACAAGGACAAGGTTAGAAAACTAACTTATTTCCAATTCCTCACCTAATTCCGGAACCATTTCATCTCCGGACTTGGAAAGTACATCAGTCCTGCACGCGTCGCTTCGCCAGCTCCAGCACGGCGCCATACTCACCAGTTCTCACTGCATCTTTCGATCCGGCACCTAGGGGACACAAGAAAAAACAAGGTGAGCCAAGGGAATCAACAAATACAACCTCTTACCACCATAGACTTACCTGATTTACCACCTGCAGTATTATTCCATAACTCTCCACATTTTCATATGCCGCATCTGTAAAGAGGGAGAAAAACAACACGTTAACGCATGCAATAGTTACCGGACAGCGTTGGGTAACGCAGACTCTTACCTGAACGCCAGCAGCAGCTACGAGACCTTCTTCTCACAAACTCAGTTGCAACTTAAGGAAGGAAGGGGGGACAAGATTGAACATCGGGCACATTGAACTCTTTGAACTTGATATTTACCAATCCCGCCAGGGACTTCAGAGTCAATACTTACTGGAACTCTCCCAACGCCTTCAAACCAGTGAAGTAACTGGTATATACGCGCCCCTGCAAGACACGCAGGATGGAGAGCTCATCTTTTACGAGCATAAGGTGAGGTTACTAAGGGGATATCGGAGGTGATTAGTGGGGGAGAGTGAGAACAGTTGGGAGGCCATCACTAAAACCCACAGGTGGTTAATCCCTGTCTCCACTTGCAGGAAAATACTTCTTCGGGTCCAGCAGACAAGACTAGGCGGGCCAGTCCAGACAGTCACCTCTGCACTACGCATCACGTTGAAGGAGACCGCAGTTGTCCCGGTCCGATCGACACCCCTGTGGGGTCCAGGTGAGCGTAACACTGCGAAAGGATTCATGAGAAAGAAACTGAGAGCCATACGCCCGGCAGGACATGCCCACAGTGATCAGATTCATCAAGTAAGGGCAACTATCTAATTATAAACGCTGGTTGAAGCACTGGAGACTGTCAATCAATTAAAAACAGACAGTGGCCGAATATGATTGGCTTTCTCAAAAGAAGAGTTCCCTGAAAGATCTGGTCGGCACTAGTAGGGGCAAAAGGGAAGTTCAAGAAACAGATGCTAAACCCTTTAAGGAACAGGTGTGGCTAGCCCACATGACGGAAAGGGGGGAAAAGATAAGGGTTTATCCCTGCAATACTGCTCAGATCAGGCTGATATTTTGGAGGTCTTGTTTGGGAAAGTATGCAAGTCACAGACGATTCTGTCTTCATAGCAGCAATCGATCTTGCGGCCCGTCTACAAAAAAGGTGACCGTATGCTCCCAGGAAAGTATAGGTTGTTGTCCCTTTTGGACGTGACCGGTAAGATATTCGCATCCTTTGTTCTGAGCATACTTCAGAGATGGGTGGAGGAAAGGAAGATTCTGCAATTTTTCCATACAGGGTTTCGACTGGGGAGCTCTACCACCCACAATCCTAGGATTTTGGATGCACTCCTAAGTAGGGCAGTAGCTCAACGAATGGCACTGAACCCATAGACCTAGGGCCCTTTAAGATGAGGTAGCAATACTTAGCTAACCTTTTCTTCCATTTCTTTCCCGTGTACGCAGCGTGCAAGTATGTGGTCATGTGTTGCAAAACTGCTTTTGACAGTGATACCCCTTGTGGCCATGGCATGAACATTTTCACTGCTGTGCCCTTAACCCATTCTGCAATATACTACTTAAGCTTGGGTGCCTGTTTTGGCAGCTTTTTGCACAGCTGCATGACAGGAGTAACATCCTCCATCATGACTAGTCACAATCGACTGTCAAAACTTACCATTATTTTACACACACAAAAATACTTTTCAGAAAAACAATATAATATGAGCGTGCACCAATTGTCGCCGCTCCAAACCTCTATGCCTCACTTTACTTCAATCTACCTATTCAATCAACCCCATTAGTCAACTAAATAATCAAACCTCAACCTGTTACCACAATCTATTACTTGTCGCTCTTTGACATTTCGTCATTTCCTTAACACATGCAACACATACAATATGCAAACAAACAGACTGGCCGACCCCTACATAGATCTCGTTTTTTAGCGCTCCTTGCTACTTATTCATGCCCCTAAAAATTACACTGATAGGAGTGCAAGTTATTTTCCTTAGCGAACCTTGTTCGCTTGTAGCCTTGGTATCCACTTGTATTATAAAATAACTTCTTCTAGATGTCCCTGGATGTAGGATTTATGGGGTTAATCTATGACGCTCCTTGTCCTTCATATAACTCTACCTGACGCTGTTCATCATTTCACTAAATACCCCACCAACCCTCTGTTACTTTTTTCCAATTATCACTTTCCCCACTTAATATGCATACATAGTTTTTTGCCACCTTTCTCAACCTACTCACCATTCGCTTTTCAGCTCCTGACCCTCGGGATTGTTGCCTCTTCAACCAGGTCACCTTAGCCTTCGGTCCGCTCAGCTGTCTGTAGAAACCGGGAGGGGAATACCGTGAAAGAGGGACCCATCCCACCTGTCTCGTTGTGTCTTGCAAGAACTTTTCTTCAACCGCTATCCCCAGGAAGCCTCGTGGGCCTCCAGCTAAATGGCAGAGGACGGCCGTTATTCCGAGACTTTTAAAAGCCTACTGGCTCGATGGATCGTTAACCATCCTCTGCTACCACGTGAACCCATAGACCTAGGGCCCTTTAAGACGAGGTAGCAGATGGATGGGGATGCAGAACTTTCTCATACATCAATAATCAAACTGATTCAGGAAGTTGTCAAAACATAGTACTGTTTTATTTGCAATGATCTAAAACGGAGTTACGACGGACATCAACTGACGCCACAAAGCGCGATTTCTGTGAATTTCATAAAAAAACACAGATTTTATAGTAAAAAATCGTCATCAGTGATGTCACACTACGTGGCAAACAACAAAAATCCTACTTGGGGATGTCCTAGGATTACAGGGAACATCTAAGTATACGTTCCATACTGACGGGGGTTGTGGTTGGGTCTCTAACATCAGGTGGAGAACTAAGCCCTCCCCTAGTGCAAGTCCTCTTCATCGTCACAAAATATACGACGATCCATTGGTTACGCAAACTATAGGGATCTCTGTTACGTGGCCCTCTACAATTGGTTGGCACCCTTGTACCCTTCTGAAATATTCCACACGCTAGCAGCATGCAGGCTGGTACCCCAGGTGCCTGTGGACTGGTCTTGAACATAGCTTGCCACCTAACCTCACATCTATCATCACTCTTGCGGTCTGCCATTGAATTAAGGCTTTGAACTTGGCCTTGCAGAAGCTCTCTGTGTCTGAGAATAAAAGGGAGGGTGGCGAAGTTTTATCTTTTGGTTTCGGTGTAGCTCAGCCCAAAGTCTATTTCAATCTGAACATGTGACTAGAGACCACGTTTTTGAGCCTTTTTCTGCATATAATACTATAAAATTATGAACTCTTGACACCCTCAGTGTTTTTTCATTCCACCTCAAACAGACGTTTGTTTGTTTCTCACGTTCATGTAGCTACTTGACAGACAACCAGGCTCAGTGGCCTCGAAGCTCGGTGCTGGGATAGCCAAGCCTTTCTTGAATTCTCCTTCGCCATGTAACTGTTTTCCAACTGCGCAACACTGAATACCTTTTCCATTCATGGTGTTCAAGTCTTGCTAAAGTGCATTGTCGAAACCTTTTCTATTCACGGTGTTCAAGTCTTGCTAAAGTGCATTGTCCAACATCCAGGTCCTATACATTCCTATGTACATACGTTGGCGCATCACCGTAATCTATTCACTACGTAGCCAGGCTCAAGATAATGTTATTTGCGTTACTGCATCTGTACAATTGTAAAATGACTTTGCATTTTCTTCAGCGTTTCTTTGCATGAGCATCTTTATTTCAAGCCCGAAATGGTGCTCATCTTTGACACCTCCTCTTTAGATCTTATAGAATGTTTGTTCTTTCGTCTTGCATATCGTTTCACGGCGCATCAGTTCTGCTCCGCATGATGTCACGAGTCTTCTTTCTCGCTCATTTTCACACTTCTTCCAGGACTTTATCCAGAAGGCCATCATATCTTTATGAATGCATATAGGGTTTTCTCAATGGATACCTTGTTTTCAGGATTTTCTGCGGTACAGTCATCCTCACTGGTACTGCACGTGTCGCAATCTCCGGTTCCCAACATATAGGCAACATGGGGACAGAGCTTTTGGCTCTTCCTCTACACTACCACTATGTATATTATTTGTTGATGTTCGGTCCGAGTTTGATGGTATTGATCGCGCCAAACTCTGAAGTAAAATGGAAGCGGGGTGGATGCCCCGCATGGTTGGTATCAATACTAAAGGGATTGCACCATGATACTGGGACCAGAGTGAGACTGGACGATACAGGCTGGCAATGTTTCAGCAAGGGTCATGATAAGCAGGGTTGCATTGTAGCCCCTATGCTGTATATGGTGGACCTCCCTCATAAACTCCTTTCGGATGCTGCCCCAGAATAGGAGGGGTCCCCATCCCCTGCATTTTATATGCTGATGATCTTGTGTTACTCAATCATACATACAGTGGTGTGAAGCAGATGTTTGAGAATTTGGTGAAATATGTGGCTCGAAATGAGTTGGTCATTAATATGGACAAAACAAAGGCCATGGCTAGAGTTCCCCAAAATGTAAACCGGCTGACATCTTCAAGCCTGGGCAATTTAGCCTATGTGGACAAATATCCTTATTTGGGGCTTCTGATGAGTGCAAAGCAAGATTACGCACATATTATAGAAGCTAAACAAAACAAGGCATATCGCCAAATGCATCTAATAGCCAAATATGCGAATCTGTTGGCTGGATATACCATTGAGGATATCCTCTTGCTTTACAAGCAAAGCTATTGCCCCGCTATCCTATATGGCCTGGAAGCCCTAGCCTGGAGAGACGTAAGCTGGTTAGACAAACTGGAGGGGCAGTTTTGGAGAAAGGTCTTAAGATGCTCTCTATCCACTTCTGTAGAATATTTCAGACTTGAGCTGGGGCTATTATTGAAAGCTCAGTTATGGAAAAGACAGGGGGCCTGATCACGACCTCGGCGGTAACCCTTAAATCTGGCGGTAGCACTATTACCGTCGGATTTAAGGGTCCACCGAATCAGGGCTTCGGCGGATTTCGCCCCAGCTCTTGGCTGGGGGGAAATCCGCCGAAAATTCACGCTATTACCGCCGGCGGGAAATCCGCCGGTGGTAAGAGTGCGAATTTTCCCCATTGAGCCCAATGGGGAATGGGGCATTCCCGAATGGGCTCAATGGGGAATGGGGACTTCCAAGTCCGCCTAACTCGTGATCCCGCGCTATTAGCGCCGGGGGCTATGGCAGTCGCGCTAATAGCCCCTGCGCTAATAGCGTTAGCGTTACCGCAGAGGTCGTGATCAGGCCCAGTGTGTTTTGCATTTAAAAGCAAACTCTAATCCAAAATGTATATTACTGCAGATTGGTGCTGGAGATGTGTGTCGAGACATTGATAATAGCAGTAAGAGATTTCACCAGGAGCTAGACAAAATATACGACAGCATAAATTGGCTCCTGGATTTCACGAGGGGCACGAATTTGGTTATCTTAAAATCCATATTTACCAGAAAACTTGCAAGATGGGATTGGGCCAATAATTACACTCTGTTATCAGCAATGAAAACATTTGAATATACCGAAAAATTGTCACACAGGTTCTTGGACGCAGGTTTACTTAAAACAGTGCCCCAATCCCACGGTGCGTAGCCTAAGATTTAGGTTACGCACAAACCAGCTTCCGGTGATGGTCTTCAAGGGGTACATACTAAAATTTCCCTTGAGCAAAGGATATGCCGGGTTTGTGGGCTTTATGAGAAAATTGAGACACCAAGACATATCCTAACGGAATGTAAAGTATTGGGCCCAACCTACATGACCTTACTGCGTAAATATGTACATGATTATGAAACAATCAAGAGTGAGCCATTTTGGATATATTGCTGAACCGTTGCATATAGACTTATACTGGGTCTGGCAGCAATTTGTGAAAACCTTAAAGCAATTGGGTGTATCCGGTGATTCATTAAAATTTGACAAGTGAAATCAATGAAGCCAGTATTGCTTGTGTAGCCACTGTTAGTGCCAAATGGATTTAAAGATTAGCAGGTCTCTTTTATTTGCAATAATCGATAGTCATTTTCTACAAGTCAATTATGTCTAACTCTTAGATTATAGGGTTTTAATAGGGCATTGATAATGGTTTTAGCAGGACTGTTTTTTTCTCGGTTATAAGGATGAAATAACAATGAAAAACTGTCACCATGGAATTGCGACTGATGCTAAAATGAAATTGAGACTGGTTTCAAATTTGTATAGGAAAGTATCAGACTGTAAGTCTCAGTATTTTAGAGTATTGTATTGTTGTTTTAGATTGAGTCCGATTGATTTAAGCTGTAGCTAAAAGTTGTAAAATTCTAAATTTCTAAAGTTGTACAGTCCTAAAATTTTAAATTTGTAAAGATTCTTTAAGAATCAAACAATAAATAAGTTACATAATTCAGCCAAGTATATTGAAGGTCAAAGCCTACTTAGTTGACTTCCCTTAAAAGTCCTTAAGTCAAAATAATGGTTTGAAAAAATGACCATGGCAGAAGGGTAGAAAATTAATGTTGGCTCTGTTAGAGTCTGTACTCTATACTAGAATCTCTGGTGAATATCTGCCTGTCAAATCAAGTAATATGTGTCATGAACAGGCGCATGTGGACACACCATTTTGTCTCTAAAATAAATACATTTGATTCAAGCCTGAAACCTCTCCCATACAGGCACACACGTACAAACATTTTGTAATACAGCCACCCAGCCAGGTAGGTATGGCGATTTTCACAAACTTGTAACTTGTTATGATTGATGATCAGAATATTTTACTGTGGGCAGTTGGGCACAAAAGCTATCTTTTTGCTGGATGCCAAGCCAGTCGACGTGGATATAAGCAACTATTTCATGGGGGACTAACTCTCCAAATGTTGGGAGAGGTACTAACATCAGAGACTGTGGGGGAGTGGCAAACCTACTCTTGTGGGGGCATCAAACTTCTTTATGCATTATAATAAGATTATTCTAGTGAAGCTTAAATATTACAAGCAGTCGACTCTCCTTAACATCTGAAGCCACACCTCCTATGCCCCCTACTCTGCCAATTACTCCCCTGCATGGGTTGCAGGTTTTTTTTAGGTGCAGGGGCAGAAATTTTCTCGCGGAGCGAGGGGGGCCAAACCCATCCCCAGGTCAAAACAGGCCATTTTATTTATTCATTTATTTTTCTCTATCGTGCATTTGTAAGGCGCTTATACATCAAGAAAAATCAGTGTGCAGCCAGAATAGTTGGGGGTGGGAGGGGGGGTTGGGGATATCCAAAGGGTTTACAGGCAAGTCTTAACATGACAATTTAGCAACAATCACCTAACCTGCTGAGCTGTCTTTCCTCAGCATCTTGCTTTTTTGCTTTTGGAACTCGCCTTTCCCCTCACTCCTTCTGCACCTGCCAAGCAGCTTTGGCCTGTCCAGCTCTCTCCTTCCACCCTGGAATTAAGGTTCAGTTGCCATATTGATGAAGCGGCCTTCCCACTTTAAGTGAGCAGCACTTGCTAATTTTGCAAGATGCATGTTAACACTTCACTAAATCGCAGCCCAGCAAGGGAGGAGACAGACACTCTGTTACGCCGAGTGAATTAAAAGCACAGCACCCACACTTATTTTTCGTTTTTGGTGACAAACATGCAGAATATCCACAGGGGAATAATGACACTCCTGCCCCCTTTTCCACCATGCACTCCACACCTATGCCATGCCCCTGGAGTGCAAGTACTAACCCCACATCACAATTTCAATTGCCAAAAATGTATGCAAATGAATGGAGGTACTAAGAAGGAAAATGTATCCCAGGGTGAAGCGGAGACATGTCTCTGCTTCATCCTTGGCTCGTTTTTAGTCACAGGAGCAGGAGAAACATTATGAACGACGGGGCTCATTTCCGAAGTGTCGGGCTGAAACAGTGTCCATATGCAGCCCTGCAGGTTCTAAATGTGGCTCTGTGACAGAAAACGAGCCCAGGGCAAAACAGAGACCTTTAGCTATCATGCTTAATGTCTCTGCTTCGTCCAAGGCTCTCAACGTGTGCTGCTGCAATCTACTTCCCCTGACCCTCTCAACACGTACCTTTTTGATAATGAAGCCTCTTTTTCCGATGCCCTGAGACCGGACTCAGAAGCCCTTGCTGTTCCAGGTGGATGGTCTTGCAGCGCAGCTCCAACCGGACGGCCACCAACATGGCCTTTTTAAAAGAAAAACAAACGGCAAATCCATTCCAATGCACGCTGAATGGAAAACAGTAGGACCAATGGGGGCACCGCTTTTAGTAAGAAACTTGCTCTGGCCAATCACAGCAGTCTTTCTATGTGGTATTGTGATTTGTTTGTTTGTTTATTTTTTTTTATTTAACGTGACTTAGATGGTTATACAGTCATCTTTAGTACAAAAGGAACAGAGTAAAGCAAAGCAAAATCCATATTTAAAAATAGAATTCATGCATCATCAGCTATTTTTTTCTGGATGACAATTAGGAATTTCACCAAAGCCAGAGTTATTGATGTCTTTTCACCTGATAACAGCATCTTCCACAATAGGTCTTTTGGTCTATGCCCGTGCTTGTCAATTACCTCGGTCATTAAGAGCGGACAGGCGGCACAATCGATGACCAGGTGTTGTAGGTTTTCAATTGAGTCAGATTCTTTGCATAACCGGCAACTGGCAGAACCTGTATCAATAGACCTTGGCCATGACGTTTATATCGTCTTTAGTAGGTTCAATCGAAACCTAAAAAATTGATCTCTAAAGAACCAGTGAGGAAATTCTTGGAGATAGCTTGGTAATGAGTTTGGTTTCCTAATGTCTTCCCATGACTTGCCATAGGCTTTATAAACTAGTCTTGCCTCTTCTGAACCAATCGTGAGAGTATAGTTTCTTTTTAACTTGGTCAGGATTGTTAGTCAGAGTATCAGATGATTCCCATATACTTCCTAAACAGATTGGCATTTTGCTTCCCATTGAATTAATCCTGGTTCCTTGTGTTCGATTAAAGCTTTTTTCAAACACGCAAACCTCCCTTTAGGCGATTCATCTATGCATTTTCTATAGAAGGAAAGTGTCTTCCATTCTGCTACTGCCATCAGCAAAGTCAAACCCAATTCCATTCTGACGGCCTGCATTGGGGTTCTCTTTGGGAGTCTTAATGTCCTTTTCCAGAAGATCCCCTCCAACGTGGACCAGTTCTTTGTGTCAAAGTTGAGAGAGGTCTCAGCTCCGTGTTAAAATGAGAATGACCTTGGATTTGTAGAATTGAATCAAAGGGATTAGACTAAATCCACAATAACGTTAGAGTATGATTTTCCCTAGACTTGCCAAATGTGTTGCTTTTTTTGTTAGTGCCTGATACTTCGGGGCATCTACCTTACTCGTATTCAGACAGACTCCCAGATATACAACTGATTGAACCACTGGGATTCTTACCCCTAGTAAAGACCAATTAAATTTTTTGGCTCTCCCTGGTCCGCAACTGCTTCTACTGAGGTGTCTATCAAGCCCCACCATACATTAGGGAAACTAGATGTTGAAATGTGTTCTGTGGGATCGAAAAAAGGAACCAAAATAAGAAATCCACACCCCTGGTGAAATGGGAGTCATTATCAGAGAATCCTGAGGAGTGTCCAACTGATTTATCAATTTCCACAACGCCGAGATGTTCAAATGTGTCCAACATCTTCTCTGCATCGTGTCTCCCTTGCGTCTTTTTGTGGCAGCGTAACCAATTATGGTAATATTGTCGTATTTTTCAAATTTGTACTGCCGCCAAAAGGGAATTATCATGTTTTAAGATGTTGAGTTGTTGCCTGTTGAGCTTCTTTTGATGGTCGACTTGATCGTCATAGACGTGGCAATGGGATGGATTTCTCAACCCAGATCGAGTCAAATGATTTGAAGAGACTCAAGTAATTTAAAGTTGCAGTTTCTCCTTCGACTTGAAAGTGTCTCACTGAGGAAATCAAATTGTTAACCAGCCCAGTCAATTTTGGAGGAGGAATTCCTATTTGATTTCTTCCCATCGTGACCTCTATTGAAGCTAAGTCAATGTAATTGCAGGTTTTTAAGACTGGCATCAAGGAAGCAGAAAGTAAATTGTGATCGCTGTCATTCGTGTTCCACTACCATCTTGTTTGTTGGGGAAATCAACTCCTCTGATATGCATATGTAGTCCATGATTTGGCCTCCTCTGCAATGTTCCTTGTGATTTTTGCAGGTATATCTTCTGCAGTGGTGCCATTAAGAGTGTGTAGATTTTTGGCTACCACAGTTGCAATCCATTGGTGGCCTCGCTTTTCAAGTGGTGTGGCTGTGATAGTCATGATTTATAAGCTTGCCCCCTTAATGAAAACAATTGGAGTTCAAGTCACCACATATCACGAACCAGCGGTCTGGCCACTTTAGCCTACAGTGATCGATCCATTTCTCGATTTGGGCTGGATACCTAGAGTTTGCCATACTTCCAGGATTCCAGTACAAGTTGAAGACAATAAATGTTTTATAGACCATAGCTTTATTGTTTTTTTCAAATTTTCCCACTAAGATTTGAATTAGTGGGGATGGGGCTAATTCTTCGATGATTGTGATTTGTAGTTGATTTTTGGTTAGGATGAGGAGCCCTGACATGGGTCTTCCTTTCTCAACCTTAACTGCCGGATTTAGGTGTTTGGAATAACCTTCCACGATTGGTGGAACACGCAAACACGCAAACCGGTTTCTTGCAGACAGAATATGTCACGCTCCTCGATCTTGTCACCCCCTTCAGTAAAGAGGAGAGTCAAGCTCCTCGTGTTTCACAATGCTATTGTCAGGGGTTTTAATGTAAACGAGGCCTTGGCCTATGGCATTTTGATCTTATCCGCCACCAGGCCCATCAACCACTTCCAATTTTCTTCTGTGCCTTTTGATGATAGCCTCTGATCTTCGCTTCTTGATGAATTCCTATACTGGTCAGATCTACTCCTTGAGGATAACCTTTGTTCGTTCCTTCTTGGCTGACTTCTGTATCGCTCAGTTCTTCCAGTGTCCGGAATGGGTATGATGCAGATCTTCACACCCATCGTTCCTCTCGTGGAGTTTGTTGTAATGTACTGTTTACTTTCTGGAATTTTTTCTCACCGACCACTTGCATTTACTAATAGGGCTTGTTTTTTGCACATGATTATGGTCTGCCCTTGTTGGTGCGCACAGTGGTTTGGATGGGCGTGATGGAAGTATAGGCTCTGTAAGATCAAACTCCAGTGACCGCAGCTGTGTGACTTCTTGCATTAACAGCTCGGTTATTAATGGAGTCATTGGATGAATGAGTACTCTATCTGATCGATACTCATCAATGAACTCTACTATGGCCAAGTCACTGGATGTCAGTGGTCTCAAAGAAGGCACATGATGCAATAATCTTATCAAATTCGCTCAATTTAAGATCTGGCCATACTTTTCTTGGGTGATTCTTTCCAACAACAAGCCATCTTCATAGTCCACATGCTTTGTCTTGTCCTGACCATTTGTTTTCGGCCAGGCTCCTTTCTCATCATATTTCGATTTTTCCTTATGATTGCTGGGGAGGCATGGCAATTTTAGGGGTGAAATGAGATATGTTTCCTCGCTGGCAGGGATATTACTTTTAGGACTCCCCTTGACATCTTCTTTTGGGTCAGGAGCCAAGAGTAAAATCGCAGGCGTTTCCCCCTCATTTTGAATAATAGAAATCTCTGCATGCCCTCCTGTTTTAACTGGAATGCCAATGGAATTGGACACTTTTTGATGGTTATTTGGTAGTTGTTGAATTCCATGTGTTGGTAAAGAGGTGCACAGAGGCTTTGGTTTCATCGGTTTTGAACCATCTTTCTCGTGCTGAGTGTCTATCGGCCTTCCAGCCATTTGTAGATGGTGCGCACCCCTGGGTCTACCCTTCCATTCCGGTTTTGTATTTAGTTCCATTTTGTCATTTTCACCTTCATTATCAAGAGAGGAAACCTTGATCGATTCCTCCTCAACTTCTTCAAAATCTTCTTCAGCCATAGTGTCATCAACAGAATACGTTGAAAGGTCCAGTAAGTCAATCGAGGGAGTGCTCCCAGCTTTTGAGACCCACTTAGGGCCTTGCTCTTTCTACTATAGGAAGTTGCAGAGCAGTTATTACCATTCCTTTGATGTTTTTTTCCTGCTGCTGGCCGATGGCAGGCTCTTTTGGCAGGGTTTTCAGTTTGACTAGTTCGGAGGGATTTTTCTGGTATTTTATCATTTGATATTCTCTCGACGATCGTGGGCTTTTGTTTGGTCGAATTTTTTGCTTTTTGTATTGGTGAACTAGTTCCAGACGTCCGTTGGGTCACTCCAACTTTATTCTTTTGATTTTATTTTTTTAACTTTGCCAGATTTTTTATCGATTTATGCTCTAGCATACCTGGACCTTTAACGAGGATTGAACACAGTTGTTTTTGTAGATTTTGAAGTTGCGACGATTGTACAGGGAGATTTTCTGTCTGGTTGCCTGTTTCACAAAATTCATGACGAAGGTGGTTGCCAATATCTGAGGCCACTCCGTCAAGCAAGCGGTTCACCTCGCATGCTGTCTGCTGATTTGACCTTGATACCTGTTCAGTCTCCGGCTTCTGAGTTTGCTTGGTTTTAGACAGAGAAGGTGCCACAACTTCGAATGGGTTCACAGTTTGGCCCAAGGTTTCCTGTGGTAACCCCCCAATGTATGCTGAGTCTAGGCGTCTCAAAAGTCTCCGGTCCTCTCTTTGATGACCAGATCCAAAATTGAATGGCACAAGGCAGCCACCTTTGCTTGACTTGCATCTATATCTTTTTGTATGGCAGAGACGAATACTTCCACAAATATCACTTTTGTGGTGAGCATAGCCAATACAGTCGTTTGATCCTTTACTTGTTCAGCCATCTGTTCATGCAGTTTCATGAATGGGGCCAGAACTGAAGTTGGTGTAGTAATTACAGTGAAGTTCGTCTCTATGTTGGCCTCAACACAGTGCTCTTTCGCTGAAGCTTCACAATCTATTTTGTCGGTTTGCGTTGCAGCTTCTTTGCTTTGTGTGTTAATAAGCAGAGATGTCTCAATCTGGACAACAGCGTTTCCGTTGACTTGGGGGGGGTTCCACTCTGAGGAATGGATGGTTGTTCTTTGCGAGGAATAATAGGGGTAGAAATGGGAGCAACGCCCATGTTGTTCAAGATGGTAATAGGAACTGTACCGCCTTCGACTTTGTCCTGGCAAGATGCTGGCGATGGATTCACTGTAATATTCTTTGAGTAATCTTCTAGCGCTTCCTACGTGGAGGCAGATTCCAGTAACAACTGGTCAGAGACTTCCAATCCCATTAGCCTCCCAGATTTGGATGGGCTGGAATAATGGGCATGCCCATGGACCATCAGTTCTTCATTACCGGGGCGAGAGACACCCCCACCCACCACCCATGGCGTTCTTCCACGAACAATAGGGTTAATTTCATCTCCACATTGCTCTGGGGGTGGGGGTCAAAGCGGGTAATGTAGCAGAGGGTTTCAAATCCATAATAGGTTCCTTTGGTGACACTGTCAACGCCCTCCCCAACTGATTGATTTCACCTTCACTCAGTTGTTGATGTAGTTCAGTCCCTTGCTAAAAACTTCACCATTCTCAGGTAGTATAGATCCTCCCCCGCCTCAAAGGGCTGAGTTGTATTTTGGGTTCTAGTTTGTTCATTAAAGATGGGCATCATCTCCTGCTCTCTCAATGCTGAAGAGACGTGTGAGGTATTTGTCATTGGAATGATTATGGGAGGGATGTATTTCGTCAATACTGAGGTTATTGGAGCTGGAGTTTGAGCGGATGAAGAAGACGGTATAGACACTGCGGGGGCTACTGGGGTGGACTGGCACAAGCGCCATCATGCATGGAGATGCCGTGGTGGCACGGATTATGACATTTACGGAGTTCAATGGGCAAAGTCAAGGTTGGATGTTATTACTTGTGCCAGAATTGGCGTCATTCGCCTCGCTTATCGGAGGACAGTCCGTCGGGGGCTCTTCTGGGCTGTCCATCTCCATTTACTCCTCCCCTAATCAGGGATTCATGATTTTTTGATCCACACCTAGATCCGCGGCTCCCATTGAAAGATTTGCCAAAGTGGATACTCTTAGGCTTTTAGTCTTTATCACGCTGCACGCTTTTTCATAAGACTGGTGTCAATTCAGGCGATAATGTGCAGGTTGCAGCTTGCAGCTGAAGGAACGAGCTCCGCCACTTCACTATTTTTCTGCACTTTGGCCGAACACTCGGCCAAACACTCTGCCATGTTCCGCTAGTGTCAAGTGTTTTAGTCAGCAGGCTCCTCCTTTCTGTATAGGCAGAGTGGACACTCTACAACGAAGCACACAGTAGGAAGGTCAATGCGTGGTAACGCTCAGCCAAACACTTTGTTTATGTTTATTTATAATGCGCACCAAGGTACCCAAAGGCTTATGGGTACAAAACAAAACAAACACCATACATACAAACCAAATTGTACTGGTAACAAAAAAACATAGTATATAAAACATCCAAAGGAGAAATACAGACCAACAACATAAAAATAATGCATGACTAAGGCTCATTTACACATACAAAGAGCGGCATATATAAGAGACTCCCAAAACATCGATGTACATCAAAGAATAAGATTACAATTAGATGAGCCTCTGCAGAGGTATTTACACACTCTTAAAAACGCAGGTAAAGTACTAGATCCACAGCCAACTAGAAGAACACAGACATTATTGGATTGCGAGCAGCAGTCTTTTATGGCCAGCCTGCGGAGAAACTTCAGGTCAGATAATCTGACCACACCCGGCCCGGTTCTTTGTCTTAGCCAGGCTAAGACCTTGTAGCGCAAGGCTTCTCTAGGCTTTGTACCATCAACCTTGCAGATTTTGGTGATAAAGTTTCTCTGGTCCATTACAAAGTCATGTAAACTCGTATCATCTACTTTCGGCATGTGATGCTTTCTTAGGCTCGGATTCTGAAAGGGGCTCCCAGCTTAGGAATGGCGTTCACCGATGTGGGTTGTTTGAGCACTTTTTGACTCACTTTCTGAGCGAGCACCCAGACAGAAGAAAGTGGATCCGGTGAAGGGCCAATAATGTCAATATTGTCAAACCTATTGTTAGTAGCCATGATGGACCTAATGGGCACCAGAAGCTCCCTACCAGAGGAATCAGCCTGTGAGTCTTTTCTTGAAGCTCACTTTGTATATTAGCCTGACAGGCCTTGTCCCATTTGGGTGACTGCATCCCAGCAACAGGACTCAATTGTTTGTGAAGCAACGTTAACTCTAGATGAACATAGATCCGCCACCCAGTTATTTAATGAGTCTACCAGTAGTCCCAGATTAAAAGGGCTGGTGCATAAGAGTAACTCTTTGGCAATACTGGCCATAAAACCAGGCCATTCAGCTGATTGTTCCAATTGAAAAGGGTTCGGCTTAACCCCCTCTTGTGGGGCAGCATTGTATGGCAAAAGATGATCCTTCCTACTACCTGTATATTTCCCAAACCCTTCCAAGGATGAGTAAACAGGAGTAGGGGCAGGCTCCACAATAACACAATTATCCGCTTTTGGAGTACTCCCCAAAGAAATGTGTGCTTCAAAATTAGACCTCGAAGAGAGTTGTCAGATTCTTGGGTTGGGCGTATAAAGGAAGAAGCATCGCCCTCGGCTTTGTGCATTTCCAATTCAAAAGAGCCACCCCGCAGTCTGTCTCCTACGAGAACTGCAAGTCAAGACCTCCAAAACATGGTCTCTATTAGGCAGAAAGGGAAGGGGCCACTAGGCCCACTGGTCCCACTTCAGCCAGTCTTGCAGTGGTCTTATCAAACGGCCCGGGAGTATCAAATTTATAATCCTGCTCCCTAGATCGCAAACTATAGGCACCTCGCTTTTTGCTAGCAGCCATAGTAACTACTGGGATCAGGAGCCTTTAGTAAGGAAATGGTCTCTGAGAACAAGAGACAGCAGGGAAACGGCTGATGGGCATGTGAACAGCACCTCTCTGCCAGGCTGTCACTGCAATAACTATAAAGGGCAACAGAGGGGGGAACAATCGCTTACCATGTCGGCAGGCGCCCAGCCGGAGTGCTGTGCCTCTCAGGTACCTACCGCCCCAAAGAAATTTAGAAGGCCACTGAAGGGCCCAAGGGGCAAGGAAGATCCGACATTAGCCTCCAACATCCCTGCACTGAAGACCATGGAGGCCGTGAGACCCGCTGAGGCAGCAGGAGCTGCGAAGGACTGCAGCCAACACTCCTGCAGAGCCGAGCCGATTAGAAAAAAGGACCTAAGCCTGCATCCAGCGTCAAGCCGCACGGCAACGAAATGAAATGTTACCGCAGCTTCCGACACTCACCAGGAGTGAGCTTTGGGCTGCCTGGCCGACTGCATATGCTGTGCTGTGATTGGTCAGAGCACTTGCTTACTTTTTTTTCTCTTTTGGTTAAGCCCGCGAGCGACTGAAAATGCTCAAGTGAGCTACTGGTCGCCCGTTTGGCGACACTGCCTTAGGGTGATCACATCACCCTACATTCGGTTTAGGAAGTAGGATGGTATCAGTTGTAATTTAGATTTGGCTTGACCAGAGGTGCCAACTGATTTGCTGCATTGATAGCCCAATGTACCTTTTTTGGTCCTATTCCTAACCATTTTGTTGTGGCTCCTTTTGTTCAGAGTCTTATGTGGATTTTCATATTTGATCCACAATTAGCTCTACATGTGAGTTTCCCAGCACTTTTTGCTGTATTTATGGATTTTTGGTCTATTTCCCCTGAGTGAGTGGGAACCTTTTTACACACTCATAATTTTTTCTTATCTTTTAGGATACTTTGTATTTCTTTTCGCAACTCTTTCTTGGAGAAATGATTTCCTCCAAGTTCCATGGCATCTCTCATTGACATTTGCTACACATAGCACTCTCTGTGCAGTGTGGTTGGGAGCCCCTTGGGCTTCCCTTTTTATTTTATGTAATTTTTTATTAAGAACTAATCTTTCCAAGGCAGAGAGATATTTAGTATCCTTCCTAACGTTTATCTTGTGCGATCCGCACACCCCACCTTATGTGGAGTGTTGATGCGCTACATAGTATCCCCTGTCGCACTGCTCCTGTAACTTTTTGGTTACAGTGGCAAGCTAACCCGAATGGCTGGTGGCAGTGGATTCATCGTACCTACTTTTGTGCACATTTTATTTCCAGGCTTTACTCAAAGCCGCTGTGGTGCACAGAGAGGTCACCATTGCCCCAAAATGGTGCCTGTATTCTTTTTTCACCATTTCTTGTTTCTTTTTGTCTTCTTGGTCCTTCTGCCGTGCTGGGTGGGGGAGGTCCTGGTTTGATTTTGTCTTCAGCAGGAATCCTTTGTGAACCCCGTTGGGGCTCCAGTGTGTCTGTGAGGATAGGAAACAGGGGATGTATCCGAAACTCTGCTGTTATGTCTTCTGGTGAGCCTGCCTGGAACCAGTTTCAACTGGGGGTCTGGCTGTCCTGAAAGAACAGCCATTAACCAGAGTTTGCATGGTGCATTGGTGATGATTGGCTGGGTTCCTGCATAAAAGGCATGGATCCTGAGGTTTAAGACTAGCTGACTCCTGGAACAGAAGAACTGCAGAGGTAGAAGAGAAGATGTCGGCAGCAGCTTCCAGATGACCAGAGAAGCCCTCTGTCCGGCCCATTCTTTCAAGCATGAGGACAACTCCGAAGAGGTTGAGTTTCCCCTTTAGTCTGGTGAAACCAATCCGTCTCGAGATGCCCTGCATTTTGAGCCATCCCATGACGAGTTGTGACCTTCATGGGCTGCAGACCTCCAATATCCTGGGACCTGCGATCATCCTGCAGTGCATACTCTTCTGAAGATCAAATCCTCCCGAAACTTTGGTGGACCCCTTTCCGGACCTCCAGAGGCAAGATTCCACTCCTTGAAGTCCCCTCACCAGAGTGCTAGACCGAGAAAGTGAGACAAATCTGTCGGGCGACAACCGTTCTTCATCTGGTAACCTGAAAAGGGTTCAATAAGTGTTGAACTTGCACACCTTATTTAGGTTGTAGAATGAAGGCTTTTTTGGAAGGTTAATTGGTGCCAGTGATGCATTCTCTCCCCCGCACCCAAGTCTCTCTGTACACTGTAAGAAATACAGTTTCCTCAGTTTGTGGACACTCCCTTCCCCTGCACACTAATAAACTGACTAAGTCAGACAACAATTTAAATGATGTGAAATATTGTCTTAATAATAAAGTATAATGATGACACAAAATCGTGTTTCATGAACCTTATATACAGCAACAAGTTTTACAAAATAAATGCATTCACATTAATCAAGTTATATCCGTATGTAAAAAAGCGCTCAACGTGTTTCGGTAAAAACAATCCCTTCACCCGGAGCAAACATTCATAGGATTCTCATAGTACATATACTTGATTCTTTCTTCAGGCTTCAGCTCTATACTCAATCTATAAAGTAAACAAAAAGCTCTAATCTGTATGAGGCCAGCTTGACAATGACTCAAATCATCACATATGTGTATTAATATACCTAAAGATCGCCTTATAGGCTGCCCAACGCTGTGGGTCGACTTGCCAATATCCACATGTGATGGCTCAATCGCCGCCTTTATTCTAAAAGATTATTGAAAAACACTAAAGTTTGAAAAAAAACCTTTAACAATAAACTGTATGACAAAGTCGCTCATATTGAGCATCGTACCTGTTTTCTGATAGGATAGCATCCCTGGAAGATAGCGGAGTCTGGACTGTAAGAATTAGTCATGTAGTATCCTTTTAATCATTCATCTCATCTTAAAAAGGATCATATATATGCCCCTGTTAGCTATCGCTAAAAAGGGTGTAGGTTCTACATCATGTTAAAAAATGTATTCTGCTCATGGTAAACGCTTAACTAATTTTTCAAAAAAGGATCCAAACGAGGATGGTAGAGATAGCGGTAGCCAAATTCTTCACTCTAAATGCAAAAGGATTGATTTCAGTCTATTGGTGTGACAATTAGTGCTGTAGCAGCCTCTGAATTCTAAATAGTTATCCAAAGAACTTAACGCTAAAGCGCATGTGTTGTGCCTAGTTTGAATGCTGTTTCGAGATACGCACATCTCAAAATGACTGCATAAATGTTGCGTGCATCACGTCCCCATAGGCGTGATGACGTCATATGTCAACAAGCTGCATAACAGACCAATGATGTGCCTGTCCTGATTCTGTATCCCTGTAAGCGACCACCTTATTTGAATAACCTGAAATGCCCCCTTCATCATGTATGTATGTGTGTGTGTATATGTGTATATATATATATATATATAATTCACAGTAATTAGAAAACATTGTTGACTACTTATAATGGCATATAGGCATAGACAGCATCTCATCGGTATGTGTTATTGTGAATACATACATAAATCATATTATTTAAAATATATACATCAATGCAATTCTTGATATATAAGACGCATATTGACCCATTATCCTCTTCTCTCTGCGATTTTTGGGTGACCTATTTAACACTAATAAGATGCATTTGATCACGGTAGCCCAATGTCCATAATCTGCTCCACCTTGAGACATTGCGTTCAAAGTGAACCCTATATAATATTTTGTTTTTTATGGCATTGTACTGATGAAATTGTATGAATTATGTATGGCAATCGACCTACTTTTTAATGAAATTAATAATTAAAACTGATTTTGTATTATAACAATTGGTTTATCGATATATGTAAAATGATAAACTGGAAACAAGATGTCATCTCTCATCCACTGGTCCACTGTTGCTTTTGTAGAGATTGTATAGCCCGAAGGACCAGGTTGGAACTGGGCATTCCCTTTTTTTGTTTGATATTGTGAGCACAGCCCGTGGCTGTAGGGGCGTAGTTGAGCGAGTGTATTGATAACACATGAAAGAATGGAGAAGGTAAACATCTTCTCTTTTTCAGATGAGCATTACAAGAAGCTCCTGGAAACTCCAGCATTATTGACAAATGCTGCGGTAGCGATAAGCACCAATAGGGGTCAAGATGACCTAGACAAAATTACACAGAAGATGAAGAAGTTGACCAGGACGGATCTCCACAGCAAATTTATGCTCGAGTAGCTAAAGGTGGGTATTATCCCTGATGGGTTATAGGTCAGAAACATCCCGAGAATATTTGTTGACAACCCCCGGTTCCTGAAGAACTTCAGTGGGGTTGGCAACAAGTGTTCTTGGGATTGGATCATCCTGATAATAGAGACAGCTGACGGAGAAAACAAAAAACAAGGGGAAGAACTGGCTAATCTAGAAAAATGTTTTTAGGATAACAAGAACATTAAGGATGCAAAGAAACAATTAGAAGATCTCGAAATAGAGATACAGAAATTCAAGCAGCTCAATCTCGACTGCAAAATCTTTAAATTAAAATCGACGTGTTGAGTTATGCAGAATAAAAAACATATCCTTTTTTAAGAGAATGGTTTTTTTACAGACCCAGGATTTGGCCAGAACGCCCGGCGATATAACAGATATGTGTCTTTCTCCAATACTTCGGGGGTCATCCAGTGGATCGGACCCATCTCAAAATAACCAACCAGGCCCCAGTGGAAATAATAGAGGGCGAGGTCCCCAACAACAACAGGGTTTTCATGGACGCAAACAGAGAGGGCACCCAAGACAAGGCCCCAGCATGAGAACCAGACAATGGTACCAGAGCCAGTGAGAGATATATACACACTGATGCAATACCTATTATCAATTTGTCCACCCTTGTTCTGAGTACTATATAACTACAACTCCTGTCTAAAGGCTATCTTTTGTCCCAGTGGCAAAGGCTGATTCTTTTACCACAGAACTTGAATTACATAGATTCTTCAGGAATATACGTTTAAAATATTACTTCGAAACCTTTCTCTAGTGGACGAGAGAAATCTTCTGGGGATAAGGTACCTAATGTTACCGAACTGAGGGCCAAATCGACCTTCAACCCACCACCCCATACCTGCTCACCTGGAATAGAGGCTTTTGAAAACAGAGTGACACAAGAGGTAAAGAAGGTGATGGAGAAAAATAATTTTGCACAAGACAATTTGACTAGAGAAGAAAGAGCTTGTCTCAAGAAGCTATGTGACACTAAGGGCATTCCGATCAATCTGGCGGATAAAGGGGGTAGCATAGTGATTATGAGAAAGAATGCCTCTGTTTATTAGGAGATGAAGGATCATACACCAGATTAGACCAGGATCCAACAGCTAGGTTGCAGGAAGAGATCAAGAGTCTGACCATACAGGCCACTAATGAACTATGGATTTGTGAAGATGAAAGCCGCTTCTTGAATAAAATCCACTCTAAGAGAGCAGCCTTCTACATTTTACCCAAAATTCATAAAAATCTCACAAATCCAACTGGGAGACCCATTGTCTCAGCTATTGACTCCCTCCTGGAGCCTTCGTCAATTTATGTTGAATTCTTGAAACCATTCGTAGAAACTATGCCTTCCTATGTAAAAGATTTGTCTGACATGATACGAATCACGCAAAATTAACAAGTGAGAACGGGTGATATCTTCGCAACAATGGACGTCGAGTCCTTGTATACTTCGATTCCCCAGATGCAGTGCCTAGAAATCCTAAGGGACTTTTTAGACAAAGAAGTATACCTCACTGTCCCCCTACAGGGTTTATCCTGGAGTGTGCACGTCTGTCCATGACCAAAAATGTATTGTTATTCAAACAGCAGATACATAGAAAATGTATTTTTAATATGGAGAGGCACATCTGATTCCCTGAAGGCTTTTCAAGAATGGCTGAATACATGCAACACCAATATTAGATTCACCATGGAATGGCATAAAGCAGAGGTACGTTTTCTAGACCTCAGAATTAGAAGATCCGAGGCAGGGTTGACGCCCACATTGTTCAGAAAACCCACCGACAAGAATATTACTAAACTTTACAAGCTTCCATCTGGTGAGTTTACGTCAATCTCCCATATGGACACTTTCTCCGGATATGTAGAAATGTATGGATAAAGAAGAATTTAATAAACACGCAATACAACTTCAATATAGATTACAAGAGAGAGGTTACCCAAGAAAATTGGTGAGTAATAACTTGAGAAGGGCAGCGAACACCAGAAGGGAGGAGTGCTTGAAACAACGAGAATAGAAACAGGATGAAAGACTAGTCTGTGTGACTACATATAACCCAGTGAGCAATGATATTAAGAAAATTATAAATCGCAACTGGGATCTTATCAAACAACCAGGGAGTCTGTCTAAAAGACCCCGATTTGCCTTAAAAAACCTTAAACAAAGACTGGTCCACACATATGAAGATCCAGTGAGGGAGCAGACCGTACTTAACCAGTGTGGTCTTCCTCCAATAATTGGTCATCACCGATGTGGTGGGTGTGTTTCATGTCCCCTTACCGAGACTTAATTGGTATTCCATTATGAACGAGTGAGATGGAAATTGAACACACATACCAATTGTAGGACCAAGAATGTTATTTACATTATAAGCTGTCCCTGCTGAGTCATGTATGTAGGAAAGACAACAAGGGAGGTGAGACAAAGGATCGGAGAACATAGATCCTGTATAAGAAACAAGGTACCAGACAAGCCCTTGGTGGACCACTTTATTCAAAAGGGCCACAAAGTTACTGACCTTAAGTGGTTTATCTTACAACACATCAGAGCATCCACATGAGGAGGTGATATGGAGTCTATTTTACACAAGGTAGAGCAGAAAGGGATCTACACTTTAGATACATTGAGACGGGGTCTCAACATTTCCATTGAATGGAACCATCTCATTGCTAAGGACTGAATATTACTGTGTGGAACCATTTCCTGGACATCTATATCAGAGAATGAATAATGTCCCATGTACTCATACAAGGGGTTCTATGATACTTCAATAGAATAAGTCCATACAACATCATTAGTGACGCATGGTGGGTGTTGCAGTCCCAAACACCATAGATATAGGCTGAAACTATTAATTAAATAACGGTATAAATGACTGGGTTAGCCATCATTACACAACGGAAATGGTTGACGGGCTGTAATAGATTGGTTAGGGCCGCGTTCATATGATGGATAACATGAGGATTATTACAGTCCCATAAGTCCCTTCCCCCCACCTTTCTTTCCTTTTCTTTTCCTTTAGTCCTTTTACCCCTTTTGCCTCCACCCCCTGCGACACCTTGAACTACATAAATAATTATTGCAGAGATGACAGGGTCATCTAATACCATACATTGGGCATGAGAGTTAGGCTGTTTGAGAATGGTCACAGTCCACTTTCTAGGACCATAGCCATAATAGAAAACAGGTGAGGGCTGCCATAGTCCCCTTTCTTTGACTATAGAAAAAAGAGAGGATCTGTACAGGAGACGATGTTTACTGATTCTATCGAGCCCAACACCGGGAGAGAACGCTGCATGCCGCGAGGACCAGTGCGGAGGTAAGTAAGTACACTGAGACAGATGGGGGCACGGGGAGATTGTAACAACCTGAGCAAGAGAAGGCTGCAAGATTACACCATGAGAAATGTACAATATTTACATGGGTCCTGACGCTCCAGTTAACCAAACCTGACACGCTGATTTTTCTGCACGAAATGGGTAGCATGACTAACAAGGAGCCAATGTGGCAAGGGTGTAGAAGAAAAAAACACATCGTAATGATGTGTTTGGGAAATGAGTGCATACTTTTCTAAAAGATGCAATATGAAGAATGCACAATAACGTTAGGTGTAGGTGCTGTATAAACATGGCCCCAATTAAATTGGACACTATTACTATACAGATGGTACCATGCGGAATAGCACCGATTTCTATAGATGAGCGAGGTGGATGCATGGAGTGGGAAGTCCGTTGTGATACATATACTGCATATGCTGACATTGAACTTTCACCACTAAAAGAGGGAATCTGACAAACAGAATATACATAGCCCTACTAGGAGACTATGAGTGTATGAGATGGGCTAAAAGTCATAGAGCACAAAAATTAGAGCTTTGTGAGCATTTGAGCGGAACTAATGATATCTGTATAGAATTTTGGAAGTATTACCAACAAGAGTGGCCTTATTTTCTTACAGGACGTATTGAATAACTAGTCCTGGCACTCGATCACATAAGATGAACTGACTGTCCGTTCACTAAGAAGGAAAGGCACTAACAATATAACCCCATGAAAAGAGAAAGACGGCATCAGTGAGTATATTGTGTTGAAACCAACAAGGATATGGGTACGAACTAACAACAATAAAAAAGGAGGATTAGCAATCTAAATGGACGCTATTTTTCAACAGGGAAGAGTGAAACTTTCTATGGAGGCGGGAGTCTGTGGATTGCACGGACGCACCAGCCTGAACTGCCCATTTCTCAGGTAAGTACATATACATAGACAAAAGGTATCCTACATAGGATTTTGCGATTGAGTTTGGTCAGCATATTTACTAGAGCTGTCAATATTTCATTTTTGTAGGGGAGATATGATTGGCCGGATTCTAACTTACATATGAAAATTGGATTTATTCCAAATCTCTGGATCACCCTCGCAGAGTGAAAGGTGGAGGTGAGACAGAGTATATGACCATTAACAAGTCATTTCTTCTGAGCCATTAAGAGGACAATATGAAATAAGAGTGATGACACAATAGAGAGATGATTATGGTTTTAGTTATGTTTTTTGTTGGTGTGGTTCACCCTACCATGTGATACAGGATATAGCGAGAACCCTGGTTTTTGTTCTGAAGAAGGTTGCATGACTATGGGACTTTAATTGAGAAGTCAGACGACAACTGAAACACGTGTAGACATATAACCTGTAGGAACAAGGACATACAGAGTTGGTTTACCTAATGAATAGCTAAATGGAACCAAAGAAAATGGAACATTGCTGATCACAGTGACCTATTTAAATGGTCACTTGTTGTATGAGAGTACAGTAGAGTGTGAGGAAGAAAGAATGTGAATGAATGGTGGAAATCTGCTGCTAGTGAGCCCTATATATTTTTTTTAAATGGAATTGTACTGATGAAATTGTATGAATTATGTATTTCAATCGATTTACTTTTTAATGAAATGAATAATTATTAAAACTGATTTTGTATTATAACAATTGGTTTATCGATCTATATAAAAAGATAAACTGGAAACTAGGTGTAATCTCTCATCCAATGGTCCACTGTTGCTTTTGTAGAGATAATCTAGAGCTCGGACGGGGAGCTAGGAGCAAAGCTCCAGGACCCATTATAAGAGCAAGTGGACCAGGTTCTGCCACTGGGCAGACTCCATGGATATCAACCCCCTCGCATGGACTTTGGATGACGTTCTCTCCTTCTCTGCGCACCTCGCCTATTCGGGCGTGCAGGTAGACACTTGCCGCATGTACTTGGCAGCCATCGGGGCCTACAGAAACTCAGAGGAAGAGGTGTTCTCCTCTTCCAACCCGATTGTCAAGAAGCATTTGACGGAACTCGATGTCAGGCGTGCCCTGAAATTCTACTTGGATAGGATCAAGGGCTTCTGCAAGTCGGACGCACTGTTTGTCATGTTCGGCGGATCAAGACCGGGGTATCAGGCCTCCAAGGCCTCCATAGCCATTCGATGGTCTCGGCTATCAGAGAAGCTTAAAAGGGACAGCATAAGCCACTGCCGGCCAACATGCACGCCCGGTGCGGTCAGAGCCAGGGCAACGGCCATCACATTCCAGCGGTATGTCCCCTGACAAGTCATAAGCAGGGCGACCACATTGGCCACCCCTTTGGCTTTCTGCAAGCACTACTGTTTGGATGCCGGCTCTAGAACAGACGCAGCTTTCGAACAGGTGATTCTTAGAAACCTATTTGCTCAAGGAAAGTCTGCTCTCCACCCTGGGGCTACACTCCGTTGTAATCGCCCATGCAGTATGGAGGAAAGGGGATGGGACGTAAGAGTAATTATAAATTAGTGACTAACGTTCTGTTAGTCCTTAGTCCCCTTGCCTCCATACGTCCCACCATCCTCCCCCCTAATAAAACTGGTGTCATTAGGCAATGTTAATCTATTGTCGACGCGTCTATGGGGACTGAGGTATGGCGTGGGAGGGCAGAGTCAGGGCAGCACATACTCCCAGGGCCGCACCCCCGCGTGCCTCTACATTTAAAGGGGGGAAGAAGGTTTTTTCTGGTGAAAAAGCTTCTGTCTCCCGTCCCTAGGAAGGGACGCCCATGCAGTATGGAGAAAAGGGGACTTAGGACTAAGATTACTTTAGTCACTATGGTGAGTGACTTTATAATGTATTGTGCATTCATGCGGTTTTCAACGGTTTATATGGTAATGCATTTACTCTGCAAACACATATAGTAAAGTAACTTAAAGCAAGCAAAAGGGTTAGTTAGTGTAGCATAAGGTTGGTACAAGGTTCTAGAAATGTTTTCTTCGCCTAGTAAGTCCTTCAAGTCCAAAAACACAACGCTAGATAAAGGTAGTTCAGAGAGGGCTTGGAGTCTTGAAAAGCAGTGAATTACGAAGAGTTCCTGTGGATTTCTTCCAGTTTCTAGTGTTATTGAAGCAGCAAATTAACAACTAACAAAGGGGGACCTTAAAACAGACTCGAGAAGGGGACACAAGCAGCGGCTTTGGTCTCAGGTAAGAGGGGGGTTGCCCTGGACACCTCTACTTGCACTCCAACGCTCTGGAGCGATGTCTTGGAGTCAGGTAAGCAATAACTTTTTCCCCACAGTACCTTAGGTTGGAAGAACATGTTTGTGCTGGATACTCCGCAATGTTGCAGCTCTGGACCCGACCTCCGGATTCCTCGGTCTGATGACTGAAGGCAGGACAATGGACGGGATCTCTTAGCAGCATTCTCAAGGGAGGGAACTGTATCATGACTTTAAGCAATTTTTTGGTTTACTCTACTGTTTTGGCATCTTTTCTTCAGCACCAACAAAGGACAGGGATCACCCAGTCAATCTTCCACGCTTCCTGCAGTCCCACACTCTGGTGAAAGGGTCTAGACGAGTAGGATCGGATCTCTGGAGTGTCCTTGCGTGTTCAGCAAAGATTTGGACGGATTCGTCCTTACAAAGATGCACTCGAAATGGCCAACAGGTCTACTGGTATTAGCGTTCCACAGCTCTGGAAACTACTAGGACCTCGGGATATGTCTTGTTTCAAAGTTAGTCTTGGGACTGGTTGTTACCACCAGCCAAAGGGAAGGAGTCCTCATCATCGGAGCATCTCTGTCACACTGAAAACGTGGGCAGGACAGCAGTTATCGCTTCACGGTGTTGAAAAGGGTCTGCAGGCGTCTCTGGCCGTCTTCTTCAGTTACTTCAGCTTCCAGTGGTCGACTTTCTTTTCACTCCAAAAGCCTCACCTTTTATACAGTTCCAGCACACACTCCTCTGCAATCTCTCTCAGCATTTTACAGAAAGGGGCTTTTGGCTGTCCAATCAGGACTGCCAGACCCTCTGTGGGAGCAGGACCTATTCAGGCACTCTGGCAGACAAAGGACAGGGGGATATAAAACTCCTCCCCCACTTCCTGCCTGCCCAAACACTCTGGAGCCTAGGCGGAGATACCTAAGGGTTCCTGCCAAAGGCAAAATAAACACACATAGGCCTCCCCCTCCCAGAATAGTAGAAGGGCTAACAAAGAACAACCATGCTAGTAATGGCGAAAAAAGAAGGGAGGCCCGGAGTTGGTTCTTCGGTGCCCCTATTGTGCACTACCGAGGCTACGGACATAGCCTGCGGTATAACAAATACACAATAGTTGGCAGAACACATCCACTGCCACCGGCCATAACTAGGCGATTGTCTATGTGACTTAAATGTGACTTCCAAAAGACAGAGCCCACAAGAATGAATCGGTGAAAAAAGGCTCCACTCATTCAGGATTGAAAGAAAATGGTCCAGAAGTCCAGCAAAAAGTGCTGGGAGTCTCACTAGGAGAATGATGAAGCATAAACATGATACATCTCCCTAGCATATGGTGTGTCTATCGTCTGTAAAATGTTTGGTAACCAGTGATTTTTGATTGTTTGTCCTTATATTTGATTTGTGTTCCGTGATTCTTTCCTTAAATTTGCGAGCTATCTGGCCCACATAGCATTTGCTGCAGGGGCAGATTAATCCATATACTAGAAATGTAAAATCACAGTCGCGAAATTCTTCAGACCAAATTTCTGTCCAGTGCGTAGATGTCTCACATGATCTGCTTTCCTGAAAAGGAAGGTACAGATTAGTATTAGCACAACTAGTCCACAGACATCCAATCCTAACTTCAGAAGCCCATCCCTAAAATGTATGGGGCCTTGTGCCCAAAGGTTCAGCAAAGTTCCATACAGTTTTGTGAAGCTGGAAAAAATTAAGGTAGGGTGTCTGGAGTCAAGTGAACAGTTCGAAGTGTCAGGAGACAAGTAAAACTAGCTAGCAAAATGTGTTCGAAACGTTCAGAGTCCTTGTGTGAACACGCAATAGTGAAGCCACAGTAATTAAAAGTTTCTAAAAGTTACCAAACTTTTAAAAGAGTAAAGGGGTTATAACTCACCCCCCGTACTTTGATTCTTCACATGACTTGGCAGGTCAATTGAAGAAGGCAGCAGAACTCTATGCAGGGCCCATCTCAGGACAGGAATGGACGCAGGTAAGCAGTTTCAGATAACGGCCACTGATGCACGGCGACGCAAAGGGATTCACTTGCCGCGTTCAGACTCTCCCTCCTATCTCAGGTCCCCTTGATGCTAGGACCACATAGTTTCACAGAGGTAAGCCTTGTTGCACAAGCTTCCCCCAAGTTCCAGGCCTTAACTCGGATCGGTGACGTCTGCAGCACAGTAGCCCAAACTCCGATCTGGTCAGCCACAGGACGGTCCTGGGGCATTTCTGAAGGCTCTTCTTCTTAGGACTTCAAGCTGACATCAAGAATTGATGATCCCTACATTCCAAGGGTCGCAGCTCCTTTGCAGGACGGCTCGAGATCTTCCACAGGACAGGGCTCTACCAGGTCAGCAACAGAATTCGGTTGCCAAGCCTTCTTCCGACATGGTCCACTGTCTCCTTCCACGTCTTATAGCTGGACAGGAGTCTTGGCTGCTTCAGTTTCTTCCAGGATCTTTCCAGAGTGGGTGCAGGGGTCCTCTTCTTATCCTAAAAGCCAGGTAAGAGCAGCGGCTCCCACTAGCCAATGACAGATCTGCCCCACACACCCCTTCCAGTAGTGGTCCAATCAGGACCACTGGCAGCAAAACTCATGCATACCACTCAGACACACTGGCACCAGTTTGTGGATTGGGACCTGACAATTCCAGCCCACTTCCTGGCAGCAAACACACATAGCCCTCCAGTAGCCCGCCAAAAGCCTCTGCTTTCCTCTGCACTGGAAGTCCATATAAGGATTTTCTTGGTCTCACAAGCCAGGAAGAAGGCTAAAAGACCAGATGGCCAAAGGACAAGCGTAAAATCTCATGGCATGGCCATGTTTGACCACTAGCCACAGTTAGTAGCCAAACGTGGTAAATCTAAAACGAAATGCACCAAAAAATGGTTAAGAGTCACTGCTGCCACCAGCTTGTCCATTTAGCACACCTAGAGTAACCAAAAATCCTGTGAGTGTTAGTCTAGGGCAAAACAAAAAGTGTATCCCATTGTACATTGTAAGATGCAGTGTACAATGATAGAAAGTTACCACAAGTGATAACAAGTTACTAAAAGTAGTAACTAAGTGACTAGACTAAGGGAAACAATGTTTCCCAGTACTGACAGCCTGATGGACATGTCCGTTTCCCATTACATATGAGCAAAAGCCAGTGTACTGAAGCTTAAGGCTTCACTGCGACAAGAACAAGGCGGATACAAAATAAAAGCAAAACGTTTGGGGTCCCTAGAAATGGAAGGAAAGGTGCATTAATGAGGAATCTTTCCTAACACTGTTGGTATTGACATTGGTATATTATTTGATTATTATTGGTTGTTTTAATGTCTGGTTTCTTTCTCTTTTCACACTTGTCTCTATATGTAGTGTGTCTACCACTAGGTAGTTGACCTACAATATAGTAATGGATATAGCAAGGGTTTACTGTTTTCATAGCTACACAAAGCAATTTTACCGTTTTAAATGTACTTATAACACTTATTTAACAAACTACTTCCCTTCCCTTGGGTTAAGCTTGACTGATCTGTTATGTTGCCTACCTTAATAGAGGTTTGGCGTTCCTTTTGGGTTGGGTGTTTTGGCCCCATCTTAAAGTGAGTTTCGCATATCTTTAGCGCAAAGTATAACTTTAGTGGGTGTGATGTTGACTAATTATGAAGAGTCAGAGCGAGTCCAGACTATTGGGGGGAGATTGGAGCAATTCCCAATGATTTGTAAATTAGAGCTGTGAGGTATTACTGCTTTGTGGCAAGTGAGACAGGATAATCTCCATAAGCACATAATACACTAGAAAAGGGATGTTTTACATAAGAGGACTTTATCCCTTTATGTTCTTGCTGATTTTCATCTTCTGTCTTCTATCCAGGTATGGAGAAAGGGGAAAAGCCATCCGAATTGAAAAGGTTATTTACACAGGGAAAGAAGGAAAAAGCTCCCATGGTTGTCCAATAGCCAAATGGGTAAATATTTACTTAAAGTGAATATATAATGTACATGCACGACTTATTTTACTTTTTGGTACTGCCAGTAGTTTAAAAAACAAATTGTTTTTAATGTAAAGTTTAGAAATTGACCTATTTGAATGTTTGTTTTATATTCAAGTTGACTGCAAATGGAAAATGTAATGGTGCTGCCTGTTCTTGGCTCACCACAAAGTAGGTGTTTTCTTTACTTTGATAAGCAAATAAATATTAGAATGCTTATGCAAATTGGAAAGTATTTTCTTTTCTTTTTTTTTCCAACAATCTTTTATTTAATATACTGTGGGTACAGCAAAAGAAACACTTGAGTATCAAGCACAGTTCAAGGACTTCA
Organism: Ambystoma mexicanum; assembly: GCF_040938575.1. Lineage (NCBI taxonomy): Eukaryota > Metazoa > Chordata > Amphibia > Caudata > Ambystomatidae > Ambystoma > Ambystoma mexicanum. The sequence goes on from NC_090932.1 coordinate 151,801,633, forward strand.
GGTGACAGAGTTCCACATGATTCAAATAAGGTGCATAGCAAAAACAGGCCCCAATTACCCCACCCCAACCCCCTACCTAGAAACCAAGTCAATCCATTCAAAATCAAATAACTGTAAAATAATGAAAAGTGCTGCATCAAAGGGTGGCCTAGCAACTATCGCTGGATAAGTCTCTGCAAAATCAATAAACGGCTTCCAAACAGACATATTTAGCATACCTCCCTTCACATAAGACTGTAATTATTTCACCAACCAGAATATCCCATACCTTTACCCACCACAACTGATCCACCGGCCATCCTCAGATTTCCAGTTTCAAGCAATGGACGGTTTCGCAGCTAGAAGTAGATGACCAATTAGGGGCCATTGGACCCATCGGAGGGAATAGGCCTGCACCCGTGTCACCCAGCACCACCACCGTGGGTCCATGGGAATTGATAGCCCTGTAATGTCCTTAATTTTAGAGAGCACCTCCTTCAAGAAGAGGCTCACCTTTCTACACGTTTACACCATGTGAAATAGAGAACCCACGGCCTTAAATCCCCGCCAGCAAGGAAGGAGTCTAATCTGCCGCAATGTGGTGCAACCTTTTCCGGGGCGGGAGACCACCCATAACAGAATGTATAGGAACATTCGCTATCGGTGACGCATCTGGAAGACCTAAGCATCCTACCCCATATTCTCAACCATGCCTCATCCTGTGTGGGCCATCACAAATGCACTTCCCATTTGGACATGTATGGTAGGTACACAACTGGGTATCCGGTGTCCAGCAACCTGCATAGCTTTGAGATCTGGCCCACAACAACCCTGCCTGTAACATTAGCTCAAGAGGGTTGAAGGACCTGTTAGCCCCCAGTTTCGGGAGTGGATGAAAAGCCCAATGCTACAGTTGTGTGTACCGAAACTGTTCGGTTTCCGGTAGGGTGAAAGCAGGTTTGCACTCGTTGAACATTATTGGGCAGTTATCTTTGTATAGTTGATGTAGGTTCAACAAACCCCCCCCCCGCTATCCACTTCCTAAAACTCACCCGATCGCATCCAGGCTGGAAACACTGGTTATCCCAAACAGGCGAAAGAGGCCCCATCGCCATAGACACGCCCCACCTATGGAGAGCCCTTCCCATATAGTAGTGTGCACCTGGTTGTGGGTAGCAGTGAGAATCCCTGACCCTCCGTTGGATATCTCTTTTTCCATATAGGACAGCTGAGTCAGATTGACCCTTGACTGAGTCTGTTTAATTTATTTCCACTTTGGTTGCAGATTGGAATCACCCCAGGTAAAAAGATGAGTTGCGCAGCCAGAATATAGTGAAAGACATCAGGGACCCCGCAGGCATCCCCCCCACGCCCACCCCCAATTGACCTCAGCAGCACTTTTCTAGCAATTCTAGCTTGCTTATTCCCCCAGATAAATTTGAGTATATTACCCTGAAGTGTGCAGAGATCAGAGTCGGGGATCCTCACCGGCAACACTGCACACAAGTAGAGCAGATGTGAGATAAGGTTCAGTTTGACAGCTGCAATACGGCCAAGCCAGGATATCTCGTGGCCACCCCACCTCATTAAATCTTTGGATAGCTCCTGGAACAGCTGTGGGAATTTGGACCGAAGACTACAGAGAAGCTGGTAGGGATGATCACCCCTAAATAGGGGATAGCCTCCTGCGTCCACTGTATCAGGACGAGAGCGCAAATCGTGCTCTGATCTTGGGGCCAGAAAGCAACATCTAGCCCATGAGACTTGTCATAATTTACTGTGAACCCAGAGACACTGTTGAATCCATCAATTTCGGGCAGCACCTCGGCAAGTGAAGCACAGCAATTAATCAGGATGAGCAACACATCATCTGCGTAAAGAGGCACCTTTTTGTCCATTCCCCCAACCCAGATCCTCTCTATTGCCCCATAAGCCCTGATTCGGCTAGCAAATGGCTCCATACTCGGGGGGGGAAATTAACAGAGATAGCAGGCAACCCTAGTGATCGAAAAGCTGGACTACAAGGTCCCATTAACCCAGAGGGATGTGAATTGATTTTGATAGCAATCACCCAGCCGATGAACCCCCGGACCAAACCCAAACCTCTCTAGAACCCAACAATGGTACCCCCAGTCCACTCTGTCAAATGCCTTGTGGGCATCCAGTGCGATAATCCCCAAATCTACCTCAGAACTTCGCCCCTACCTCCAATAAGTTCAGGACCCGCCTCACATTGTCGTGAGTACTGCAACCTATGATAAATCTGCCTGATAACTGTCTGATTCCAGGGAGGACATCCATCATATGACGGGTTAAGATCTTAGAGAAAATATTTGAGTCCATGTTAGTGAGGATAATGGTGCGATAGGAATCGCACAATACCAGATCCTTGCCTGGCTTAGTTAGTTGTGGGGACACCCATAGAGGGAGCAACCCTACCATAGACCCGAAAAGAATTAAAGATATCCACCAAAGAGGGAACCAAGAGTGTGCTAAACTTCACGTAAAAGGGAGCCATAAAACCTTGCGGACCTGGGCCCTTATTTTTTAAGGACGTAATAGCCCATTCCACTTCCCCTGGCAAGATAGGCGCCTCTAGAGATTCCCGATCCTCAATAGATAAAACTAGGCAGAATAGTCGGCCTGAGCTTCTGCCCAAACAGTCTCCCCCTAAATGCTGTCTTGAAATGTACCTCAGAAATCCCCAGTTAATCTGTCTCACCCCTTTGGACCACCCCCTGCCAATTGCACAAGGCTAACACGTTATTCCAGCTTTGGAGTTTACGCAGTTTGGTTACCAGAAGACGGTTGGCTCGATTGCCATTTGCATAATAATGCTGTTTGGTCGGTCTTCAGCATTGCCTGAGCCTGCCTGTCATTCAGGTGCGCCTCCAGTTTTTTTACATGCCGTTCACGCAGTGCCTTATGGGACCGCATTCGCTTGTGCTCCTGTTGTGCCCGACTCGCCTACCCGTTCCAACCTTATTCTGACCACTTGTCGCTCTCTAATGTAAGCAGCAGATCTGCTGATGAACTTGCCCCTTAGAACAGCTTTCAATGCTTCCTATATAATGTCCTGTGGCGTACCAGAGTTATTATTTACCCTGAAGTAATTGGAAATAACCTCCCCCAACTCTTTAGCCACTACTGGGTCTCTGAGCACCGGGTCATATAATTTCCATGGGCGTCTGGGTCTATTGGGCCTATCTACAAATGCCAGGGACAGTGACGCCATGGCATAATCCGACAGGGTGCCCATACCTATATCCACCCCATGGACATACAGGTACAAAGCACTAGGCAACAACATGAGGGCTAGTCTAGAAAAGCCCTTTGAACGTATAAATGAAAAGAGAAATCCCTCTCCTCCCCTTGAGCCAACCTCAAAGCATCAACTAGCCCCAATTCACAAAGAAGCCCCCCAGTAACCTGCTTGAAATCCAACTTAGTAGGAGGTAGAGTCTTGTCCACCAGGGGATGGGCACCCGATTGAAATCACCTCCAATCATGACTTGTCGCTCAGCGAAATAGAGCCCCGGAAGAAGAAAACTTTCCAGAAATACCTCTTGGCCAACATTAGGGACATACAGGGAAACAAGTGTGAACATGCAATTCCATAATAGGCATTTGACACATACATAGCGTCCCTGTGGGTCCCAAAGAATCTTAGTCTTCGAAATCGGGATCTGCTCACCCACCAAGATAGCGATCTCCCTCCCAAATGTAGAAAAATGGTGTGGAAACGCCTTGGCCTTCATTCGCTTCTCATCCTGCACCAGAAGTTGGGTTTCTTGTAAAAACACCATGTAGAAAGACATATCCCCTAGTTTGCTTAATACAGATTTCCTTTTCATTGTAGACTTCAATCCCTGTACATGCCACATGGCCATTGGCACAAGGTCCTCCTCTCCCACATCAAGCCCCACATTATCAAGCATTTCCCCTCAAGACAAAGTGCCCTCTTCCAATAACCTCAGCCCAAACTGCTCACTCTCCATAGTCACATGTTGAAAGGCTGTCCCACAGCAAACATTTATGAACGACACCCCAACCCACCCAACCACAAACAATGCCCAAACATGGCTCTGGGAACCCGACTTGGAGGGCGAAAAATGAACTACCCCCACTCCCGGCTCAACCACTGTAACTGCACCCAAGATCCCAGGATCACTACCACCCAGCCCTCAATGACCACTCATTAAACTCTTCCTAAGTGAAAATCTCCCTCCCACAGGCCACATTACAAATCCTTTCTGAACAGCCACTTCACCCACCTCCTCCTGCTCATTTTCTGCCACTTCTGTGAGGGCGCCAGGCCGGGAACCGGGTTCAAACCCCTCTGACTCTCCGGACTTCCCTCCCCCTGAATTTAGCAGGCGCTCTGCATCCTTTAGCGTTCGGACCACCCATCGCTTCCACTGATGAGAAAAGTGGAGTGTGGTCGGATGCACCATCTGTAAGGCACTTCCCTGGTGGACAACCATTCAGTTATTAGGGCACAGCGCATTTCGCTTCACCAAGGTCGTCGTCGATGCAATGCCCTGGTACAGGGAAAGTGACTTGTTTTGAAAAAGACAGGCGCCAAAGGTCTATCTGCCGCCATTATACATTCCTTTAGTTTAAAGAAGTGCACCTGGGACAACCCATCAGCAGGCCTGTCCTTGGCCATAGTGGCAGGGGTTCGGACTCAATGAGTCCTGTCGAGTTCAATCTCGGAATCCTCAGCCAATTCAAGAATAGATCAGCCACGAAAATCACGCACCGCTGCAGTATGCCTCGTTTCCGAATATTATTTCTGTGGGAGCGATTCTCCCCATCTTCCTGTTGGTCCACCAGGGCATCACAGCTGGCCTCCAAGGCTTTAATGCTGTTGGAGCACTCAACCACTTCGTAGGACTTTCACAGAGTGTATCCTCTACCTCCAAAGCCCTGTTTCAGCCTCCAAAACTTTTATCCAGTGCCAGGATCTTGTGGGAGAGTTCCTCCGTGCTCTTGTGAATTTCTTTACCGATTTCACCCAACAGTTCCTGCAGGTCACACTTGGTGGACATCTGCGTGAGCATCGCTGGGAGTGGATCAAGCCCATGAACCTGGCTCAACGACCTCAGTGCGTTTGTGCTTGTCTGAAAACTACAGCATTCTGGAGATATCCCCTGGTTTCCCTGGCCTAGGAGATTTGGCCATGTCGGGCCTAGAAGGTAGCAGCCGGCCAGTCCACACCACTGCAATGCCTACAATGGACTGGGGCTGCACTTCCAGTGCGGTGCATGCACTTGGCACTGCTGCGCCAGGTCGATCGAGACCCAAAGAGCGCAAAATAAGGCACAGCTCAGCCGGCGGTCCCGGCTGAGTATAGGCACACGCGAGGTCTAGCACCTCACTCAGTAGGTGTAGGGCAGACCAGTGTGGCAAGTAGAATGAGAAGGCTGGTATCTGTGCCACCCCCACAAACTGGGCCACAGCAGCCAGAAAATGAGTGGCGCTGTTAGTAGAGGCCGCAAATTAAATCTAGATCCTCGACAGACCGAGAAACTAGCAGGCTTGCAGGCAAACCCTACTCCTTCTTGCTATAGCATCATGTACACAGTAGGGGCAGATCATGAGGCGTCCCAACTTGGCCTTTTAAGAGAGCCGCATCTGGAAGAATCAAGACAGTGCCCACCTGACCATTGCAATTGGGCATGTGAAGCCCAATGCAGCGAACCACTGGACTTGCTGCACCTTAAATAATCTGGGCCCCATGTAGTGTAGGAAGCAAATGCAGCAAGACTACCAATGTAGTGAAGGAGGCGCAGTGAGTCTAGAACCGGCATTACCACAGAGGATGTCATCTACGTCATCATCTCCCATAGCTTTCCGGAGTGCACACCTTCACATTTGAGCCAACATTATGGGTTATCCACCATTTTAATGTTCCCCTGAGACGAGCTGTACAAGATGCTGCATTTCATGACCATGCAGCTTAAAACAGGCAACGTGAGGGGGAGCCACCGACAGGTCGGCAGACCCCACCGGAACCTCCTACACCCCACAACGGAGTTGAGCGTGTCCTGAAGACTCAGGGACCCGTTCCCAGAGCCTTGGTCTCAGGCTCCATAATGTCAGTGAGTGCCCCAGGGGGTGAGGCCCGCCCCAACTCACTGCTGCTTCGTTGCCTGAATCAGGGTTAACTGCTGCACAGCTCTGGTTCGTCCCAAAAAAGGAACACTGTGCGCGGGCGGCTCCAATGACACACATGCCGGTTCCAGGGACACTGGGGAGGCACGCACACCCGGCCTCACTCATTTCCAGGGCCAGGCGCTGCGCATCCGGACGCCGCACAGTCACAGCGGCAGGGCGGCAAGGTGCTCAAAGAGCAGTGATCCGCTGCAGGATAGGTTGCTCAGAAGGCGGCTCTGATGCCGAATACCAGCCAGAGTCACAACAGAAGCACGGCTCGCCTTCCCGACTGGGCCCAGTCCGTAGCCGCCACACCGTCAGAAGGCTGGGAATCTGTGATCAGCAGTAATCGTTTGGATGCCAGCTCCCCCCAGACCTCAAAACTTCCCCCCACAAGGGGCTATGTGCTCAGAAGGGAAACTGCACCATTTCTTACAGCCTGGGGTGCCAGGAGAAGGACACAATGCATTCTTCACCCTCACCACGCCAGAGACACTCAGGCAGCCATCTTCTGATGGCATGCCTAGCCACACCCCCTGTATTTATTTGTCTTCTGTTTATCTTCATGGTTGTGTCATCCGTGAAGCTGTGCTTTTTGGCTCAGTAGATTCCAAATAATCTCAGCTCTGGTGTTGGACTTGATGGGAATGCGGCTTCTAATTTCTGCAGAGTTCCCAAGCTTCACTAATAGTAACTCCTTTTTGTTAGATCCTTTTTTAATGAAATCCACTGACTGGCTAACTGACTGGCCAGCATATCAACTATATAAAGTGTATTACCTTATGGATGTATTGTGGCATGCCTCTGACTCTTCGAGCTAGTGTTGGGTTTTATCTCATTGAGCCAGCTGTGGTCTCGAAGTTTCTTAATAGGAGACAGCCTTCATAGGATTTGCCATGCGCATGCAAGTACAATCTTTGAGACAAGATGGGTCACTTTATATCCTAGATCAGCCTTTCTATTAACTTTTGTTCCTTTTAAACGTATTGATTTTCAAAAGAGTTAATGATTCCAGGAACAATCTAAATTTCATTATAACATGTAACTTGCTACAGAACAATAGAGCATCAGCATGGAAAAATGAATCCAAAGATAACAAAAATAAAGTTCAAACATGTCAAAGCAATGTCAGGTTTCCTCTTTAAGTATTCATGATCACTTTGCTTGTTTGTTTATTTTATTTATAAATCGCTCCGGACCCGGGAGTAAATGGGCGCTGGTACATGTTACAAAGCACAATATATGGTAATTAACAGTGATACTTTTTAGCAAAGGTTGTATACAGAGAGTACAGGCAAGTGGAGATTATGTGTTAGATTAATGTATATAACAAGACAATGAAAATGATTTCCACTGGTGAGGGACCATGGGACAATAGTCTTCTGAATTGATTTAAGATATAAACAGACCATAGACAGAGCAAGTGTCGGTGAGCTTGGCACTTATCATTTCCATGGTGCACACATGCCAACATTGTGTCCGCCACTTGTGCACCAAGGTAGCATTTGATATTTTACAATTGTCGGCAATAGTGAGATGTGAGGCCATCAACATGTGGTTGGCCACTTTTGAATGCTGTACTCCTAGGGTGAAAATGTCCTGATCGTCTAGATCGCCTAATAGAATGAACAAAGGATTCAATGGTAGGTGAATGGCTACAATTTCTCAAATTAAGTTGTCAGCTGTGACGAATCTAGACAATTCGTCCTTCCTTCTCATGGGAGAGCCACCCCCTTTGAGGCGAGGAGGGTAAACCCGCTAGGCAAGACCTTGCAGCTTAAATGCAGGTCTTCTTGTGTCTAGTGGGTCTCACCAGGCTCTGGGTCGGGGGTCATCATTTTCGGAGATCCCAGGTCGATTGGAAGGAAGGTTCGCAGTATTTATCAGGAATTACAGCACAACCTCTGCATTCTCTCCCCGCATTTTACAAGAAGGGATGGTCTGGTTGTCCAATCAGGACAGCCAGCCCCGCACTGGGATCTCTCCCCATTCAAGCAAGGTATAAGATAAATGGCTGGGGAGTTTTGGACTCCTCTCTCACTTCCTGCTCTCACAGAGAGACTGGAGCCTGGGCGTGGAGTCTAGGACTCCTGCGGAAGAAACAAACCACAGAAATGAATTTCCCACCCTGGAGGTCAGGGGAAGGAAGAAGAAACGACAAGAAACCCTAAAATGGCAGACAAAGAAGTTCGGGGACCATTTTAGCAAAGATGGCTCGACGCCATTTTGAAAAGGATGGCTCCCGCAGTTAGCGTTACCGGAGCTGCGAACAGCCGCGGTAGTTTCAAACCATGGTAGTTCATTATGAAAACACTGCCACCAGCCACTGAAGGTAAACTTGTCACTGTAACAGATTTGTTACACTGTATTTCCCTTTCACATTAAAACTGTATCTCCCCAGCACTCCACAGAAGGTGGGGTGTGCTGGCTTCACAGTGTAAAATGTAAAAAGGGATCCAAAGATCCTTTCTTACCCCTGGGAACTGTAGTTCACTCAAGGTTAGCACAAAAAAGTTAAAAGGGGAGCCCCTAGGGCACCCCAGCAACAACAGACACTTATTGCCAATAAGTTGTTAAAGATAACTTTAAAAAGACACTATGGATAGTCTTAAAAATGACACCCATAAAAAGAGTTCAAGATTATGTGAGTGTGGAAGAAGGGTCACACTCACTGAGGTATTAATGAAAAATATCCCACTAATAAAGCAAAAAAGTTCTGGGGTTGAACCAGGAAAGGAATATTTACCAGTTCTGTGTAAATCTTACCCAATGCTTCCTAAACTCGCACATCTCCCGTGCTATAGTGAGTCCTGCTCCTTCCAACACTCACAAAACTCTACTCAACCTCTGATCATGTTCCTCGCTCCTCACCCACATCAGCACTTATTCAGGCTCATCAGATCTATACATATTCTCACAGCACTATTGGGCTGACCCATTCTGAATCTTCGACAGCTTCTTCGACTCCCTCTCCATTTCCTTGAGCACTAGCACCAACTCCACTCTCAATGCCAGTGGAAACACAGGTATCTCTCCCCACTTGAGCTTTATATGATAGCCAAAGCCCTTCAAACGTCCTATCTTGTCTTCAAATACCTCTGGACATCATGTCAATACTTCTCCATCCACTCATCTTTTCTATTTGGTCAAGATTTCTTTGTGCCTCCTGGGCCATTAGGACTTGGTCAAGATCAAGAGGGTCCAATCTGATGACAAACTGAGCCTGGTCGTCCCAAGAGAGTAAATCTCCCCCTCTTTGAGCTACGTGTACTCAGCCACTCTCCTCCCATCCTTTGAATCGTAGAACAGCTTGGAACTCTCCTACACTGTTGATGGGATCATTCCTATAAGCAATGGCCCTTATCCCTTGATTGTATCATACATTGTACAACACGTGAACTTGTTGCCCCACGTCTCTAACCCAATCAGGGTGAAATCCACCCTGCTATCTATCAACTTGGAGGTAGTCACTTCATTAATATTGATTTCAGTGTGGGATTTCCCTCTTTTGGGTCTTCCAGACCCCTGACTTACTGACTATGCTACTTCCCTCTCGTCAGTGAATTTACCCATTGAGTTATTTTCTGGATTTCACATACTGATGCCTCCGGACACCAGTCTCTGAAGTTCCTGCATCATCTCACCAGATTTCCTTTTCTTTCACAGTCTTGACAAATCATATGGATGGCAATGCACACCCTATCAGTGGCTATATGGCTGTAACTCCCACAGTGATGGCATCTCCTACCACCTGTTCCTTTTGTTTCCGTCTTCGGTGGCGCAGATCATCGACAGATCACTTCTCGTTTCCCTACCTTGATAAGCATTAGCTCTGCCAGATTTGTTTCTTAGCTTGTTGTATTTCTTGCTCCTGCTCCCCTTGTACTAAGACGTTCCTTGCGCTTCGGTCTTTTTGACGGATCCATCTCCCCACCCTATTGGCGCCATCCACATGCAGTTCTTTAATACTCTTCACTGTGTGTTCAATAGTCTTTGCCACTTCTATGGCCTGGTCCACAGTAGGGTCTCTTTCCCTCCACAACTCCTCTTATCTTGTTGTTGATGAATTTTGTCATCAGCAGGTCATGTTTGTGCTCTTCCTGACCATGTCCAAAACAACATTTCAGGGCTTATCCTTGTAGTGCTGTGACAAATTCTTCAGTGGTTTCACCTTGCTTCTTTTTACTGTCTGCAAAATGATAGCAAGACAGAATTTTATTTTATCTCAAAGTGTTTATCCATTTTGCGTATGCTCATGTGAAATTGGTTCATGTCACCCATTTCCGCTGGCTCAGGCAGTCTTTTGAGAATAGCTTGACCTGCTGGTCCCAAACAATGAAACAGCTTTGCTTCTTTCCTTTCCCAAGAGTAGTTGGGGCCATGCACTGCTAATGCAATTACACTCCCATTTTACCAGAAGTTCTCCAGGAGAGGATAGAAACAACAAAGGCCAAGGTATGTTTACCATAATCTTGACTGTAGCTGTTCCCCATAACACCTAATTTGCTAGATGTTTTAATAGTTCTGTTTCCCCTTTTTGTGTATCAAGATATAAGGAAGCATGCACTTGCGAGACTCATGCGGTATCCCTGTTTTGAAGCGTGGCTTCAACCGTGTACTTCGTTGCTGGGCAATGGTTCAGTCTCGAGCCAATGCCTTCTGGCATTCCCTCCTATTATCGCGCTGCTCCGGCTGTGTCCTCCGTCGCTAGGCGATGGCACAGAGTGTCGCTATGCTCCTAGTGCGCCTAGTGTAAGCGCTCTATCACACACACACACGAGTGGCTGCTTCAATGGCATCTGTCAGGCCCCCATTGCGCAATGCTTCTCTAGCGCTACCACCAATCTTGGCTGGCCAGATAGGCTGTCTTTGCCGACACGTCACGGTTTAGCCATGATGCAAAGCAGCGATAAATCGGGGACAGGCTCTCTGTCGATTTCCCGGTTGACGTGTCTCCAAGGCCTGAACACGTTGGTTCGACTCCAAGTTGTTATCTCATCCTCGTTGTCAAGTTGTTGTGGAGGTAAACAGTGCGACACAGCGATAGGGGAGTAATCCTCCTCTTTATTTCTTTGGACAAGTTAATGCTTCAGCGACAACAACCTCTCTCACTTTCTCTCTTCCAGCCAATCGTCCACTCTTAACCTTCTATCTCCACCCCATTCTCCTTCTCATTCTAAAAACTCACATTCTATAGATTCAGCATTTCTAACAGACATCTCTGCTGGTTTTGTTTCTCTCGGCCACAACATTCTTCTAAAAGGATTGGAGTAAATATCCAGTTTATGCTGCAATAACTTCTTTCCTCATGGAGTGGCTTGAAACACACATGTCCACTTTCATGACGCGTCCTCAGACTTGTAGGTGGAGTACCCCAAGGATCCAGCTTCTCACCTCTCCTACTCACCTCTCCTACTCTTAAGCATCTTCAAGATTACTAAGCCTCACAGGATTCACCTATGCAATTAAAAACCAAAGCCATTTTCAATCTTACCAACATTTCTACATCAAACAAATCATATCTTGGCACCTGCCTGGTGAATGGTGTTAAAAAGGCCAAGGCTTAACCAAAACTGAATTGATGATGTGTGGCACCTGTTAGGTACGAATTGGTGCAGTCACGCTGTGTGATACTACACAACACTTATCTGCTTGGTATTCGGTAACCCACCTTTTGGTATAGGTCTGTACTACACAAGTTGGTGGTGTGACTGAGCACAGCCAGGCCTATCTCAAAACGGGTAAATGTGAGTTATTTATTTAACGTTAGTTTTAAATAAGCATACTTTAAAAAGAGATTGTACCAATACGAATAAACGTAATTACTTTTCAGAATCAAACAAGCCAGTAAATAATCTTTGGATTTGCTTCATACACTTCTTCTACACGCAGAGGTGACTTCACACCCTCCTTCAGTCACAAGGATAGTATTTGCATTTATATTTTACACTACCATACTTTGCAGATTCAGAGTTGCAGAAAGGAAAGGTTACGGGATGCAAAAATGTTAGACCAGAATCTCAGAATATGTGGGGACAACTAAATCCTCCAATGAAGTCTAGCTAAGCCTTTCCCAGCAGTAACAATGTTTAACAAGCCATAATCTATGAGGGACAAGCCTGGCTGAATTCGCGCTTCACCCTTCCTGAAACCCCTCTCCCTAGATTTCTCACCAACAGCAACTGAAACTCCTAACCGCCCACACCCCACCTTCAAATCCCCCGGGCCAAACCCAACCATCCTAACACACGCATCCACCCTCTCCCATCCGAAACCCGCCAACTTTTCTGCTCGCCCACTCTTCCCATCGATCATCAACCACCCTACCCCTCTCCCTCTCCAGTTTCCACTCTCTCCCCCCACCCACTTGCGCCCCAGCTCCATCACCGACCTCACCTACCGAAGTGAACTGCATCCTATTTGATGCCCGATCCGTAGCAAAAAACAGAAACTGCATCTTTGACCTCCTCGCCTCTGACAAACCAGACCTGGTTTTCATCACCGAAACTTGGTTCTCTGATGACGTCGCCCCAATCGCCAATGAAGCCTTCCCCCCTGACTACTCCCTCTTCCCACTGAACCGTCCCTCTAGAGGTGGGGGAATAAAATGTGTCTTCAAGTCTCACTTCCACGCCTCAATCATCGACAACCAACCTTCCATTCCTTCCTGCGAATCACTCCTCGTTAAACTATCCCTCTCCCCATCGTTCTCACACAGCTTCCTAATCTACAGACCCTCTGGCTACGATAGACAATTCTCAAACAACCTCTGCGACTCTATTGCCACCCTTCAACTAAACCATCCCAACCTCACCCTTCTTGGAGACTTCAACATATGGCTCGACATCCCCACCAACCCTATGACACACTCTCTGGTTGACGGTCTAGACGCAATTAACCTCCAACCCCACATAAATGGCCCAACTCACTATAAAGGACACACTCTTGATGCCATCTTTAGCTCCCACAACCGGATACATCTAAACCCCCGCCATCCCCATCATCTGGTCCGATCACTTCATTGTCTCTTTCGCCATTCGCTCACCCGACCCCCTTCCAGTACTCGAATCTGAACCTCTGAAGCCATGCAAATGCTGGAAAAAACTAATAATCGTTCCTGGCCTAGCCGACGCACTCCTCCAGTCTCCACCTCCTACCTGCCAACTCAATAAACAACTAACCCCCGACGCCTTTGACTCATGGCTCAACACCTCACTAATGCGTCTCACACCCTCTTGCAAACCATCAGCCCACCGTGGCCTGTTCCCTAGATGGTTCACACCTGAGTTGATGACCGCTAAACAACTATATAAATACCTAGAACGCAAATGGCAGAAAGACAAAACCCAGGAGAGCAGAGCCACCTTGGCCCGACATCTTCATCAGTACAAGGCCGAAATCCAGAAAGCAAAAAAAGCCCACTACAACTCCTGAATCCTAAACTGCAAAAAACCCAGCAAAGAACTTCACAACATCATCTCTGAATTCACCAAATCGGCATGCACTACGAGCGTCCCGACCCCCTCACAATCATTGTGCGACTCACTCTCTCTCCACTTTTACGCCACGGCTCTCGAAAGAACAAATGCTCTAACCACCAAACTGGCTCTCTTACATACACCAGGCAACCCTCCCCCCATACCGGCTAACCCACCACCTGCGACCACTACGCAACCAACGTTCGAATCCTTTAGTCCAATATCACCAGACCAATTTCTCAAACTTCTATCTGCCCGCAAACCATCCAGCTCTCCGCTAGACCCTTGCCCGGCCACAATCCTCAAAGAAATTTTCGCTTCGACCTGCACAGGAGAACACGCAAGATCCATTAAAAATGACTCCCTTTCCTCGGGTATCTTTCCCGATGCATTCAAAACAGTTCATGACAAACCTCAAATAAAAAAACCTACCCTCGAGCCCAAAAACTACGCCCCATCTCAAACACCAGGTTCCTTGCCAAACTCATTGACCGAACCGCCTACTCCCAACAAAATGCCTTCGTCGAAGCCAACAATCTCCTAGACCACGCACAATCAGGTTTCAGAGCCCGTCACAGAACTGAAACCACCCTTACCTCAATCTGGGATGACCTTAAAATAACGGCAGACTCAGCGGGATGCGGCGCATTAATCCTTCTTGACCTATCCGCCGCCTTCGACACAATCAATCACTCAATCCTCCTTGAACGCCTTCACTCCCTAGGAATTCGTGGAACCGCTCTTAAATGGATAGCTTCATTCCTCAAAGATAGGTACCAAATAACACTCTCCACCTATTCCTCCCAAGCCCGACCAGTCGACACGGGAGTCCCACAAGGAGCATGCCTATCTGCCCTCTTGTTCAATCTCTACTTGATCACCCTCCCACCAATTATTCGTTCACACAACATCCTGTGTTACTACGCTGACGACACTCGGCTAATTCTAAAACCCCTGAACTCAAAACCCAACTCCCGACCTGACCTGGCCCACTGCCTCCTTAACATAGAGCTCAGGATGACCCAAAGCCACCTCTTGTTAAACCCTTCCAAAATGGATATCATGGTATGTGGCAACTCCGAACTTCTTCCGCACCCACTACCCTGGCCATCCGCCATGGGCAACTCACCGACCCCCTCTAACTCGGTGAAAAACCTTGGATGCACCCTTGACTCTGACCTAACACTCTCGCGCCAAGTCAACAATGTCTCAAAGCCCTGCCACTACCATCTTAAAACCCTTAGGCACATCTTTCCATATCTCTCCTTCCCCAACAGACTCTCTGTGGTCCACTCAATCGTTATATCAAGACTGGACTACGAAAACCCCCTCTACCTCGGAGTCAACGCTTACCAACTGAATAAACTCCAAAGGGCACAAAACGCCGCAGCCAAACTGCTACTTGCGCTCGGCCCAAGAGACCACATCTCCCCAGCCCTTAAGACGCTGCACTGGCTTCCAGTGGCCCGATGGGTGACTTTCAAAACCTTATGCATCTCCCCTCGACCATTGCATAAAACCAGACCTCAATATCTTCAAGACAAGCTAAAACCCTATCACCCTCCACGCACTCTAAGATCAAGCTCAGCCGGCCTCCTAGTCCTACCTAAGACAAACTCAGTCAGGTTAGGCGGATCATCATTCTCAGCCTTGGCCCCCACGCTGTGGAACTCACTACCACCCTACATCCGCCCAACTGAGGATCTAATGTCTTTCTGCAAACTACTGAAAACCTGGCTCTTCCCCTAAAACCAACCCGTACGCAAACTAACCCAAACAAACTAACAGCATCTCAATGACACCAATCCAACAAACTACCTGATGCGAGAAATCGACAGCTAATAACCGCTAATATAAACTAAAAGGGCAAACAGAATTGAACGAGTAAAGTAGATCAAAGCAGTGAAGTGGATAATAAGAATAAAGCATACGAAAACAGTAACGAGATTTAAACTAATGAAATGGATGTAATGCATGATGAATGAACGGCGTGAATGGCGTGGATGAAATAGTTAGAATGGATGAAGCGTGTGGAACGGATGAATGCGCTGAGTGAAAGAATGCTTTGAGCAGATGAGTGTGTAGATCGGATGAGTGTGTAGATCGGATGAGTGTATAGAATGGACGGGTGTGGAGAGCAGACGGGTGTGTAGAGCGGATGAGTGTAAGTACAGAGAAGTGTGTAGAATGCAGGAGTGCGTAGAACAGATGAGTGTGCAGAGCGGTTGAGTGTGCAGAGCGGTTGAGTGTGCAGAGCGGTTGAGTGTGCAGAGCGGGTGAGTGCGGAGAGTGTGTAGATCGCTGGAGCAGATGAATGCAGACCGCACGAATGTATAGAGCGGGTGAGTGTATAGAGCGGGAGAGTGCGGGGAGCGGGTGAGTGCAGGGAGTGGGTGAATGCGTAGAGCAGGTGAATACGTAGAGCGTGTGAGGGCATAAAGCGGACAAGTGCGTAGAGTGGATCAGTTGCGTAGAGTGGATGAGTTGCGTAGAGTGGATGAGTTGCGCAGAGCATATAGAGCGGATGAGTGCATAGAGCATATAGAGTGGATGAGTGTGGAGAGCGGGATGGATGAGCAGAGCGGAAGAGTGTGTAGAGTGGAGGAATGCATAGAACAGACTAGTGGGTAGAGCCGAGTGTATAGAGCAGACGAGTGTGAATGAGTGCATGAGAAAAGAGGGGTGCCTAGAGCGGGTGAGTGCCTAGAGCGGGCGAGTGCCTAGAGCGGGCGAGTGCCTAGAGCGGGCGAGTGCCTAGAGCGGGCGAGTTGCGTAGCGCAGATGAGTACGTAGAACAGATGAGTGCGGAATGCATGTAGTGCGGATGAGTGCGTAGAGCCGCTGAATGCGTAGAGCAGACAGAACAGGTGAAGTATGTATATGGATAGAACGAGTGATATATGTCAATAGAATTGATTGCATAAATGGATGGAACGGGTGCCTTATGTGGGTGAAACGGGTGCCGTATGTGGATGGAAGGGTGAAATAGGTCGATAGAAAAAATTACGTATGTGGAAGGTACTGGTGTAATAAGTGAAAGCTACCGGGAAGTATGTGGATGGTAGAGGTGAAACACGTTGATCGAGTGCATAAAACAACTTAGAAATACACTGAACGTATTGGAGTGCGTGGAGCGGACTGGAGTGCGTGGAGCGTAACCCACCATATCACATCACCACGCTTACTCTCTTCTTTACACCATCATTCAATTAGAACACAGAGATACTATGACACCATTCGGTATAACTGTTCTCATACCAACATCTGCCTCATACTCACCTATCACTCTAACTAAACACCGCTGGTTACTCACCCCCCAGCCAGGCATTCTCCACAGGCCTAACGCAGCCACAATCGGTCTGGATAAATCCTGCCAGAACGAACACATGCTCTTGACCTCTCAACCACCACACCTACCGCTTAATAGCAACTATTACACAAATACCACACCAGCAGCACACACATCCGGTGCTCACACGCACCTTTGACTCTCTCTACTGATCTGAACTTCGTTCCCCAAGGGCTTTCAACCTACCAGCGCCTTCAGACCATACCAATGGTATATAATGCGCTATATAAATGCAAAATAACATAACAAAACAAGCAATGTCAAAGTCAATAGATTAAGAAGAGAGCCTTTAGGGAGCCAGGACAGCCAAAGTAATTTGGACACAGTCTAAGGATCTGATGCCCTTCTTGCATAAAGTTAGAGAGTTCAGAAGAAAAATCACTTGTAGGGCCACAAGCTGTTAAGCATGTGAAAAGAGAGTTGAAAATCAGCTCAACATAAGTAGGTTCAAGCCTCAAGTGAGACAGCATGACTTAAGGCAAGAAGGTAAGTACCCCAAGCCCAAACAGTAAGCGCTGGTTAGAAGAAAAGGCGGTCCAGTTGGATTCCGTCTCGCTACAGCCAAGCAGACCCTGGTTCCTGAGAAGACAAGAGGGAGGACTTCTGGAGGGCTCCTGCAGCAGTACTCGGGGAAAGTTGTTGGCATCTACAGGCTCTTTTCGTTTCAGCAGTACTTTACGGTTTCAACGCTTAGCAAACAGTACCGATGCAGATAGTTGGACACCAGCTGGACTCACCGTACTCCCTCGGTCCTGCACTTTGGTGAGGGGACTCTGGTGAGGGATGTCTTGCTTCTGGGGGGTCCTTAGGAGGCTCCTGGAGCTTTTATCCGGATTCGTTCCATAGCAGACGTTGCACTCGATTCTGGTCACTCGACCCCTGGCATTGTGCTTCCACAGCAACGGAGAGGCAGAGCAAGTCGGGAATGATGCCCAGTGGAGTTCGTCTCGGTATAAATTGGTCCCACTAACCCAAGGGGAGAAGTCGTTCCTGAGTAGGTTCCCTGTCGTGGTGAAAAAGGATGTCAGCACAGCAGCAAGCCTTCACCGGGCAATTGAAGGTCCAGAAGTTTGCAGCAAGCTTTATTCACGGTTTCTTCTCTGGATGTTGTTCCAGTGGTCGACTCTGCCTGTAGTCCCAAGACCCACGCCTTATAAGGAGGTTTCTCCCATTCATGCACAGCCTAGGCTGTCAATCACACAGCAGGGACAGCCAACCAGCCAATCAGGACTAGTTTCATTCAGACATTCCTATAGACAAAGGACGGGAGTTTCGGGACCCTCCCTCACATCCTGTCCTTCAGACACACTGGAGCCAGGGGTTGGCTTCAGAGCTGTAGCCCGCCAAAGGCAAGACAAAAGGGCTCAAACATGTCTCAACGCACAGAGTAAAAGCCAAGAAAGACATCAAAAACAGAAAATGGTGATAAAAGAAGATGGGCCATTTTGACAAAATGGTCCCCCATGGGTGCTGTACTGTAGCTGAGGGTTCAGCCTGCGGTAGAAAAGCACAATGGTATGAAAAATTCAACCACTGCCACCAGCCATTTAAAGTAGTGAGGGTAACATAAAAATGTTACATGAGAAAGTAGGATAAGGTGCTACTAAGTGAACCCCCCAGTACTTCCACATAAGATGGTGTGTGCTGGACCTACAATGAGATAAGGTAAGTAAAGTCAATTTCACTTTACTATTCATGGGAACTGTTAGGGAGAATTCTCTCTTTAGGCTGAATTTCCTAACCTAGTGAGTCCCCCAGCAGGTTTGCTGGATTTCAGGAGTTTGTTTTTTCTCCTGCCAAGATTGAGACTCTTTTTCTCCCACTCTTGGACATGCTTTATGGTGTTCCTTTGACTGTTAATGTGTTTTATGGGCTATGGGGTCTTTTACTCCATAGGGTCTCATGTGTTTTTCCTATGTGTGTTACACAGCACCCTCAGTGCAGTAAAACAGGGGTGTCATAGTGACACCCCACCATAGACTCAATACCCTGGGACTGACTACTGTCTCCCAGGGCATGTAAAGTCACCATTGGCTTTACTAGTCCCAAATTATGAACAGAAACCAGTACAAACCATCATATTGTGGACGCACTGGTCGGGGCAATTCAATTGCCCCGGGGTCTGTTAGTCGAGGGGGCACGTCTCCGTCCCCCCTGATCGAGTTTTGGCTGGTGGCAGTGGATACTACTTTTTATATCGACCGCGAATATATCCCTAAGGGATTTTCCCATTGTTCGAGGCTACCAACTTTAATTATTTAATTCTCATAGCCTCGAACATACCGCTGGTTTATTTAATATTAATTCGCCAGTTGGTATTTTTTGCCAGGACTCGATTCTAAAATGGTGTTTGTGTTCTCTTCTGTGACTCCAACCCAAGTCGAGCCCTTTGTTACACTTTTTGGCGGGCTTCTCCACAGAAGCCTCCAAAAGTGGTGCCACTCTGTCTGGGTACCACAGGGGGTGTGGGAGGGGGTTTAGGCACCCTGGACTGAGTTACCTTGGTAACTCAAGTCGCACTCTTGTGTAATTGCCCCAAGTGGTGAGCCGGCCGGCTCACCACTTAGCATGTTTGATTGACAGCTAGGCTCAGTGAATGGGGGTGTGCTGCATAAAAGCAGGGCTTTGGGGACTGGAACTTCAGAAGTCGCCACAGGACCTGAGAATCCGACGAGGGAGAAGCTGAGCCGACCTACCACGACGACACCACCGGTGGAGCCCTGCGGAACCGAATCACCACTTCCCGACGACAGAGAAGATCTCCCGGCTGGAGAGGCTTCTTCCCCTGACTGGTGGGCACAACCAGTTTACCTTCTTTTCTTCGCATCCCAGGACATCTTGTGGTCGAATTGCCCGTGCCAAGCACCCCGACAACCGGATAGCCACTTACCACTGGACCGCAAATCAAAGGACCGCTCCTTTTACCTGAGAACTCTGTGGCTGGTTTCTTCCCTGGCAGTGTAACGGACTCCTGTCTTCCTCCCCGACGAGATCCTCTCTTCCCCCGGACGAAGCACCGACTTGCATCCGCTGCCAGGAACAACTGCCCCCGCTGGAGTATTCTCACCACTTTAAGGTACCGTGTCCGCCAGGCCTCCCTTTCTAAAGATTGCTACAAGGTAATAATAATCCCTTAACCATCTGGACTGGGCTGGCCGCCTTGACCATCTAACTGGTCCCTTTCTTTGGTCCAACTCTTTTTGAACCTTTTCAAGACTTTTGTGCACTGCAACCGTGTGACCTTGGACACATTTCGTTCTGATCCTCTTAAAGTGGATCCGGCCTACTGAACTCTAACTTCACGGTTTTACTTTGCCTTCCTCTCTTGTTGTGTTCTTGTAAAAGTGTTGGGATCTGTTTCAATTTATACTCTGCTTCTCCCCCTTTTAAAACGAATTATTAGAGTGCCATCTGCGTTAAGCGCTCGCCGCTGTCTGAAAATAAGTGGGGCTTTACTAAAGAATTGTCTAATATTCTTTTAAGGGAGTGTATATCTTTTAGTGACCGTGTTTTTGAATTGCTTACTATTAGTGCCTGTGTGTTTTACTAGATGTGGTTTTTAAATAAATAATTATATCTCTTTTACACCAAGCTCTGGTCAGTGTTTACTTGTTCTACTGTGTTCTTCTGACCTATTGTGAATACTCTGTATACTCCCTAACTCTTCTTGAGGGAAGTCTGACTGCTCAGCCACAGCTACCAAGTGAATCTATGTGGTACAGACTGCTACCAAGTGGGTTTACTGCCAAACACCTGTAGTCTTAAATCTTTTGCAGTGGTCCCAGAGGGAACTGCACAGGTTTCTGCCTAACAGGAACTATTCACACAAGAAAAGGTAATGAAACCTTGTGAGAAATCCAAAGGATTTCTCAGTGGCACTGCACTGAAGGTGCTGTGTGTCACTATACAAAAAACAGATGCCTATGGAGTTTGTCCATTGTGAAACGCACAATCCAAATCGGGTAAGAAGAGAGAGGCAGAAAAAGGTCCCACTCACTCAGGAGTTAAAATTTAAAAGTGCTAAGCCCAGCAAAAGAGCTGGGGGTCTCTAAGGTTGAAGGGGAATTAGCACTGAAATGAACATTCTCCCAAACAGCGCCACTACACCAAACCCATACTCCCTTGGTCCAAAGATATGTAAACACACCCACCAACAACTGTGAAAATACTGGGACTCTGGTTGGACAGCACCCTCGTACTTAAACACAATTTAGTCATTTTAAGAAGCTGTTTCTTTCAACGATATGGCACTTCCTGCTTTAGCCGACCTTTCTGCACCGAACCGTATCAGTCAATGCAGTAGTGCTCTCGACACTAGAAAACGGCAACCGCCTCTGAATGGGCCTTCTCGAACACAGTACAGAGAGTGCAAAATGCAATATGTAGAGTACTTTTGAGACTTCAACAACAAGAAACAAGAACACATCACCCCAGACCTCCAACCACTTCAGTGGCTTCAGATCAGACTGGGATTCAATCCAAAACCTAATGCATAGTTAATCACTCCTTCAATGGTAGGGGCTTGTAGTTCACCATGAGAACTTCCTCCACTACAAGCCAAATGGATCGCTTCAATTCAGTTATGTGGCATAAGTGACCGTGCCAAGCTTCAATCAAAATTGTCAATGGGCATCAGCTGTCTCCTTGAAACCAGATCAACAAAAACCCTAATTCTCAGAGGGTCACTGTTAGGGAGAATTCTCATAAATGTGCTAATTCCCTTCACCTTAGAGATCCCCAGCAAACTTGCTGGATTTTGAGGACTTGATTGTTTTACCTGGAGAGAGTATGAGCCTTTTTTCCCACACTCATGTATTTTGATGTGTGTTTTACTCTCTCTTGTGTTCTTTGATTATGGAGTTGTAGACAACTCCATAGGCATCATCTTTTCATGTGTGTCACAGCACCCTCAGTGCATTGACACAGGGAAGCCTTTAAGGCTGTCCCAAGGTTTGGATACCTTCTCTGGGATAAACTACTGTTTTCCAGAGAAAGTAAAGTTATATCAACTTCACTAGGCTTTTTAAATTCCTAGACCCAGCACGCACTATCTTACAATAGAGTGCTGGAGGGGTTACCTAGTATTCCTTGTGTCTAAAAACTCATGTAGCAGTAACATTCTAACCTTTCCTCTCGAAATGGCTATTGGCAGTGGTTTTACAATAAACTACCATGATTTTTCGCGACGGCGAACAGGGGTACCGTTAAATCGCGGGAGTCATGTTTTTCAAGATGGCGTCTGAGCCTCCTTTGTTTAAACTGCTCCCGGTCTTCTTTTTTCACCATTTCTTTTTGGAAAGGTCCTTCTAGAGTTTGTCTCTGCGCGCCAAACTAGGTTTGGTCACTTTGTTCCTATTCCTTTGGTGGGCATCAGGACTGACTACTGCCTCTGGCGCCCGAGTGTCTGGGGTGGGCAGGAAGTGAGGGAGGTGCTCGAAACTCCGTGCTTAGTCTCCTAGGAGACCCAAATGCACTTTGCCGTGATTGGCTGGCTGACTGTCCGGCAAGGACAGCCACCCTGCTGGGTGAGTGGCAGCTAGGCTGGAATGAATGGGAGAAAACTGTTTAAAATGCAAGTCTCTTGGCTTGGAAGGCAGAGTCGACCACTGAAACAAAAGAACCGAAGACGAGCTGGAAGAGGATGGCTGCTGCAACTCCTGGACCTTTGGTTTGCCCGGTGAAGCCCTGCTGCAGGTCTGAATCGCCAAGTTCATCTCGACAGAGAAGCCCTTCAAGGACGACTTCTTCCTTTGAGTTGGTTGGACCAATGAACTTGTAAGCCACCTGGACACCATTCTCGCAGCTCGTTGTATTTTCCTCAAAGTGCTGCAGGAAACCGAATAGCCAGGGAGAAGGACACCAGTTTGTGTGCTTGAAGACAGCTACCGGAATTGAAGAATTGCCAGTTTGACAGCTTTGTCACCAGTCTCTGTGCAGTGCAGGAGTCCCCCGACGTCGTCCCTCTTGTCCCCACGACTGAGGCTCAAGAACAGCGAGATCTGCAGGAACTGCCTGGAACAGACGTCTTCAGCTGCATCCTTTTCTTAAATATAAGGTACTGTGAAAACCCGACCGAGAGAACTTACCTCTCACTGCCAAAGTGCGTGAAACTTTGCCAACTTGCAGGCCTAGTCAGCTTGTGACCCGACATATAATTCCTTCTTCTGAGAACCGTGGCAAAGACCTTTCCGTTTATCTACCAGAACAGTTTTTACCTATACAAGACTATAGCCCATTGACTTTGGCCTACCTATTGCATTGGACCAACTCCTCTGGTGAACTCAAACTATTTGCACTGTTTAAAAGTAACTACTATTTGTTTTATTAACTTATGCCTTTTTGCTCCTACTTCAAATGCTCTGAATGCCATTTTTGCTCCTCCTTCAAAGTAGTTTAAATGTTTTAGACTCGGTTAGTGTGAAGTATATTAGGATATTTTTGTGTGATATTGATTGCCTCCTTTTAGTGAATGTTTTCTAACTGACTGTGTAATAAATTAATAAGTGTTTTACCAAGAAAGCTTGTGTGTAAGTGTCTATTTGAATACTTGTAATTGTAGACCTCTATGTAACCTCATTACAAGCTCACATTCCCTCTTGAGATAAGCCCGGCTGCTCAGCTTGCTACCAAAAACTGTTTGGTACAGACTTGTACCAAAGGTTGGTTTTGCTTACACCTGTAGTCATAGTTGTGTGTAGTGGTCCCAGAGGATACTGCATGCAAACTCTGCCCATCAGTCACTCAAATATTTGGAAACCACAGAACTAAAACCTTGCGCACAAAGGTCTACCGCCTTTGATAATCCCACCAACCGACTTGCATCTTCATCTCTTACTGCCTTATCCTACTTGTACAAAGTAGGCCTTGCATACTACAGAAGGCTGCCTACTCATATATCGTGTTAACAGACCGACAACACTGCTCACTCCTCCAGCCTCCGTGCTGACGGCTAACCAGGTCCTCATGGAACCAACTTCACCCGATTCATCTTGGATTCTCTGCTGTGAATGCTTAGCCACTAACCACTTAAAATCATACCAATACTGAGGGATTGGGTACTCTCGGCCTGCATGCATCAGCAGGGCCATGCTGAGCAAGGTCGCCAAAGTAGCAGATGCACTATGCAAGACCACTTCACATTACATTGCACATGGAATATTGAGGTACAAAGGGGATGGTTAGTTACAAGGCCGGGCCTCACAGTAAAAGTTACTCTGTGCTGCTTGCCAGCTGTAAGAAAGGCATGGCATCAACAGAAAAGACACACAAGTGACCACAGTTCAAGGGTGTTTATTGAACTTCAGAAAGGGTATGATAAATGCCTTTCTAAACCTAAATCTACAGATGGGAGCAAGCTACAACAATCAAATAATAACACAGTCCTAGTGGTGTCTTTTCAAAATAAAAGGGCCTGTACTAAAAAAGCAAACTATTGCCCATCTTTACCTCTAGATACAAATAGTGTGGGGAATAATGTTATGAAAAAGAAAAGTCTTAAAAAATGATATGTCGGGTTTTCAGGCCATTGGCCTTCCTTGCCCACTTTTTCAGCACGGGACAAGGCGGTTCACTCGAGCGTAGCACAGTCGCTGGCTTCTTTAGCACAAGGTTACTGTTTAATCATCAGCATCAGTGCCTTCGGAGTGTAGGTCTCCTTGCTTCTCAAAGTCTCTTCACTCAAAGGGCCTGATGCTATTATATAAACAACACGTTCTTTTCCTCTTCACGTTTTCACAAGTATTCACATGGGTGAGTCACTCTCCAACCCGGATCCCCCTCAGCCGGGCCCAGATCCTTTTTGCATAAAGCTCTGCATAGGCTTCCCTCTGCCTGGCTCGAGCCTGTCTTTCACCTTTCACTTTATCACACAATGTTCATATGTTATTCTTTTTCAGGTGACTCACGGTTCATCCCGAATACTCCTCAGCCAGGCTCAGATCCCCTCAACACAATTTATCTGCTTGAGCCGAGCTCGGACCAATGTCAATTTTACATCAAGTATCGAAGAATTTCGAATGTGCAAAGGGTTTGGCTTGAGCTTGACCCGTTGCAGGACCTCTTCGATTTCACAATTTTCTTTCTTTTATCATTTGTACCCTTTGGGTAGGATACCTAACAGAGACTTTCGAATGAGCATCCACGTGATGCCGGCGCACTCTGTCTACGGTATTGTTTCTTAGCTTCAAAGTTCATTCACTCATCTGCTGTTTTATACAATGTTACCACTTGCAACCTTGGTTTCCAGACAGACCGGTCTGGTATTAGTCTCCCCAACTCACTGGCTGTGCTGGCTTCACTGGTGCTGCTTTGTAGCAGGAGACAAGGACAGTACCACAGCGGCAATCGGTTCTCCCCGCCTTGACTGTCAACGCGGGAGAGCCACAGGTACCTCTGACACACAATGCAGGATTCCTCCGCCTTAATTCAAGGTCTTACGTTTCCTATTATCGAAGGCTCATGAAAGATACCGTCTTTCTGTGAAACATTCAAGGGCACTTCCCTCCTTGAAATCCTCCTTGGCCCTGCCGTCTTACGCCTTGTATTAAACTGCAATCTTGGAACTGCTGCTTCCTCGTGTGCTCTGCCCTTTATCCCTATGGCGAAGAGAAATTGAGGTCATGTGTGTGTTGTCAAGGTGTGGTGCCTGACCCTGCCTGATCTCATTAGCGGGACAAGGTTGCAGGAAAAAGCTAGAGGTATTTCTTTTAGCTTTGTTTCAGGGTTTTGTATCTGGGTCGTGTAATTAATGGGGGGGGGATTGTGAGAACTGTAGTGCTTTATAAAAGCAGACTGGGAGTTCGGAAAAGGATAGTCGGAGGAACTGGGAGAGAAAGGCTGGGATGATGGGTGTTATAGTATACCTGAGTAGGCAGAAAAGTAGTTGCATCAGAGATACAAGGAAAGGTATATTGCGAAATAGAGGGGTTTTGTGTTTTCCTCTCTTGCCTTGATCGTCCTCCCTTCCTCCCAGTGGATGTTAATTTCAAAGGCAAGAGGTTGGGTATATTATTGTCAAGAGGTCTGGTAGGGGAATAACAGGGATTATAATCGTGTAATGGGAATAGAAATCATGCATTTCTTATTGGTTTCCGGATAGGTTGAGGGGAGTAGTGATATGATGTTTCTCTAGTGAGAGAAGCAATGTTCTGTCTTGCCCGTGTTTTCCAAGTATCTCTGGGAATAGCTTGGGAAAAACGCCTCAGGTTTCTCACTCAGCCTCTGAGCGTAGATCGTACACGTAATGACCATCTGTGTCAAAGCTGCGTCTTGACTTACATTGTTGAGGAATTTGTATAGTTCCCAGGTATAGTTGAAAGAAGACAGGAGGGCCATACGTTTAATGATGCATAGGCTTGCTAGTTTTGTGCAGAAACGGAAAACAAATACAAATTATTTTCTAGCTTCTATTATAGCTCAATATTCCGATCCATTGGTTGAACGTGTGAATGTTGTAATTTGCAATCAGTCTGAATTGATATAATGCCATTATTCTATTATAGATTGCTTGAAATGTTAACAGTGGATGATCCTATATGATTTGAGTTTTCAAAATAAAACCTAGCTGTACAGTTTCATTTAAATTGGTTCTGACCAGTTAAGTATTTCTAAGCTACCCCAATCTAACATTTCATAGAAGACCAAATAGTCAAATGGAAAGAATTTTTGATCTAAAGAATGGCATGTTATGAAGGAACACCATTGGGGCTCTTAGTTGGAATACATGTTATAATGTACTTAAGATAGTTATGAAAAGTGAAACATGGGTGCCAGGATGGTGGGGCTAATACAAGATTGTAAAAACCTAATATTGACAATTCATATTGCAGTCATTTGATGGCATATACTGTACATTCTGGTAGAGTTTCTTATCTATTTTTACCTGCCCATTTGTAGAACATGGTATTTCCTTCCACTGCATATTTTGGTTTGCACTCGACTGACCATGTTGACTTTTGGCACCTTTAGATCCATTTTCATTAAGGCTCTGATCGAAGGGGTCTCTTAAGAGAAGGACTTTAAGTGTGCATGCAACCTGCTAAATCTTTGAGCTGCTTCCTTACTCTACTATGAATTCCTTGATAATTGGCATCAGCGTATGGATATCTGCCAGGCCAATCACAAAATAGACGTATCACAAAATGTAATCCTAAACATGGACAACTTAACAGGAAAAAAATCTGATTCTTATTTTAGGTAATAAGAAGACAAAATGAGGAGGAAAAACTCTTGTGCCTTGTGCGACATCGTGCTGGTCATCATTGTGAGAATGCAGTAATTATTATACTCATCATGGCATGGGAGGGTATCCCTCGTTCTTTAGGTGATGCGCTCTATGAAGAACTTACCAACACAATCACGAAGTATGGAAATCCGACAACCCGGAGATGTGGCTTAAACGATGAGTATGTTATCCCTTTCCACGCTCCACTATGCTGTAATCACTTTGCGACAGACTTTGTTTGGCTTTTTGCTCTTATATTCATTCATATGTTTTAATTAAATTTAATTTGGAAAATGTTACTCGAAACAATCACAAACAATATTGTATGAGGTGAACAATTGTCGAGAGGAATATATTTCACCCTGCAGCTAATGGCAGGCATCAATATAATTGCTCACACTTGAGGCCCAGTTTCAATGGGTGAGGGAGAAACACGGGGTTTGGGGGATGAAGAAAGCCAGCTGAAAGGAAGGAAGGCAATTTTTGCTGCTAGTCTTGACTTAAGTGTTGATAAATGGTAAGACGAATGATAACGAATTTGATATCTAAACACAAACCGGAAAAAGCAAAAATGGAAGGGGCTTGACATTACACAATATGTCCCGAGCAGAGGGGGCATTAAAATGCCCCGGGGCCCATAGTTACAGGCCTCAGCGAAGTGAGGGCCTTAATGAAGGCCTGGGGCGTTACCTGAAGTGGTAATGCCCCCCCTGCAAGGGGCATATTGCTATTAGTACCCCGGCCCATAAAACCAGGGTACTGAAAGCATTTATTTTCTGTTGCAAAAAGCCAGCTTTTCGCAACAGAAAGAAAGGGAAATCATGGCCTCCAAGGAAGGGCAAATGTAGTCCATTCTCCCTCTCCATGGCGGCCATTGTATATAGTAAAAAAAAGTAAGCAAAAAAAAATGGGCGCCATGGAAACCAGAGAAGGGACTACGTGTAGTCCCTTCTCCCTTTCATGATGGCCATTAAAAAAAAAATATGAAAAAAAGTAAAGAAAATGGTCACCATGGAAAGGCAAGAAGGGACACATAGTCCCTTTTTCCTTTCCATGTCGGCGTGTCGCAGATCAGGAGCAGACGTGCTGAGGACAGAAGTGTTCCCAGTGCGTCTGCTCCTGAAGTGGAGCACAAAAGCAGGTAAGTGGGGGGTGGGGGAGGGGAGGAGATCTGGGAGGGGACAGGAGGAGGATAGCGGAGCATTTACCTGATTTCCCAGCGGGGAAGATGGCAGCCTCAAGCCATGAGGAAGCTCGTAGAGGGGGGGGTTACCATGTGATAATCCCCCCCCCCCCCCCACCACCACCACCCCCTGTTCCGGGCCTCCTTATTGGCTTGGCGCTGCCCCTCCCCGCCGGGTACTAATAAAGGTTAGTCTTTGTGTTACACAATAAGTTCTATTAGTACCCGGCCGGGGGGGTGGAGGGGGCAGGTTTATCTATGAGCTCCGGTACATTACCTGAAGTGGTAATCCTCCCACCCCAGCCCCTCCCCCTTGCTCAGGGCTTATTGCTTAATTATGTCGAACATTCTGAACCTTACCAGTGGCATTCTGATTGGCGGAAATGGAGTTGTGGATTTTTCTTCGAGGAAGGGACTACTTACTCATAAATTCTGAGTGCTGCCAATCCATGGGTGTCCGAGTAGTTTATTTTCTTATTGATTTTATTTGTTTTCAAACACAAAGGATACATAACTCACAAATGGCAGTAAGGTCGAACGTACATACAAACTGTTTCCCTCTGTCTCACCCATTTCCCCCTCCCACCCCCCCGCAATGTGAAATGTAAAAATAGAGGAAAAAAGAGCAAGCACCGTTTGTATCCTTATGGAAAATGACCCTCCCGGCATCCCCCCCAACCCCCCAGGACAAGATTCTGTCTCTCCATAGAAGACTTTAGCATGCAGACATGTTTTTGTTGTACATGGTTCATTTTCGTCTTTAAACAATTTTCTATCACACAACAAGAATAAATGACTTGACTATGATAACTTTGTACTTTCCAGATTGCTGGGTCAGCATCACTCACTGTTCTATTTGTAATGTCTGCACCTTAGTTTATCGTTCAGGGTCCCTGTGTCGCACCCCAGGTAGAATTTGGGGTGTATTCATTTGCAAAGTTACTCCATAGTGTTTCTTTTGAGCAGATCTGTCATGAAGAGCTGCAGTGATCCTTTCCATTGTATAAATATGAGTGGCCACACCAATACACTCCCTTCTACTGGGGAGGTGGTCCGCCTTCCATCGGATCACTAAGCAAGTACGTGCGGCAAGAAGCAGTGGGGATACAATTTCATTGGCCCTGACCACCCCATCTTCACTTTCTTCAAGACCAAACAACATCAGGAGGGGCATGGCCTTCCGGGAGATCCCATCTACTTGCATGATGCAACCCAGCACCTCATTCCAATATACTTGTACCCGGGGAAAGCTCCACCACATGTGCCAAAAAGTAGCTCTTTCCCCACATAGCCGCCAACAAAAGGGACTCGTCACTTGAAACATTTTTGATAACCTGTGAGGGTCATATTGCCACCTCTGAAGCAACTTGATGTTGTGGAGTTTATATTGAGCTGCGATCGAGACCTGTGCAGCTCCTTTACATATCTTGCCCCAGACCCTTTCATCTAGTTCCCTACCAGTATCTCACGCCCACCTCTGCTTGAGTTTGGTGGTGGATCTCTGCCCATTGTCGAACAGAGCCGTATACATAATTCAAACCATACCTTAATTTTCTGTCATTATGTCTAACAACTTCTCAAATGGGGTGAGATCTCCCTCTACCTTGATTCGCCATGATTCCTTGCAGAGGACGCCCTTCAATCTTAAATAAAGGAAATTCGCGATTGGATGTATTCCTAAAGCCTCTTCAAGCTCAGAGGTCATAATGAAAACATCATTTCACCACAACTGTCCCACTCTTTCTAGAAATGCGTCATACCATGATTGGAATTGTGCATGATCGGGTATCTCCTTATGTACCTCTGGGGCCCATATGTGACTTAGAGGGGAGGGCCATGTGTTGATTCCCTGCATGTTAGTTCTTCCTTCCATTTGCCCCATATTATACCACGAATGGGATGGTCACGTAGTCTATGTAGGGGTTGCGATCTGGGGACCCACAACCATTCCGAAATGGTGGCGGGAGCCAAATTATAGTTGTGAAAATGAACCCATTGGTGGTCCTTCCTTCCCCTCAAGTGGGGAATCGGCACCCTTAGTTGTGTTGCTTAATAGTATAGTTTTAGATCCGGGAGTCCCAGCCCACCTTTCCCTTTGGGCATGATGAGCATCTCATATGAGATTCTCGGTTTCTTTTCTTGCCATAGGAATTTCAGGATGGCACTAATTATCTCTCTGAAAAATGCCTCTAGGAGTCTCGGGGGAGCGCCTGGAACGGGTAGAGAAATCGAGGGAGGCAAACTATTTTAAT
Source organism: Ambystoma mexicanum (assembly GCF_040938575.1). NCBI lineage: Eukaryota > Metazoa > Chordata > Amphibia > Caudata > Ambystomatidae > Ambystoma > Ambystoma mexicanum. The sequence goes on from NC_090932.1 coordinate 151,832,255, forward strand.
TGCGTTAAGCCTCCCCATCCAGGCAATCTTAAGTTTTCGCCATACTCCTACGTCCCGTCCCCTTTCCTCCATACTTATGGGACATTCCTCCGTCCTGTGGGACGGGACCGGAACGCTTTGTAAAAGCATCCAAAAATTTTAAAAATGTTTTAGTCCTTCCTCTCTTTCTATGCGGGGCCCGGCACGTGGCTGTAACCTCGCGCATCGCCCATCAGTCCTTTTCTCTGCTCGTTCGGGACTGGACACGCTTGCATCCTCGGAAGATCATCTTCCCTTTTTTTCCTCCTCTCTGGCTCTCGCTAGCGATCGTGTCCTATGTCGTTCAAACTAGACTTTCCAGATTGTTCATTGTGTCACCAACGCTTCGCGAAGGCGGATCCCCATCCTCTTTGTCTAGAGTGTTTGGGCTCCGGATCACCGTTTGGAGCGGTGGGAGGAGGTGTTTCGACATACTCCTCCTTCACATTTTCAGGCGTTTATCGACGAAAAGAAGACACGCCCGGTAAATTCTTTACTTTTCGGAGCATCCCCGGCCGGGAGATACTTTCCGGGCTCTTCCCAAGCCGGGAGGAGCGTTGATCGCTCTGTCACCGGGGATTGCCCTGAGGTGCCTTCTGGGCCTAATAATTGTACCAAAGTTTCCTCTAAGGGTCTCCGTAAGGTGCCTGTGGATACCGGAACACGCTCCGAGGCCCCTCCTCTGGGGGCTGCCTGTAGACCGTGTTCTACTGAGTCGTGGGGTACCGGAGCTTGCTCTGAGGCCTCGTTATCAGCTTCCCTCAAAAGTACCAGGGTGCGCCCCGAGGCCTCGGCTGGGCTTGGTGTTAATGAACGGGTGTTCGAGGCCCACGCTATTAAGGCTGTTACCGGACCTGGGTCCAAGGTCCCTAGTGCAGAGGCTAAAGTGACCAACATTTCTGAGAGGCCTGCAAAGGCCTTATCAGTGAAAGTTGTACCTCACTGTTCCCGCTCTTGTGGCGACGCCAGAACTGTTGAGGGGGCAAGGAGTGAAAGTTCTTCCTTTACCGGCAGTGCCGAGGTCCTTCCTGTGACGGCTAGTTTGGCTATTGGTATGTCGCGGTGACATTCCAGGCCTCATAGTACCGGCTCGGCTGAGGTTCCTTATGTAATGTCTAAAATAAAGACCCCTGACCCACCAACGGGGACCCCTGCCTCACTTCCACACGTGCTGTAGTTCCCCTCAGGTGATGGCAAAATGGCGGCCGTGCCTGCCACAACCACAGTGGCCATTTTGGGCTCTTCCCCTACAACTACGCCATCGGCTTCAGGTGTAGGAGTTGGACCCGCGGGTGAACATAAAATTCCTGTGCGCATCCGTTTCGTCCAGTTTATGATTTGAATGCCCGGATGCCCCTTCCGCACAATGTCTTGTTGCCTGTGGGTTCGGCACCTTTGATTTTTGTGGACACTTCGGGTGATGGGCCTGTGTGGCTACCCTCCTCACTGCATCCCTTGAATTATCCTCTTCATGAGAGGCCTTCTCCGGCAGTTCCAAAACCGTCTCCGGAGGATGCCCTTTTCGGCAAATTTCAGACGCTCATGCGTACCGACCCCATGAGAGAGTATTTCAAGGGTCTTTTTAGGAAGATATGCCCGCCTGCGCCTCCGGCTCCACCCGTTCCACCAGTGGTTCCGCCGGCGCCTCCCTTGCCTACGGTGCCTCCACCGACCCTTCCGCCCTTCCCCCCATTGTCCCCCGTGGACAAGGCGGTGCCCGACACGGTTCAGCAGGATCCTGACTTGTCGGATGATGTGCAGGGCGAGCAGGACAGCGAAGACCAGCCCCGCTCTATTAGAGCTTTTCACGACCGGGTACTGGACATGATGTGCCTATTGGATGTTCCAGTGCCCGAGGCACCCGCTCCGCAGGAGGGTGTGCTTTCGGGGGCGTTCACCTTGTCTCCTTCGGAGCGTAATGGCCTGTTCTTGCAGAAGGACATTTTGGCCGAGGTCCGCAGGGTCTGGGAAAAGCCACGCTCTGGACTTTTCGTCAATAAGAAAATTGACGCACGATACAGGCTGCATTCTTCGGAAGAGGTGGCCCTGTCATCTTGTCCGCCCCCCTCCTCCACAGTGGTGGCCGCGGCCACTTTGCAGCCCTCCAGGCCTGCAGCACCCTCTTCTACGACGGCGACTCAGGTTCTGGGGAAAGAGGACAAACTTCTGGACTCCCTTGGGAGGAAGATTTTCGCTAACTCGGCCTTGCAGCTCTGGCAGGCTAACGAGGAACTGGTGTTAGCGGGGGAGAATATGAAGATGTGGAAAGCCGAGGTGTAGAAACTGCAGGACCTCAGAGCTGTGGAACCCATTTCTCTTGGGCAGCGAGGGGAGGGCTTCTACTCCCGGCTGTTTACGGTGCCCAAACCCAACCAGGCTGGCCTGCGCACCATCCTAGATCTTTCCCAGTTCAATCTTTTCCTACCCCAAGAGAAATTCAAGATGATCACGCCCAGCCAGATACGGCCTTCCCTGCAGATGGGCGATTGGCTCAGCGTGGTGGATCTTCAGGATGCCTACATGCATATCCTGATCTGGGGTCCACACAGGAGATATCTCTGTTTCTCTGTGGGAGAGGAGCATTTTCAGTTTCGAGTGCTTCCTTTTGGCCTCAGTTCGGCACCGCGTGCCTTTATGAAGATGATGTCGGTGATCGCGGCCTATCTTCATCTGCAGGGTATCCATGTATATCCGTATTTGGACGACTGGCTCTTGTGCAGCCCTTGTCCGCTGAAAGCTGCCTGCAATCTTCAGTCTCTCCTCCAGCTCCTGTTCCACCTCGGGCTGTCGGTGAACTGGTGGAAATCTTCCATGATGGTCTCTCAGGAGTTGATCATCCTGGGTTTTCGCTGGAGCACGATTGACTGCAGAGTGTACCTGACCGGGGACAGAATGGCGGATCTGTTGGCCACGTGTCAGATGTTTGCGCAGTCGGAGAGCATGTCGGCCTGGGGGTTTCAGAGGCTTCTGGGCCTCATGGCCTCGTCTGTTTTGGTACTTCCTCTTGCTCACCTCAAGATGAGGCAGACTCAGATGGCTCTCCGGAGCTCTTGGCTTCAGGCTGTGGATCCAGACTCCAAGTTGATAACGATTCCGGCTTCCATGAGAGCGGACCTGGACTGGTGGTAGTCTCTCAGCAACCTGTCGGTGGGGCCGGGTTTCAGTACCCAGACCCTACGATAACAGTCACAACGGACTCCTCCCTTCTGCTGTGGTGTGCGACGTTGGATCTTCTTCAGGTCTCGGATCTTTGGTCGCCTCAGGGCAAGCTCCTGCACACATATCATCTGGAGCTCCTGGCGATTTTCCTAGCGGTCAAGGCGTTCAGCCCGATCATAGCCAACAAGGTGGTCCGGATTCGCACGGACAGTGTGGTGTCGATGTTTTACATCAACAAGCAAGGGGCCACCAAGTCTCCCCCGCTCGTGGAGCTGTCCATCCAGATTTGGGAGTGGGCGGTTCAGCATGGTGTCTGGCTACTTGCAGTACACATTCCGGGCCAGCTGAATGTCACCGCAGATGCCCTCAGTCGGTGGACTATAGTCAGCTACGAGTGGGAACAGAAGGCGGAGGTCCTCTCATGGATTTTCCTGTGCTGGGGCACTCCGGAAGTGGACATCTTTGCTACGGTGGCAAACAAGAAGCTTCCTCTGTATGCCTCCAGAAACGGACTGGGAGCCTCCTCTCTGGGGGATGCTCTCGAAATTCCATGGCACAATATGAGGGCTTATGCCTTCCCACCTCTAGTTCATCGGACAATTTGCAAATTGAAGAACTCGGTGAACTGTTCTCTTCTGCTCATAGCCCCGTGGTGGCCAGCCAGGTTTTGGTTCTGAAAACTTCAACACCTGTCAGTGTATCCGCCGATCAGGCTACCGGTGACCTCCGATCTTCTTCACCAGGGGGAACAAGTGTTAGGGAGAATTCTCTGTTTAGGCTGAATTTCCTAACCTAGTGAGTCCCCCAGCAGCTTTGCTGGATTTCTGGAGTTTGTTTTTTTTCTCCTGCCAAGAGTGAGACTCTTTTTCTCCCATTCTTGGACATGATTTGTGGTGTTCCTTTTGAATGTTAATGTGTTTCATGGGCTATGGGGTCTTTTAGTCCATAGGGTCTTATATGTTTTTTTTCTATGTGTGTTACACCACACCCTCCGTGCAGTAACACCGGGGTGTCATAGTGACCCCCCACCATAGACTCCATACCCTGGGACTGACTACTGTCTCCCAGGGCATGTAGAGTCACCATTGGCTTTACTAGTCCCAAATCACTAACAGAACCAATACAAAGCATCATATTGTGGTCGTACTGGTAGGGGCAATTCGATTGCCCCTGGGTCTGTTATTCGAGGGGGCACTGTCCCGTCCCCCCTCGTCGAGTTATGGCTGGTGGCAGTGGATACTACTTTTTATATTCAACCGCGAATATATCTCTATGGGATTTTCCCATTGTTCGAGGCTAATACTTTTTAACATAGCCTCTAACATACCGCCGGTTTATTTATTTAATATTAATTCACCAGTTGGTATTTTCTGCCAGAACTCGGTTTTAAAATGGCGTTTGTGTTCGCCTCTGTAACTCCAAACCAAAGGTCGAGCCCTTTGTTCCACTTTTTGGCGGGCTTCTCCACAGAAGCCTCCAAAAGTGGTGCCACTCTGTCTGGGTACCACAGGGGGTGTGCGAGGGGGTTTAGGCACCCTGGACTGAGTTACCTTGGTAACTCAAGTCGCACTCTTGTGTGATTGGCCCAAGTGGTGAGCCGGCCGGCTCACCACTTAGCAAGGTTTGATTGACAGCTAGGCTGAGTGAATGGGGGTGTGCTGCATAAAAGCAGGGCTTTTGGGACTGGAACTTCAGAAGTCGCCACAGGACCTGAAAATCCGACGAGGGAGAAGCTGAGCCGACCTTCTACTACGACACCACCGGTGGAGCCCTGCTGAACCGGCTTGCCACTTCCCAACGACAGAGGAGATCTCCCGGCTGGAGAGTCTTCTTCCCCTGACTGGTGGGCACAGCCAGTTTACCTTCCTTTCTCGCATCCCAGGACGTCTTGTGGTCGAATTGCCCGTGCCAAGCACCCCGGCAACCGGATAGCCACTTAACACTGGACCGCGAATAAAAGGACTGCTCCTTTTAATTGAGAACTGCGTGGCTGGTTTCTTCCCTGGCAGTGCAACGGAGCCCTACTTTCCTCCCTGACGAGATCCTCTCTTCCTCCGGACGAAGCACCAACTTGCATCCGCTGCCAGGAACAACTGCCCCCACTGGCGCGTTCTCACCATTTTAAGGTACCGTGTCCGCAAGGCCTCCCTTTCTAAAGATTGCTACAAGGTAACAATAATCCCTTAACCTTCTGGACTGGGCTGGCCGCCTTGACCATCTAACTGCTCCCTTTCTTTTTGGTCCAACTCTTTCTGAACTTTTTGCGAGACTTTTGGGCACTTTCAACCGTGTGACCTTGGACACATTTCGTCCGGAGCCAAGTGGGTCCGGCCTTTTTGACTTTGACTTTACGGTTTTAACCGGCCTTCTTCTCCCACTGTGTTCTTCCGAAAGTGTTGGGATCTGTTTCTATCTTTGCTCTGCCTTTCTCTCCCTTTTAAACCGATTGATTAGAGTGCCATCTTCGTTAAGCGCTCACCGCTGTCTGAAAATAAGTGTTGCTTTACTTAAGACTTGTCTAATAATCGTTGAAGGGAGTGTATATCTTTTAGTGACCGTGTTTTTGAACTGCTTACTATTCTCCAGCTTGGGGTCTGGCATGGATTCACATGCTCATGAATATTCCCCGTCGTCAGGCTGGGAATCCTCGGTAAAGAAAATAAAATCAGTATCAGTTTGGTTTCTGATCTGTCTTTCCTAGTAGTAACCAATCACTGATCTCTGCGTCATACTGACCACAGCCAATGACTGCCCTCTACCTAAGCCCCGCCTCTGGCAGCCATCTTCAGATTTTTACCGCACGTTCAAGTGTTGGGAGTCCTCGAGCTTAGCTCTCGAGCTTTTACTGCGTGTTTTCCGCTTTTTCAGGTGAATTTTCACATTTTTTCGGTTAATCGAGCCTCAAGCTCCACCGTTTCTACATCCGTTAACGGCTACCCGTTGTGGGATTTTCCTACATCCCTCAAGGGTGAAGATTTCGTCGAATCAACTTCTTGGAGGATTCCAGAAGATTCGCGGCCTACTTCGAGATGGCCCAGAATGCGAGTTCGTCACCCGGACCCAAGCTGTTTCGCAGCTGCCCTGGATGCGGGCTGCAGAATGTGTTTAAGGAAGACGAACATTCGCGATGCCTCTACTGTCTTCATGGGGACAAGACTCATGTAGAGAAGGACTGCCAGTTCTGCAAGAACTTGTCGGAGCGGACCATGAGGGACCGTCTATTCCCGTCTCGCAAGCTGGTTGGAGAAGGGCTCGACGGGTGAGAAGAAAAAAGGGTCCGAGCGGGCTTCTAAGTCCTGTGCGGGCGCCCCGGCGACAGGGGCCCCAACACCAGGCCAAGCGCCGCGAGTCCGCTGGCTCCGGGAGCGCCGAAAGGTCGTGCTCTTCGGTCGCCAGGCAGGGCGCACCTTCCCCGGCACCGTCAACCACGCGCCAAAGCTCCGGTTCGGGGAAGAGGAAGTCCGAGACCCCGGGTAAGCTTCGGGAGAAGCCCCGTTCGATCTCGGAAGAGGGGGAGCGAGGCGTCGCCCCTCCCCCGAAGGAGAGGGCCCGGGACGCACCTAAGGTGGTGAAGGCCCCTACCCAGCAGGCGAAGGCCTCTATCGAGGCTATCGCAGCGACTCTGGCCAAGCCGGCAGAGACACCGCCAGCGGAGACCGCCTCCGGGACTAGAGTTTCCCTGCCGCCAAGGAGGGAATCCTCTTTTCAGCCCATCGTCGTGGCCGCCATGATGGAAGAAGTGAGGGGGGGCACGGTGCCCTCCTCGAGCTCGGAGTCAGCCTCGGAGGAGGAACTGACTGAGGCCGTGAGGAACCTCGAAGTCCAATTCGAGAAGGTTCGATCCCGTCAGGAAGATCCTCGGGAGATAACCGAGGAAGACGACTATGGTGAGGAAGAGCTGCCTTCCCTTCCGGCGCAGCCGGATCCTAGGCCTCAGGATGGCTGGGCGGCCATTTTGTCTGCCATCCAGTCCTTATGCTCTGAGATAAGGACGAGATTCCCACGGCCCAGGCCGGAGGACCCGCAACCTGGCCCGTCGGGAAGTCCTCAGAACAAACGACGGAGGACCCAACCCTCTCCTCCGCTCGCTCCCGTAAGGCCTACAGGTCCCTCCTCATCCTCCCACGAGTCGGGGGATGACGGTGCGTTGGGCTCGACGACGGGTTCTGAGGGCGACGACGACGGAACGGGTCTCCCGTCGCACGGGCCTCGCCGCCCGACGAGATTGGCTCATTCCACGCCATGATCGCCAGGGCGTCCGAATTGTTCCAGCTCTGCCCGGAGGAGCAGAAAAAGGAAGGTTTCCTCTATCAGCGCCGGGAGGCCAAGAGCAAGACGGTCATCCCGGTGCCCCTAATCGATGACATCTGGGAGGAGGCCCTGTCGGTTCTCAAGAACCCCTCCACGGCACCAGCCAAACGGGACTGGTACGAGAAGAAGTACCGGGTCCCCGAAACCGCACCCCTGTGCCTCAGGGCCCAGCCAACACCAGACTCGGTCGTCTCGGCGGCGGCGAAGAAGAAAGCGGCGGGGTCAGGAGCCTCGACGTCGAATTCCCCGCCGGACGGCGAGGGAAAGAAGTTGGACGCCATGGGGCGGCAGGTCATTTCGTCAGCGAAAACGACGATCAAAGCGGCCAGCGCCCTGGCGATCGTGGCCCGTTACGACAGGGAGCTCTGGTTTAAGCTGGCCCCCATATTGGAATTCCTGCCGGACGACAAGAGGTCCGAGACTCTGGAAATACTGCAAGAGGGCGAGGTGGCGTCGGACCACGCCATAACGGTGGCAACCGATATTGCCGATACCGGGTTCGCCAGCTGGGCAACGGTGTTTGCCTACGTCGACGGGGTTGGCTCCGGGTGACCGACTTCCGTCAGGACGTCCAGACCAGGGTGTTGGACATGCCGTTCGACGGCAGCAACTTGTTCGGGAAGGCGGTGGACGAATCCCTCCAAGCCATAAAAACGGACATGGAGACGGCCCGCGCCGTAGGAGCCCTTCAGCAACGACGGCCCTTTCGGAGCTCCGGAGGCAGACAGGGTGCCTCCAAGGGATCCAGCGGTGGCTCGTCGTCCTACCGCCAGGCGGCACGTTCCTCGTCTCAGGAGGCCTACAGGGGTCGCGACAAGCAGGGAGCGCCTCGCCGCCGTCGGCAAGGTGGCCAGGGCGGTAAGGCCACCACCTCCAAGCAGGACTGAACCGGCCGTGGTCTCGGGCCCCCACCGAAGCACCCGGGTGGGAGGCCGGCTGACGAACGTCGTCGGTGTGTGGAAGTCCATCTCCACCGACCGTTGGGTGCTGGATACCCTGGCAAGAGGACACTCTCTATCGAATTCCTGAAGAAGTGCCCTCAGGTTCCACCTGTGGCCAGGAAGGAAAATCACGTCCCGCAACTGCTGTTGGAAGTACGGGCGATGCTCAGGAAAGGCGCCATCGAGCTTGTCCCGAAGAGGCTCCGGGGTGTACTCAAGGTACTTCCTCGTCAGGAAGAAGACTGGCGGCTGGCGCCCCATCCTGGACCTTCGTCGTTTGAACAAATACATCAGATCGCAAAAGTTCAGGATGGTCACCCTCCAGCACGTACTGGGACAGCTGGAGGAAGGCGACTTTCTATCGTCGTTGGACCTGGAGGATGCATACTTCCACGTTCCCATCCTCAAAAGTCACCGAAAGTTTCTCAGGTTCGTTCTCCAGGGACGCCACTACCAATTCAGAGCACTGCCGTTCGGATTGAAGTCGGCCCCCAGGGTCTTTACCAAGTGCCTAGCACCAGTGGCGGCCCGGCTGCGCCTGCAGGGGATTCACGTCTACCCCTACCTGGCTGGCTCATCCGCTCAAGGACGAGGGAACTTGCCGTCGAACACACTGCGAGGACCGTCCAGCTACTCACAGACCTGGGATTCGCCATAAACTACCCAAAGTCCCACCCGGTGCCGTCGCAGGTGGCCCTGTTTCTGGGAGCGAAGCTCGATACAGTGAGGCGCCTGGCGGCCCCGTCGGAAGAACGGACGAAGACCATTCTAGGCAAAGTGCAGCGCCTGCTTGCCACGGACGTGGCCAGGGTGAGGTCCATCAAGTCCCTCCTGGAGATGATGTCCTCTTGCATCTACCTGGTGCGCCTCTGCAGACTACGGATGCGCCCTCTTCAAGAATTTCTCGACGACCGTTGGATGCAGGCGACGGGCACCTTCGAAGACAGGGTCCCCCTCAGCGAGGTGTTCCGGCGTGCGATTCAGTGGTGGGGCGTTCGAGCGCACCTTACGGCGGGCAAGGACTTTCAGACGCCGGCGTACCAGGAGACGGTGACGACGGACGCCTCCCTGGAAGGTTGGGGCGCCCACACCGGAGATCTCCACGCAAGAGGCCTCTGGCTCCCGGTGGAGAGGCTCCTGCACATCAACGTCCTGGAACTCCGAGCCGTGTTCTGGGCTCTCAAATCGTTCCTCCCGTCGCTCAAGGGAAAGGTGGTGCGGATCTTCACGGACAACACCACGACAATGTTTTACATACGGAAGCAGGGAGGCACCAGATCCCCAGCCCTATCCAAGGAGGCACAGGATCTGTGGCACTGGGCGGTCGCCCAGGGGATGTTCCTAGTTCCCTTCCACCTGGCAGGAGAAAGCAACACCATCGCCGACTCGCTCAGCAGGGAGCTGCGCGCGTGTCACGAGTGGGAACTGCGCCAGGATCAGGTGGATCAACTCTTCCGACGATGGGGCAAACCCCAAATCGACATGTTCACAACAGCGACGAACTCGAAGTGCAAGAGATTCGCCAGCAGGTTACCCCAGCCGAGAAGCATGGGCAATGCGTTCTCGTTCCCCTGGGACGGCCTATACCTGTATGCGTTCCCTCCGTTGCCGTTGCTGCTTCGACTCATCAGCCAGCTCAAGAGGTCCCGGTGCAGGATGATCCTCGTCGTACCGGCGTGGCCGAGGCAGATCTGGTTCCCGGACCTTCTGGACTTGTCAACGTCCCCTCCCATCAAGCTGTCGGCGGACGCGGACCTTCTCTCCAGAGAAGGAGGCGCCATCTTCCACCACGACCCGGCGTCGCTGAACCTGCAGGCTTGGCTCCTGCAGCGCTAGAGTTTGGAGGCTACGATATACCGGCCGATTGCAGAGAGGTTCTTGCAAAGGCCAGGGCGTCCTCGACACTCAAATGCTACGGTCATAAGTGGAAGAGGTTCTCTATCTGGTGCCGAGCACAGAAGATCAACCCCCTACGGATTACGGCCCCTCAAGTGCTGCCGTACCTGCTATCGCTGGCAAAGGCTGGGCTAGCCCATGCCTCCATTAAGATTCATCTGGCGGCGATCTCCAGATATACTAGAACCACGGGACGGACGTCCCTGTGGTCCCATCGACTGGTGAAAGAGTTTATGAAAGGACTGTTCCGGTCGTTCCCGCCGGTGAAGGCCCCGGCCCCGGCGTGGGAACTTAACGTGGTGCTGACCAGGCTCATGGGGCCCCCATTCGAGCCGATGCACTCCGCACCGATGAAGTTTGTGTCGTGGAAGACTGCGTTCCTGGTGGCCATTACCTCCGCACGACGAGTGGGAGAGATCCAGGCCCTATCCTGCAAAGCACCGTACTTGACTTTCCATGCCTCGAGGGTGGTGCTTAGGACGCACCCCTCCTTTATGCCCCTGGTGCCGTCGGACTTCCATCTTAACGAGCCCTTGGTGTTACCTGTTTTCTTCCCGTCTCCTTTGTCGCCGCCGAGAGGACTTTGCACTCGCTGGATGTGGCTAGAGCGCTGAAGTTCTACGTGGACCGCACAAAGAGTTTCCGGAGGACATCACAGCTGTTCGTGAACTTTGGACCTGTGAATCAAGGGAAGGCTCTCTCGAAGTCTTCTATTTCCAGATGGCTCTCCGGCTGCATCATGCACTGTCGCCGGTTGGCTAACCGACCGCTGCCAGGCCGTCCGAGAGCCCATTCGACCAGAGCGATCGCTGCTACTACGGCGTTCTTATCTGGTGTGCCCCTGCTGGACATCTGCAGGGCTGCTACGTGGAGGTCGACGCACACCTTCACGAGATTCTACTGCGTCGATCGGGATTCCAGGGAGGAGTCCAGGGTCGGCCAAGCAGTGCTGCGCAACCTGTTCGCTTAAGTTGAGCCTGGTGAGGAGGTAAGAGATGCTTAATGTTGAGTTTTTTGTATTGCTTAATGTTGAGCCTTTTAACCAACCCCCGTGGTTGTGCATGTGTGTACTGATATTTAATCTTAAATTCATGAGCATGTGAATCCATGCCAGACCCCATGCTGGAGAAGGAACAAGTTACTTACCTGTAACTGTTGTTCTCCAGCATGGGTCTGGCATGGATTCACATGCGAACCCTCCCGCCTACCCCTCTGCGGCTCTTCACTTGGTCATACTGCCACTTCACGTGCTACCAAATCTGAAGATGGCTGCCAGAGGCGGGGCTTAGGTAGAGGGCAGTCATTGGCTGTGGTCAGTATGACGCAGAGATCAGTGATTGGTTACTACTAGGAAAGACAGATCAGAAACGAAACTGATACTGATTTTTTTTTTTCTTTACCGAGGATTCCCAGCCTGACAACGGGGAATATTCATGAGCATGTGAATCCATGCCAGACCCATGCTGGAGAACAACAGTTACAGGTAAGTAACTTGTTCCTTAGTGCCAGTGTGTTTAACTAGATGTGTTTTTAAATAAATAATTATATCTCTTTTAAACCAAGCTCTGGCCAGTGTTTGCTTGTTCTACTGTGTTCTTTTGACCTATCGTGAATACTCTGTATACTGCCCAACTCTTCTTGAGAGAAGTCTGACTGCTCAGCCACAGCTACCAGGTAAATCTGGGTGGTACAGACTGTTACCAATTGGGTTTACTGCCAACCACCTGTAGTCTTAAATCTTTTGCAGTGGTCCCAGAGGGAACTGCACAGGTTTCTGCCTAACACTGGTGTACAGCGGTGGGATTTGTATTGTGTATACACTTTAGTGTGCTTTTTGAATACGTTAGGACAACTGACCACAAAGCTTAGCACTAAAAAGCTGATTTTCTAACTATGTCTGCTATGGAGAGTTATACCCTAGAATAATTGTCTGCCAAAACTGCTGATTGCTTAAAAGTATTGTGTAGACATAAGAATCTCTCTGAGAAGGGCAAGAAAATGGAACTTGTAGAAAGATTGTTAGAAAACCAAAGTCTGGGTGGTACAGAGGAATCTACCCCCCTCCCCCCAGCAAATATAGAAAACAGTAATGGTATTGATCTGAATCAAAGCCACTCTGAGCCTCTGACTGCCTTACCTACTGTACCTACTGGGCCTATACCAGGTCCTACATGTAACCCTGCTTATTTTGAACTTGAAAAAATGAAGCTTGAATTAGAGTACAAACGTTTTATTGCTCAATCTGAACGACACCAAGAGCTAGAGTTCAGAAGAATGAATGCCCAGGCTGAGCAGAAGCAAGCTGAGTTGAGACTCAGAGAAATAGAGCTTAATCATGAACTAGAAATGAAACGACTCCAAAAGATACGATCCCCGCCAAACAGGATTTGTAAAAGGAGTCGGCTGCGGGCTGAACCTGACTATCTTAAACTTCCTGAAGATGGAAGCCATTCGTCAAAACCGGAAGATCTATGTTGCATTTATTGATCTGTCCAGCGCCTTCGACACCATCGATCGAGAGTTGCTATGGACTAAGATGAAAAAATGGCATTGCCCGGAGAAACTGCTCCAACCCATAAAAGATCTGCATTCTAACACAGAAATCAAAGTAAGGTTGGACTCTGGTGGAACACTGAGTAAACCTATAAAAACAAATCAAGGTGTGAAACAAGGCTGCCCGTTGGCAGCCACATTGTTCGGACTATTTCTGTCCGATATTGGAGAACACCTTGAAGCTGTCATATCATTCCCCCCAAAAATCAATGGGATGACTGTAAACTGGATGTTATATGCAGACGACATTGTAATACTGGATCAAACCCCAATTGGACTATCCAGGAAGCTCGTTGCACTCGAGGGCTACGTAAAAGAAAACCAATTGAAAATCAATTCTGCAAAGTCGGAAATAATCATCCTTCAAGACCTCACAAGAAACAAAAAACGGAACCTAAAAAGTGCTCCGAATTGGAGGCTGTGTAATGACAACCTGAGATGTGTGAAAAAGGCCAAGTATCTAGGAGTCTGGTTCAATAGCAACATAAATGATGCCCCCTGGACGGAGAACATCATACAAAAATGCAGACAACTAGCATGCCAAGGGGTCATCATAAATAAAAAATTCGGCAAATTTTCCTTGCTACCAGTGTTAGCTCATTATAACCAAAAAGCCACTCCCACGCTCATCTATGGCGCGGAAAGCGCCCTAGGCGCCTCTGCAACTTTGTGGCCACAGTTGGAAAACCAATACTGGAGACGAGTCCTGCACATACAGAAAGGAATCTCGAGTGCGTGCGTCAGATATGAATTAAACCTCATCTCCTTGCAGGCACGAGTGCTATGGAACATGCTATCCATCTACCGGAAAATAATCACAGAAGACTGTACTCCCCAGTTTAAGATCTTACAGGAAGCACTTAAAGGCAACCCTGAAACCGTGCTGTGTAGATGGGCAACTGGTTGCAATAATCAGCTAAAGCAACTTGGCACGTTCAACTTACACTGCAAAATAATCCAACCCTCGTTAAGAAAAAACTATGGGAACAAGACTGGTGTCTAACAGTGGATGCGCGAAATCGCCACAAGCTCTTTGATGATGCACCCATTGAAGCTAAAGACCGCAAACAGATGCTGCAATACCTGATAAAGACACCTAATGCTCGACATAGAATGACCTACATGAAATTTCGCTTAAACCTATTCAACACAAGAGTAAGCCAAGCGACAAGAGCACGAAAAGTAACAGCCATGCTCAAATGTCGCTTTTGCGAGAAACAAAATGAGACTCTCAAACACCTTACATTGTACTGTGAAAGCCTGAAAGACCTTAGATCTGTCCATTTAGGCCGCCTGGTACTACAGTATGATACTTTATGTGGAGAGGACTTGTGGCGCAAATTCCACAACCCCAGGGAAAAAGAAATCTTTGGGTTATCAAATTTTCTACAAAATCTGGAAACACTACTAAAGGTGGATACGAAAGATGAAAACTAGCGAGGCCCATGACGATGGTGTGTCGGAGAAGCTGCGAGGCGAAATAGGGGAAAAATAAAACAGCAGCACACTGAGATATTGCCGCATGAATGAGATTTGAGAGTCTAGAAGTGGTTGCTAGCTGGTTTCTAGTAGCTCCACAGACTAGCTTCTCCTCGCGGCTTGAGACCCCCATGGCACTTCTCCGACACACTGTGGGAGGGGCATGGGAAATCTCTTTTCAAAAAGTTTTGTACAAACTAAATATAATAAAAAAAAAAAAAAAAGAAATGAAAAAGTTTTCTGTGGAAAATGCTTCTCTCTCCTCCGGTTCCTCTAGGAGTTCCAGTCCCAAAAGACCCCGGATGCCTAAGGAATTAGTGGGTATGTATGAACCTAAGTTGGATGTGTTAGATTGGTTATAAATGTTTGAGTATAATCATGGGCTCCAGGACATCACAGGGAATTAACTACTTCCCTGGTTGTTCTCTAGGCTTCCCCCTGTTGCAACTGATGTGGTAATAGAGTTGGGGGAGGTGGATAAGAAGGATTATGAATGTGTGAAACTAGCTTTAATAGCTAGATTTTGGAAGATCCCTTCCCAGTACCTTAAGAGGTTTAGGACCCTCAAAAAGCATGATGGTACCCCTTGGGCTACCTGGGTGAGTGAAAGTTTGAAAAACTTAGAGGGATGGATTAAGGGTTACAGGGTTAACACTTATGAAGGAATGAACAATCTTGTAATGTTGGAGTCAATTTATGATGACTGCTCTCCTGAGCTCAGACAGCACTTGGCTGATTCAAAGGAATTGGATTCCAGGAAGTTAGCTAAGGCTGCTGACTTGTGGGTTGCCAACAGGGCCACTCACAAGGATTCTGGGGCTACTCAGAAAAAGGATGAGGGAAAACAGCCAAAAAAGGACTCCAAAGAGAATTCTAATAATTCCAATTCCAAAGAGGGCCCCAAACAAAACCATAAGGGTAAGCCACAAGGGAAACCAAATCAGGCTAGTGTACCTCCTGGTGCCAAACCAGAAGGAGGTCCGAACAAGCCACCATTCCAGAAAGCATTTGGTAAATGCTTTGTTTGTGGCTCTACTGACCATGTGAAAGGAGATCCCAGATGTAAGGGTAAACCTTCAGGGGTCCAGCTTGTCTCCTTAGCCTTCGCTCCAGAGGAGGAAGTACAAATGGCAAGTGGAAACTTTCTATTACTGGTTGATGAACCCATTGGAGTCTCAGCCAGTGTTTCTTTAGTGTCTCTGGGTTTGTGGGAACAACAGAACTTAGATGTCTATAATTCTATCCCAGATAATACTAAAGAGTATTATAAGGACAGTGTCCAGGTGAATGGTCAGGAGACTCCTGCCATTAGGGACACTGGGGCCAGCATAACTGTGGTGGACAAATCGTTTTTTCAGGCTGAGGATGTTGCTAAGGCACCCAAACGCCTCACCAAGTTAGCTGGAGGGCCTGTGCAGATGCTTCCCCAACTACCAGTTCTCATCCAGTGTAATGACATGACTGTGAAAATACCTGTCAGCATACAAAGTGAGGTGCCAGGAAGGGTTCTGTTGGGTAATGACCTGAAAACTCTTGGAGTAGTGTCACATACCCCCAGACCTCCTAGTAAAAGGTTACAGGAGCTCACCAGACCTGCAAGGGAGAGAACCATGAGAGGTGCTCCCAAGGAGATTAGTAAGAAAGAGATCACTCCTGCTCCACTCGAGATGTCAGCTGCTGTATCTAAGAAACGAGAAGAAAAAGGGAAACCTAAAACTTTTAAAAAGAACCCCGCAGCCAACACTCCAGTGCAGCCAACAAGGACTTCCCTTAGGTTGTCCAAAGTTACACCAGTAACTCCCCCTCCAGCTGAGAGGGAGGTAAAACCCTGTGTGGTTGAACTAGACTCTGAGGAAGAGCTAGTGGAAGGCCAGGAACTCATTGGAGATCTGGATCCTGTTGACCATCCTGAGCTGCAGTCTTTACTGGCAGAAGGTGGACCCAACAGGGCAGACCTCAGTAAGGGACAGAGAATGTCCAACTCTGGAAGGTCTTCGCCATCAGGCAGATGCTCAGGCTGAAGGGCAAGAGCCTGGGAAATATAGGTTACACTGGGAAGATGGCCTCTTCTACAGCGAACCAACGGAGTCTGCACCTGGGGACAACAAACGACTTGTAGTACCCCAAGAGAACAGACCACAGTTCTTGCAGTTAGCCCATGAGATTCCTTTGGCTGGTCACTTGAGTTTCAAGAAGACTGAGGAGAGGCTCTCACTCTACTTTTATTGGCCAAAGATGGGGGCTGAAGTAGATAAGTACTGCAGGAGCTGCCACACCTGCCAGACTTCTGGTAAGGTTGGCTCCAAGAATGTGGCACCTTTATTGCCTCTCCCTGTAGTGGGAGTCCCATTTGAGAGAGTAGGGATTGACATTGTTGGTCCCCTTGATCCTCCAACCTCCTCCGGCAACAGGTTTATACTTGTTGTCGTAGACCATGCTACTAGGTACCCTGAGGCAATTCCTATGAACACTGTTACAGCTCCGGCTGTGGCTAAGGCCCTCCTTGGTATTTTTACCAGGGTTCGGTTTCCTAAGGAAGTAATCTGTGCCAGGGGGTCACATCTTATGTCCCACTCATGAAAGCCATGTGGAAAACCTGCGGAGTTACTTACAAGTTCTCAACAGCATACCACCCTCAGACAAATGGGTTGTTTGAAAGGTTCAACAGAACCATGAAGAGCATGATAGGTGCTTTAGAGGGCCCCCTTAAAAGAAAGTGGGACCTTCTACTGCCATGCCTTCTCTTTGCTTATAGAGAAGTCCCTCAGGAGGGAGTAGGTTATTCTCCCTTTGAACTTTTTTATGGTCATCCGGTCAGAGGTCCATTGGCCCTGATCAAGGAGGGGTTGGAGAGTGCTCCTTCCCCCAAGCCAGTCAGAGTAACTGACTATGTGATAGGTCTCCGAAGGAGAATGTCGCACATGATGGCAGAAGCAAGTGACAAC
The DNA here is from genome assembly GCF_040938575.1 of Ambystoma mexicanum. Classification (NCBI taxonomy): domain Eukaryota; kingdom Metazoa; phylum Chordata; class Amphibia; order Caudata; family Ambystomatidae; genus Ambystoma; species Ambystoma mexicanum. The sequence goes on from NC_090932.1 coordinate 151,849,557, forward strand.
TTGAAAGCTGGACAAGCATTGGTCAAGCACTGGCATGATCAAAAGGCTAACATGGTTGAGTTTACTCAAGACCAGCTAGTTCTCGTTATGATTCCAACAAGGCAGAGGGCCTTGTCAAGACAAATGGATGGGACCCTTCAAGGTTGTGGGTAAACTTGCAGAGGTCAACTATCTGGTGGACTTGGGTAATCCCAAGGAGGCTCCAACATTCTTCCACACCAACAGACTAAAACCGTATGTCTCCAGACCTGATGTAGGAGTTTTGCTTCTAGCATCATCATCAGAAGAAGAATGGAGTGAAGCTCTTCCTGATCCCCTCAGAGGCTTACCTTTAGACGAAAAGATTGAAGGAGTATATCTCTCTTCAAATCTGACACCTGAGCAACAGGAAGAGTGCAAATCTATGTTAAATCAGTTTGCCTCCCTGTTCTCACTTTCACCAGGCTTGACACCTTGGGGACAGCATGACATACTCACTGGTGACTGTCTGCCAGTCAAAAGCAGAGGAAATCGAATGTCAGAAAATGTAAGAACCCACATCAAAGGTGAGGTAAGCAAGATGCTTGATCTCGGGGTAATAGAGCCCTCTACTAGTCTATGGTCTAGCCCAGTTGTGTTAGTACCAAAAGCAGGATCTAAAGAACTTAGATTCTGTGTGGATTACAGAGCTCTTAATGCAGTCACTAAGACTGATGCCCACCCTTTGCCAAGGACAGATGAGTTGGTGGATAGACTTGGTGCAGCCAAGTTCCTCAGCACATTTGACTTGACGTCAGGCTATTGGCAAATAGCCCTGACAGACCATGCCAAGGAGAAAACTGCATTTTCTACCCCAGTCGGCTTATACCAGTTTAAGGTTATGCCTTTTGGACTGAAAAATGCACCTGCTACGTTTCAAAGGATGGTAAACCAGGTTCTGAATGGGATGGAGGACTTGTGCATGGCATACTTGGATGACATAGCAATGTTCAGCAATTCCTGGGAAGAACATGTGGACCACTTGAGATATGTTTTGTAGGCTCTTGGAAAGGCCAATCTGACCACAAAGGCGAGTAAATGTCAGATTGGACAGGGTAAAGTGGTCTACCTTGGACATGAGGTAGGAGGTGGAGAAATAAGGCCTTTGCCCAGTAAGATTGAAGCTGTGCAAAATTGGACAACACCTACTACTCAGACCCAGGTGAGGCCTCATTGGGTACTACAGGAATTTCATAGAGAACTATGGGTCCATAGCTTCTCCACTGAATGTCATCTCCTCTCCTAAATTCCCTAAAAAGGTTAGGTGGAATGAGGAATGCAATCAGGCCTTTGAAACCCTGAAAAAGGCTCTTTGCCAAACCCCAGTACTCAGAGCTCCCGACTACCACCAAACTTTCATTGTGCAGACAGATGCTTCAAATGTAGGAATAGGTGCAGTCGTCAGTCAACTGGATGGGAAAGGTAGGGAGCACCCCATTTGCTTCATCAGTAGAAAACTGAAGGATCCTGAAACAAGGTGGGCAACCATTGAATTAGAATGTTTTGCTATTGTGTGGGCTCTGAAGAAGTTTAGGCCATACTTGTATGGTTCTACTTTTGTCATTCAGACTGACCACCAACCCTTGAGATGGTTAATGCAAATGAAAGGGGAAAACCCAAAACTACTGAGATGGTCAATCTGCCTTCAAGGGTTTGATTTCACCATTGAGCACAGGTCAGGGTGTCACCACCAAAATGCTAATGGTCTCTCTAGGATGTATGTCATCGACTAGAGGTATGAGATTCATCCAGGAGTGGATTAAATCCTCCTGTCCCTTAGTCTGGGGGGGCGAGTGTTAGGGAGAATTCTCTGTTTAGGCTGAATTTCCTAACCTAGTGAGTCCCCCAGCTGCTTTGCTGGATTTCTGGAGTTTGTTTTTTTCTCCTGCCAAGAGTGAGACTGTTTTTCTCCCACTCTTGGACATGATTTGTGGTGTTCCTTTGAATGTTAATGTGTTTCATGGGCTATGGGATCTTTTACTCCATAGGGTCTCATATGTTTTTTTCTATGTGTGTTAAACCGCACCCTCCGTGCAGTAACACCGGGGTGTCATAGTGATCCCCCACCATGGACTCCATACCCTGGGACTGACTACTGTCTCCGAGGGCATGTAAAGTCACCATTGGCTTTACTAGTCCCAAATTACTAACAGAACATGTACAAACCATCATATTGTGGACGTACTGGTAGGGGCAATTCGATTGCCCCTAGGTCTGTTATTCGAGGGGGCACTGTCCCGTCCCCCCTCGTCGAGTTTTGGCTGGTGGCAGTGGATACTACTTTTTATATTCAACCGCGAATATATCTCTATGGGATTTTCCCATTGTTCGAGGCTAATACTTTTTAACATAGCCTCTAAAATACCGCCGGTTTATTTATTTAATATTAATTCACCGGTTGGTATTTTCTGCCAGAACTCGGTTTTAAAATGGCGTTTGTGTTCGCCTCTGTAACTCCAAACCAAAGGTCGAGCCCTTTGTTCCACTTTTTGGCGGGCTTCTCCACAGAAGCCTCCAAAAGTGGTGCCACTCTGTCTGGGTACCACAGGGGGTGTGTGAGGGGGTTTAGGCACCCTGGACTGTTACCTTGGTAACTCAAATCGCACTCTTGTGTGATTGGCCCAAGTGGTGAGCCGGCCGGCTCACCACTTAGCATGTTTGATTGACAGCTAGGCTGAGTGAATGGGGGTGTGCTGCATAAAAGCAGGGCTTTTGGGACTGGAACTTCAGAAGTCGCCACAGGACCTGAAAATCCGATGAGGGAGAAGCTGAGCCGACCTGCTACGACGACACCACCGGTGGAGCCCTGCTGAACTGACTCACCACTTCCCAACGACAGACGAGATCTCCCGGAGAGTCTTCTTCCCCTGACTGGTGGGCACAACCAGTTTACCTTCCTTTCTCGCATCCCAGGACGTCTTGTGGTCGAATTGCCTGTGCCAAGCACCCCGGCAACCGGATAGCCACTTACCACTGGACCGCGAATTAAAGGGCCGCTCCTTTTAATTGAGAACTCCACGGCTGGTTTCTTCCCTGGCAGTGCAACGGACCCCTGCTTTCCTCCCCGACGAGACCTCTCTTCCTCCGGACGAAGCACCGACTTGCACCGGCTGCCAGCAACAACTGCCCCCGCTGGAGCGTTCTCACCATTTTAAGGTACCGTGTCTGCCAGGCCTCCCTTTCTAAAGATTGCTACAAGGTAACAATAATCCCTTAACCTTCTGGACTGGGCTGTCCGCCTTGACCATCTAACTGGTCCCTTTCTTTTTGGTCAAACTCTTTCTGAACTTTTTTGCAAGACTTTTGGGCACTTTCAACCGTGTGACCTTGGGACACATTTCGTCCGGAGCCTCTTAAAGTGGGTCCAGCCTTTTTGACTTTGACTTTATGGTTTTAACCTGCCTTCTTCTCCCTCTGTGTTCTTCCGAAAGTGTTGGGATCTGTTTCTATCTTTGCTCTGCCTTTCTCTCCCTTTTAAACCGATTGATTAGAGTGCCATCTTCGTTAAGCGCTCACCGCTGTCTGAAAATAAGTGTTGCTTTGCTTAAGACTTGTCTAATAATCGTTGAAGGGAGTGTATATCTTTTAGTGACCATGTTTTTGGACTGCTTGATATTAGTGCCAGTGTGTTTAACTAGATGTGTTTTAAAATAAATAATTATATCTCTTTTACACCAAGCTCTGGTCAGTGTTTGCTTGTTCTACTGTGTTCTTTTGACCTATCGTGAATACTCTGTATACTGCCTAACTCTTCTTGAGAAGTCTGACTACTCAGCCACAGCTACCAGGTAAATCTGGGTGGTACAGACTGCTACCAATTGGGTTTACTGCCAACCACCTGTATTCTTAAATCTTTTGCAGCGGTTCCAGAGGGAACTGCACAGGTTTCTGCCTAACAACTGTGGCACCCCTCCTCACAACCACTCAGCTTGGCGACATGGTGCCTGAGTTCAGGTCTTTAGAACATCTTAGCCTGTATGCGGATAACATGCGTATTATCCAGGCAGCCAGAAAACCTTCGACTAGGTCCCAGTACAGAAGCAAATGGCTTAGGTGGTGTCATTGGTGTTCAAACAAGCAGTTGGACCCCAGGCGGGCTACGATTCACACAGTGTTGTCCTTTGTATCCTACTTAGCAGAGTCGGGAGTTCACGTTCTGTCATGTAGAACTTCTCTTTCGGCGGTTTCCGCCTACCTATCTACGGACCAATGTTCATACTCTCTGTCTAATCCATTGGTTAAGAGACATTTTGCAGGTTTGACACACCTTTATCCTCTGATTCGCAGTCCGCACCCCGCGTGGGATCTAAATGTGGTCCTGACGGCGTTGTGCCATAAGCCTTTCGAACCAATGGCCACGGTGGACCTCAAGCACCTGTCATGGAAGGTGTCCTTTTTGGTGGCCGTCACTTCGGCAAGACGCGTGAGTGAGCTCCTAGCTTTGTCGCTGGAACATCTCTTCTTGGCTTTTCACAAGGATAAGGTGGTCCTACGGACAAACCCTGCTTTCTTGCCGAAGGTGGTTTCTGAATTCCATCTAAACCAGTCTATTTCCCTGCCGGTCTTTTTCCCGAACCCTGCTTCAGAGGCAGAAAGGGTTCTACACTGTCTGGATGTTAGAATTGCTCGTAAGTTCTATCTTGATAGAACTTCCGAATTTAGGAGCTCTTCTCAACTTTTTGTCACCTTTGGTACTACACAAGGTAAGCAGGCCTCTAAGGGGACCATCTCCCGATGGATCGCTGCCTGCATTACGGAGTCTTACGCCGTTCAAGGGCTGAAGCCTCCTAAAGGTATTCATGCACACCTGGTGCGGGGCAAGGCAGCCGCAGTTGCCTTTCAGAAATATGTCCCCTGGGAGACCATCACAAAGGCAGCTACTTGGGCCTCCCCATCGGCTTTTTGTAAACATTATTGTCTAGACCTGAGTTCAAGAGCTGATGCTCAGTTTGGTCAGGCTGTGCTGAAGAACCTGTTTCAGTAAGGGTTTTTTTCCATTCACCCATAGTTCCTGCAAGGAGTGCTTGAGAATCTCCCATAAGTATGGAGGAAAGGGGACGGGACGTAGGAGTATAACAAGGTTACTCACCGTAGTGACCACCTTACTCCTAGTCCATAGTCCCCTTTCCTCCATATGCCCGCCCGCCGTCCCCTCTAATAAGGTTCCTCTGTTATTGCTAACAGGTCTCTGACCTGGTGATAGAAAAGGACTGATGGGCGATGCGCGGGCGGAGCCAAGATGGGCGGGGTTACGGCCGCGTGCCGGTCCCCGCGTAGAAAGAGAGGAAGGACTAAAACATTTTTGGATGCTTTTACAAAGCACTCCGGTCCCGTCCCACAGAACGGAGGAATGTCCCATAAGTATGGAGGAAAGGGGACTATGGACTAGGAGTAAGGTGGTCACTACGGTGAGTAACCTGGTTATTTCGCTAGGTCTTCGTGGAATGAGGTGAGGATGTGTGGGAAGTTTGCTGCGTACATATCTCCCATGTTTCTCGTCAAGTTGATTCCCAGATAACGCAGGGTAGGCCCTCTGAACTGCAGACCGAGCTGTAAGAATTTGTCGGATTTCTCTGGAGTCAGTGTCTAACAGGTACAATATAGATTTGAATCTATTAACTTTGTAGCCTGTAAGTGTTCCATACGCTTCTATCGGGCGCATCGCTCTTGGTATTGATGTCAAGGGTTTGGTTATGTGGAGCAGGAGGTCATCGGCATAGAGAGCAACTTTGTATTCCTTTCCATCTACCTGAAAACCCTCTACCTGGGGATCGGCTCTAAGTGTTATTGTGAGTGGTTTAAGAGAGAGAGCGAACAATATTGCTGAAAGGGGGCAACCCTGTCTAGTGCCCCTACCTAGCTTAAACCATCTTGAATATTCCGAGTTGACCGCAACAGATGCCTGAGGAGGGATGCATAAACTCCCCGCCGAAAAATTGGGCCAAACCCCACTTTACGTAGTACTGCCTCCAAGAAATCCCATTCTACTCTATCGAACGCTTTCTCAGCGTCGATGGACAGAAGTGAGGGGTCAGACGCCAGCTTCTTGGATTCATGTATTAAGTGGAGGGTCTTACAAATCGTATCCTCTCCCTGCCTACCCAGAATGAACCCCACCTGGTCAGAGTGCACTAGGAAGGGCATGTGGATCTCTAATCTGGCTGCCAAGATACGAGTGTATATTTTGGCATCGATATTAAGGAGGGAGATGGGGCGATACGACCCACACAACTTAGGATCCTTGCCCTCTTTAGGGATCACCAATATGAGTGCTTGTGAAAACGATTCTGGGGCCACTCCAATTTTCGAAAATATCATTGAACAACTCAACCATGAATGGGAGAAGGGAGGGTCAGAAGGTTTTATAGAACCCAGCCGTATATCCATAATTTCCGGGCAATCTGCCCATCGGGAGTCGCTTGATCGCACTTTCCACCTCATCTAAAGTTATATGGGATTCCAGCCCCTGTGCCTTGTCCTGTGAGAGTATGGGTATATTTATCCCTCTCATGTATTCATCAATCTCTGCTTGTCCCTGCGCCCTTTCGGATCTATAAAGATTTTCGTACAAGCCGGCGAAAGCCTCTGGGATGTCGTGAGGTATCCCCGATTGGGGGACACCGCTTTCCTGCACTTCCGCAACCCATCTTTCAGCTCGTTGTCCTCGTAGCCTTGCCACAAGGAGAGCATCAGCTTTAATGCCTTTCTCAAAATGTTTCTGTTTTAGGAACTGGAGTTTGCGCGTGATCAACCCTTCTTCTGTCAGAGTTCTTCCCTTTTCTGAATCGCCTCTGCAATGCTTTCCACCCGTTTCACCTCCTGGGTCTGTGCTGCAATATCTAGCTGTGTAATTTCACGTCTCAATTTGTTCTCAATCGGGGCCCGTTCTCTCTTCTTGTCAGCTCCCTCCCTCATTAGGATACCCCGCCATGTTGATTTCCCCGTCTCCCACACCATTCTCTTTGAAACCTCCCCTGTGTCGTTCACCTTAAAATATTCTTTAATCTCCTCTGCCATGGGGGTCATTAAATACACGGTCTTTCCATAGCGTTTCATTGCAACGCCATTTCGTGTTTCTATGTGGTAGCACAAGAAGACTCATTTTGGTAGTGACCATATCGTGGTCGGACCAAGAAATCGGTATTATCTCAGAGGTTGTTGTACCTTCACACAAGCCTGTGCAGAGGTAAATATAATCCATTCTGGTGAACGTGGAGTGTGGTACCGAATAGAAAGTGTATCCTGTTTGAGGGGGATGGGAGTGTCTCCAGATGTCACATGTCCATACAATTTCAACATCTCTAACACCTCAGCACAGCCACAGTTCGTTGGTGCAGATGCTGCTGGATTGCCGGCCCGTCTATCAAGGTCAGGGTCTAACCATATGTTGAAGTCCCCACCCAAGATGATTTGTCCCGCTGCTTCCAACATGATTTTTTTGGGATCACCTGTTGTAAATAGTGGAACTCGCCAGCGTTGGGGGCATAAAGTGTTGCAAGAGTAAGGGTGGTGTTACGTATCCTACCAACCAATAGAATGGTTCATTCCTCTACATCAGACCATGTCTTGATGACTTCAAAGTTCAGTCCCTTCCTCAAGATTATCCCCACTCCCACCTTATGGGAGTGGGGATAATCTTCAATGTTCGATCCCACCCTTGAATATAGGACCCTGCATTCGTCAGCTCTTGTGTACTTAGTTTCCTGTAGGAAAAGTACATCCAAATTAGCTCTCTTGAACTCTCTAGTGACCAGTGAGCATTTGATGGGGGAACCGAGTCCCTTTTAAGTGTGCCAGCCCTTAAGTATCCAGATCTATCCGTTGTGGAGTCTGCCATTATGTAAATCTGTATTGTCCTTCCGCTCATACATTGAACCTGTACCATATATGTCAACTTTGCCTGTATCATCGTAAGAACTTGTAATTTTTTCCCCGTCCCCTCTTCCGCCTTTCCCTCTCCTCTCCCCCCAAACAGCATCTGATCCGGCTGGGTTATCTTCACCCAGTTGATTCCAGACCACCAGTGAGCACCGTATTCTTCCCGGTCCCATCTCAGAATACCAATGCTAACATTGAGCCCCTACTGTCCCTCCCCCCCCCTTATGTTACCACCGGAGCATCAATTAATCACATGTTCATCGTCGCGCACCGCATGGAAACTGTTCATCTGCAGCGGATGTGTGCTCTGCCGGTTTTAGATCCCCTACAGGCCAAAAGTTTCAGTGTTCCATATCTGGTGACGTGTTCATCCTTCTGAATTTCCTAGATCCCGGTATTGCATCGTCCTCCTGATCTCCCAGCAGGTTGGCTATGCACGTGCGAATGTCTTTCTGATTTCAGTTTGATCGTGTTGCCTCCCTATTCGAAGGTGAGTGAGAAAGGGTAGCCCCAGCAATATCATATACCCTTCTCTTTCAGCCATCTTGTAAGTGGGAGGCATTTCCTTCTCATGGCCAGTGTGAGAGGGTACAAGTCTTGGTAAATGGAGAGGTTTGCAGCCTCCAGAGAGATCTGCAGGACGTGTCTGGCCTTCTCAAGGACTCTGGCCTTGTCGGCGTAGTTGTGGAACCGGGCCAAAATTGTTCTCCGACCACCAGCAGCTCCCCACGCTCTGTGAATGTGGTAAATTTTAGGTTTGTCAACTGATTCATCTTCAAATACAAGTTTCACAAGTGTATGTAGTTTTCTATTCAGGTCTACCTCGGTCTCCCCAGCTATCTTCCGGCATGCCTAAAATGCGTATATTATTGCAACGCTCACGATTCTCCAAGTCATCGACTTTCAAGTGAAACTACTCTTCCCTGGCTTCGATTTCTGCAATCCTCAGACCCATTTGAGTTTAAAGTGTGTCAAGTGAGGTCTGATCATTTTCTACTTCGTCCAACCTCTCTTCCAGTTTGTCGATTCTCAGCGTTATTTTGTCCACCTTTCCGCCTATATCAGCTCTCATGCTCTTCATTTCGTTAAGCAAGTCAGCTACATCGGCCTTATTTGCTGCTGCTTCCGCTCCTGTTGCTGCCATCGTTGAGATCAGTGAGGGGGAGGAGCTGGTTTGTTGAGAAGAAAAACTGTTTGGTGCAAGCTTTGCTATTATGTCCATGTGGTCTTGATTCTCTGTGTTTCAATGGGAGGAGCCCTGCGTAATTCGTAGGAAACTCTTGAGAGTCCAACGTGCACTTCGTGTTTGTGGAAGAAGAGGGCACACGCCCCAGTAATGGGGGCCCAACCTTCTTAATCGTGCCCAGTGGGTGTCTCAGACGGTGAGGAGAGTCACCTCTTTATATTGGCACTATTCAGATACTAGGAGGCAGCTTGTCACGTGGTCCACTCGACCTATCCCACTATCGCAGTATTAGCCACCTCTTATTAGCCAAGATCAGTGATTTGTACAAATAGCGCCACCATTTACGGGTTTCTGGCTGCTGAAACAACAATGTTTTGAGGTGGACACCCGTCTGGTTGGGCAGAGGCCAAGTTATTTGTTCAAAAGATGTTTTAGGAGCTGGTACAAGGCCGTTTGCAGTACTAAGGTATGCTTCCCCGAATCAGGGGGCTAATTCATACCACTGTATCGTTGGACTGGCCGGTATCCAATCTCTATGGTTGGGCGGGTCTATTTGTACTACTCAAGGGCGGGGAGGTAGACTTGGATCGAGGGCGGTGTTCACTCTTCCTTGTGGCTTGGAGGGGTCAGAAGAGTTCCTTGTATGCTGGGAGATTGCCTATGGCAGAGGTCTCCATTATTACAGGATTCACCCACTGATGTCGGGGCTATATTCCCACTCAGGACCTCTCCCGCATCCGTGACCTCAATAAAATGTAGGATCACTATCCGTGGCCTTGAGAGTCTGTGAAGGGTTCAGGTGCACCCCAGAAGGATTCCAGGAATACGTCATGTGCCAAGAATCACACAGCTTCTGGGAGGGGTGGTTTCCGTCTGATCCACTTTCTGGTACCTGCTTTGTAGTTTATTATGGATTCTCGCTTCACTTCTCCTTTTTTAAATGTTTTTATTTATTTTTATTTCCTTGGAGTCCTTTGAGGACTGTCACGTTCTGAGGAGCAGCTACTGCCCGCAGTCTTCACCTGTTGTGCGGAGTCTGCCCTTGGTTTATCAGCCGCCTCCGGCCGCTTCACTGTCCTAAGGGGCGTGTGCTTGGTGGTTAAGTGTGGTTGTAACGGCACTCCAAGTGGCGTCTAGCCCGTGTTGTTCCTGTAGCAAGAGCGCATCAGTCTCAATTGATGGCCGTTGCGTTGGGGGTAGAGGGTGGCTGTCCTTCACTGCCTGCTTCACCACCCAGTCTGGGCACCCCAGAATTGAGTCTCTTAGCACGCAATACACATTCAAATATTATCTTCTGACTTGTAGTCTTGCTGAGTCGTATTGTGGGGAGCCTGTGCCCACGTGATGTTGCGTGGGATGATTCAACTGGAGGTCGGCTCGATGTAGGGCAATGGTCGGGATCTGTGTCCCTCTGAAGGAAGTGATCTAAGGGGAGCGAGGGCACTGACGACCGCACCGGTCCACATTCCACCTAGCGATTGTTCGAATCATCAAGAGGTGCCGGAGGCCTGTGGGCACTCAGTCCTGGGTGGAATCTCAAGTGGGGGCGCTGGATTCGTCTAACAGCCGCCGGTGTGGAGCGCGAAGCACATAGCGGGGGAGAGGAGAACAGTCCCACTGATCTCGTCAGTGAAGTCTCAGTGTCTCGTCTGTCACCGCTGTATCTGGGGTGTCCTTCGATGTGTTCACCGTGGGTTTGCAGGCCGTCTCCACTACTGTGATCAGTAGGAGCCGGACGCCGGAGCACTTAATGTCATTGATGGGACGGTGTTGCCACCTGCGTCCAGAGCACTTCTCAGCGTTGCCGGCAAATGATTCCAAGCAGTGTTGGCATCGGCAGTCGTAGGGAGCCGGACACTCAGGCTCTCGTCTTATGTCCTGTGGGATCCGAGCTGGCACTGCAAGGCTTCCCTCTTCACCACGATTTTCGAATGATCCTACCTCGAGTCGTTGGGTGTCCTGCCGCACGTCGGGGATTTCATGCAGTGCAGGCCCGTTGCTTCATGCGCAGCAGGCGCGGTCAAATCAGTATCCGTCGTGTTCTCAGCGATTCCTCACTCGATTTGAATCCGGTTTTTCCCCAGCATGTCGGGATCACCATCTGCTATCAGATCCACCTGAATTCGCTAACGGGGGGTCCTACGGCGGGGGCTCAGTCTGCTTTTTAGGACTTCTAGACAGAGCTCACACAGAGGCAATGTCTATCTGTGCGCCCCCCGGTGGCTCTCAGTAGTTTATTTTCTAGGGTACTCCTGAATGAAAGCCCACATTCTGTTTGGTGTCACCTGCATTTTGCATAATCTGTTCTGCACCCTTTTTTGTGAAACAGTTACACAACTACCTTTCATTCACAGTAAATATTTGGACTCAAAAAAGGAATTATTAGAGTTAAAAGCAGCAGCGATTGGTCATATTGGTTTGTGATAGCTGTCGCTCTCAACAGTAGTGAACAAATAGCACAGCAACCTGCTCAGTGCCCAACCTCATAGATATAACGAGCACATGAGAAGGCCCACACCCAAAGGCAGAAGTAGGTGTGCATATTCACAAGGCCTTTGTTCAGCATTCTTGACTCCCTGCTCATCTCGTACACCAACTGTGCGGATGACACGCAGGTGCTCATTCCACTCTTGGAGACTATGAGGCTGATACCAAAACACTCACTACCATTTACTCCACTATCCAATCCTGGATGGCAGACAATTGGTTCTGCCTCAATAGTGAAAAAACTGAATTCCTACTCATAGGGTCACCCACCACACTCAGCAACCTTGGTGAACAGCACCTATCCTTCACTATTGATAATATCCCCATCAAGGTCTCAGAGTCTACCTGGATTCCAACCTTACCATGGACAGACAGGTTAATGCAATCTCATCCTCATCTGCCTATTACTCCAAAGTCCTTAGTGCAGCCAGACCCTACCTATCATGCCAGAACTGCCTCATAATTGCCAGGGCAATAATTGTCTTAAGGCTGGATTACTGCAATGCTCTCCTCCTAGGGACATCTTGCAAAAATGTGGCCAAACTCCAGCTGGTCCAAAACAACGCCCTTAGGGCAGCTACAGGAACCTCCAGGAAAGATCACATATCCGAAGTTAGAAGGCAGGCCCATTGGCTCCCTGTCAAAGAGAGGATTGTGTTCAAAACCCTGGCCATCATGCACAAGTGCATCCATGAGCTCGCTCCCCCATGCCTTGCTCAGAGAATCACTAAGCACACCGCCACTAGACCCCTCAGGAAGTGCTATTCCAACATGATCGTCACGCCCAAAACTCGAAAAGCCCGCGCTGGAGGATCTAGCTTCCCTACCCTGGCAGCCACCCACTGGAATGCACTTCCCTTTCATCTAAGAATGATAGACTCTCCCCAAGCGTTCCAGAAAGCCATCAAAACCAAACTCTTTATCTAAAGACATAATGTCTTCATGCAGGATGTATACCTAACCACTGCTTATATGCTTTTGCCTGTAACCCTGCTCTTCTCTGTATCGCACACTGTCTATGCCTTCTGTAACTGAGACTTCTGATCGCCTGTAACCTTAATCAAAAGTCCTTACATAATCCTGTAACAGCGCCTCGATGCTCACAGGGTGCAAGTGCACTTAACAAATGCAAATAAATACAATAAAATATGGGCCATGGGAAGAATAGAGGGAGGACACAGACACTTGAGCTGGATAAACAAAAAACTGATATGAGCCCTATACCACTTTCTGATCTCTGTCTTTCCCTTTCCTCAATCATCTTTTCACCTCTCAGATTATCTACTTGATAGGAATATACCAGAAACATTTGTTATAAAATTTCAACTTACTTTTTTTTTTGTAGTACTCCATGTCTGAAGAAACCATTCCTGAAAATAAGGGCCCAGAGCTTCAGGTAGCAGTGTTTGCTCACATGGCAGAGAACAGGTGTAAAAAACAATGCTGACCTGCTATTTCTGTGGCAGCCTTAAGCCTGGGTTTAATTTGCTCAGTTTTAACTTCATCAGGTGTGAGTGTCACAGCTGACTGACGTTCTGGCATATCAGATGGAGCCAACCATCTTTGATTCGGCCCATCACAATCGACCCAAGAGCATGGAGTTGCAGCTAGATCTCTGAACTCTTGTGCTTCTTTCATTCGGGGGATTGAAGTGCATGTTGATCTTTGCTCCCATTCCTGAAACCTTTTGACTGCCTCATAATGTATCCTCCTCTAGAATTGCCACAGCCACCAGGGATGGAGATGGTAAGTGCCAAAGCACCTCTGAGTAAACCCTTGGCAGATCGTTCTGATACATTAACTGTGGGTTTGCCAGTTTAAGACCCAGGTATTCAACAATGGTATTTACTCTTGGGGGTTTTAGAACTGAATGTGAGAAGTAGTCCTCGTTTCAATCAGTGTCTGAAGAAATTTAATAAGCAATTTTTCTGATGCTTGTGAATCTGCTTATTCACATGCTGTGCATATAGTCTGAAATCTAGTGGTAATTACGGAGTATTGCATCTTGTCTTTCAAGGATTGAAAGGGGACGTCGACATGGGCAGGCTTGTAACACTATCCCTAACGTAACGTTTAGTATACCCAAGGTCCTTCACGCATCGAGGTCCCTTAGATTGTCTTTTTCCACCCAGCTAGCTGGTCACCTTATGCAGAAAAATTGCTAATAAATATCGTTGTCCACGACCTCCGTTCGTTTAATATTCGTCACCTTCACCGATGACTACTTAACAGCCAACGCCGAAAGACTGTGGAAGACAAGTCCAGACTTTGACGGCTGGAGCTCTGGTCGACGCTGTCGACCGCGTGGCCTTGGCCCTCCGGCCAGACCCACACAGTAGGGAGAGTGGGGTCTGGTGCTCTTTCTTTTCAGGAATGCATTTCCTTCTTCCCTCTCTTTTTCTTTCTGGTTTTGCTCTCGCTATAAACCTGAGCTATGGACAGGACACCTTTTAAAATTTTGCCCTTCTTGCAAAGGCAAGTATCCCTGGAAAGACGCACACCAGAGGTGTAATAAGTTTCTACCTCGAGATCACTGCAGGTGTCCTGTCGGTCTTGCAAGCTTTTACGTCCTAAGATGATAAAAGAACGGTGGGTAAAACGATGGGTGGCCTATGCCATGATGCAGGCCGAGGGTAGCTCCCCCACAGGCGCAGAGAGTGGCGAAAGTGAGCAACAGCCGTGGCTCCGACACAGAGGTCATTGTCCTATCTTCGGAGCAGCCACACTCCCGAGTCGTCTGTCCCCAGCAGGCAGGCCACTGGTTCTGCTATGGGGAGTGTACACTCCAGCGACAGGGACGCACACACTACACACAAAGGAAAGCACACAACCACCAGGGCCTTCTCGATGGACTCGACGGAACGGACAAAGACGCCAACGGGTACGCCGCTATCTTCGACGGAACCCACCGATCCACAGGATCGGCAGCCCTCCTGCAAACATCTAGGCGGCATGCGTCTGGGCACAGGCGCCAGCACCAAAGTTCATAAGAGCGCTGAGTTGCCTCATAAGAGCGTGCCGGCACTTAAGGTTTCGGCCATGTCGAGAACCGCGACGAAGCCGCTAGGGCCGTCCAAATCCCTTCCAGACACACCAGAAATCTGCAAGAGTCTTGCAATCATCATCTCGGCAGCAAATAGGCCCAAGGACATGTCGAAGGACACATCCAGACGACGAGACGGTCAGGAAGAATATTCTGATGGTTCCCAGCTCTTTTCCCTTCCCCCTCCAGACGCCTCTGAGTCATCCTTATGGACCAGGGACAGGTTTGAGGGGTACATGAATGGAAGACCTCTATCCTATGTCTAAATTTCAAAGGACCTCCAGCCACTCTCCTCATGAGGAGGTGTTTGATCTCACAGAACCAGAGGAGACTCCTCAGGACCCTTATGATCAGGGTGAGGATCTCTTTGAAGAAACTATAGACCACTCACCAGATTGGGGTGATGATCAACCTGTTGGTGAAGCACCATGGCTGTCACCGACCAATACCCCTGACCCAGACACATTATGCATGGATCCTCCCGCATCTCTCCCTATGAGACGGGCATCTCCCATAGATGAACAGATGGCATTCAATGCTATCCTGAAAAAAGCGGCAGAACACTGCCAGGTTGCCACGCAAGAGGCGGTGTAAGACACCGACTTCGTGGAGGATATTTTGAAACAGAAACCACCTTCAAGCCAGGCAACACCTCTTTTAAACTTCATCAAAAGTGTATGATATGATAGGTTATTAATAACGTGCTTTATACCCTCAGGTTTCTAAGTGCTGACCCGGGGTTCGAACCTGTGTTGCTCGTGTCGTCTTGCTTCCATGGCGCGCACATTGCCGCTGAGCTATCCTCCCGAGACAAAGGTCAGGAAGAATCGCCCCTTCTTTGCTCACTTCATCGCAAACGAGGGAAGTTAATCCATGGGTCGAAGATTTTTTCATCCCTCGCCTACAGACCCACTCTACATCTGGGGACATGCCACTACAGATTCCCTCGGGGTAACAATCACTATGAAAAGAGCGGGGGTACCCTTGTCCATGGCGGAGGCACTGCCGGACAAGGACTGCAAGAAGTTGTGTGTCCTGGGGAAGCGCATCACAACAGCAGCAGCCTATTCCACCAGGATAGCCAATAATACCACACTGTTGGCTAGTTACGGCGATGCCCAGTAGAATCTACTCCAGGAAGGCCTGCAGGAAATCCCAGAGCCAACACGATCACGCCTTCTGGCGGTTGTTTCGGAGGGGGGCAGGTGAATCAAAACATTTTTTAAAACACCCTGGATGCTGCAGAGACAGCAGGAAGAACACTAGCCCAATGTACCTTGTTGAAAAGGCATGCATGGTTAAAGAATTCGGGGTTCAAACCGGGAACACAGGCGTCCCTCATTAACAAACCGGTAGAAGAATCTAACCTGTTTGGAAAGGGGCTGGATGAGGCTTTAGAGATTGTGAATAAAGAACATGAGACCTTGAAGTCACTAAATCGGATAACTCAGAGACCCTATCAGCAGCTAATTTCACAGACAATGTTTACCACATTCCCCCTACAATCAGTACGGAACGGGAAATACATGGTCCTCAGGACAGGGGGCAGCTGCCTCTAACTTATATCGGCCAAGGGGACAGCGCTGTGGCAAAGGTAGGGGTAGAAGCACCACCTATAGAGGCTCCCCAACCTCAAATAAAAAATGACTTACCGATCCGGGTCCCCTCCCATGCAACTCCGGTCGGGGAACGGATAACATCATTCTTCCACGCATGGGAGGGAATTGCCATAGACCAGTGGGTGCTCAAGACCACCACCCAGGGTTACTGTATCGAATTCAGCTGACCACCTCGATACCGGCCACCAACATCCAGGCGAATGTCGCCAGAACATCTGAAGATCCTACTACAAGAGGTCAAGATCCTGCAAGAAAAGGGCACGATCAAAGTCGTCCCTGTTCTACAGGTAAACAAGGGTATTTATTCAGTGTACTTCTTGTACCCAAAAAGGATTTCACCATGCGCCCTGTGCTAGACTTGCGCCCAGTGAATAAATTTGTCTAACCACCAATGTTTCGTATGACAACACTGCAAGAGGTAATCCCTCTACTAAAGCAGGGGAATTACACGGCAACATTGGACATGAAAGATTTATACTTTCATATTTCAATGCTGCCAGCGCACACAAAATACTTAAGGATCAAGATAGAGGACACACATTGTCAGTTCAAGGTTCTTCCCTTCGGCATTGCCTCAGCCCCAAGGGTATTTACAAAGGTGCTGGTGGTAGTAGCGGCTTACCTGCGCAGGCAGTCCATCCCAGTCTATCCTTACTTCGACGACTTGCTAATAACAGGGGATTCGCACGGAACATGCGTATCAAACACTCAAAAGACGGTAGATGTACTCTTCGGTCTTGGATTCTCAATAACCGAGAAGTCCAGTCTAGACCCCAGCCAAGTCAAACAATTTCTGGGAGCTCTAATTAGGACAAAAGCTGGCCTCGTCTTCCCCTCCAATGAGATGGTTCAAAACATGCTGTTCCACATCCCTCACTATGTAGCCAGTCGCGAGGTGACTTTACGCAAGGTCATGCGACTGTTGGGGATGATGACTTCCTGCATTTACTTAATCCCACACGCACGTTTGCTCGTGGAACCCATGCAAGAGTGCCTCAACAGCCAATGGTGTCAGGCCAGCGGACAATGGGACCATTTAGTGGTCGTCTCGGCAGACCTCGTTCTCTCTCTACAGTGGTGGTCGAGGGAAAACCTCTTGAAGGGGAAGACCTTCACCATCCCCGCAGTAGAAGCCACTCACACTACAGACGCATCTCTGACGGGCAGGGGGGGTGCTCACCTGCTTCATTGCACAGCGTTTGGTCCCCAGCAGTAGCGTCCAACCACATAAACCTGTTAGAAGTGTTGGCGGTGTTCAAAGCCCTAAAAGCTTTTCAGACACAACTTCAGGGGAAGAAAGTACTGATCCTTACGGACAGCACCACTGCCATGTATTACCTGAACAAACAGGGGGGTACACACTCTCCATGGCTATCCAAACTGTCCCATAACATTTGGAAGTGGGCTCTCAAACACGGGTTGTTCCTCCTGTCTCAACACGTTCCAGGGGAACTGAATCTTCTGGCAGACGTGCTCAGCAGAGACTTGCCTCTACCCACAGAGTACGAATGGCAGCTACACGAAGACATCGTCTCCAACGTCTTCGCAGAATGGGGCTTCCCGGAGATCGACTTGTTTGCAACTCTGGAGAATTTCTTTTTTTCACAAAATTACGCCTCAAGATACCCCTAGAACTGCTCCAAGGGAAACGGTCACTGGATAACATGGTCAGGGAAATTTGTCTACGCTTTTCCCTGAATCCCCTACTCAACAAGATAGTGCACAAGATGCACCAGGAACCAGTCACAATGATTCTGGTGGCCCCCATGTGGATCTGCCAACCCTGGTTCTCGCATCTAATGGCGATATCAATCTCTCCTCCGATGAAATTACCTTGCCTATTCAACATGCTTTCACAAGACAAGGGGGAGACACTCCATCCTTGCCCGCAAACTCTCAATTTAGCGGCCTGGCTCCTGAGGTCATAGAGTTCGGGCACCTCCAACTTCCTCAGAGATGTATGGCTATTCTTAAGGAGGCAAGAAAGCCTAACACCAGACATTGCTACTCCAATAAGTTGAAACGCTCCATCATCTGGTGCCGTTCTAAGAGCATCAATCCCATCGACTGCTCTCCTACCCACATTGTATTATACCTGACTCATCTACTGGACTCGGGTCTGGTTTTGAATTCACTGAAAGTCCACCTGGCTGTGCTTTCAGCATACACTACGTTCCAAAAGGAGTCGTGGTGGAAGATCCTAGTCATCAAAGCTTTTATGGAAGGGATTAAAAGACTTCATCCCCTATTTCAAACCCGGGCCCTGGGTCGGGCCTAAATGTGGTATTAACTAGACTAATGGGATCTCCCTTTGAACCTATGCATAAGGCTAGCCTTAAGGCTCTCACTTACAAGACTGCCTTCCTACTGGCAGCCACGAGTCAGGGAATTACAGGCCCTTTCAGTTCAGGACCCATTTGTTACAATTCACAAAGATAAGGTGGCTTTGCGCAGTCACCCTAGGTTTGCGCATAAATTCATTTCAAAGTTCCATGTGAACCAATCAATAGAACTGGCCACCATTTTCCAGAACCCCACTAACATGGCGGAAAAGAGCCAACACACACTTGATGTCTGTTGAGCGGTCATATATTATCTCGAAAAACGAGACCACTAAGAAAGGCACATCAGTTTTTTGTTTCAATGGCAGCTGGTCGAGAAGGAGATCCTGTCTCTAAGTCAGCCATCTCAAAGTGGATTGTATATTGCATCACACTCTTGCCAAGAGAGATCTGCCCTTCAAGTCTAGAGCACACTCTACTCGGGGCACTGAGGCTTCCATAGCATTCATTGCAAATGTTCCTCTCAAATCCATTTGCAAAGCAGCAACCTGGAGTTCTGTACACACCTTTACAAAACACTGCTGCCTAGAAACTCACTCTAGGTCCTATTCTCAGGTGGGACAAGCAGTACTAAGACATCTTTTTACTACTGTTCCTTCTCACACTCCACCTCCAACTCTGGGTACTGCTTGCTAGTCTATGCACAGCATGTGACTCTAAACTGATTCACAAGTATCAGAAGACATGCATTACTCGTCGTAATAGCATTTCTAATGATTGTATCTGCTTAGATTCACATGCGCCCACCCTTCCTCCCTGCTAGGAGTAGAATCAACATGGACATCTTACTACCTTCTCTCTATCTGTACTCACTCACAGTAGTCATAAGGCTCCCTCTGGGCAGAAAAAACACAACCAGACGGACCTCGACGCGTGAAGATTCTTGAGTACACTACACGTCACGTTAGGGATAGTGTTACAATCACGCTCATGTCGACGTCCCCTTTTCGATCCTCGAAAGACCAGATGCAATACTCGGCGATTACCACTAGATGTCAGACTATATAAACACCTCGCTTCTGTAGAGAACAAAACCGACGTGTTGAATATCTCAGCTAAATATAAAGAAGAGATCTTACTTACCAAACATGAGACTTACAACAGAATTAATCAAGCTAGCTCCAGTACTGAAGAACTCTTGTTATCCTTCGGGTAATGGAGGCTCCCATCCCCAACTGATACTTGCCTAAAGGATAAACTCTGGTGTACCAACATCCAGAATGCGCTCACTAACAAAATTGCCACCCTCCAAAACAAAATTGCTGACAAAAGATTGAACTTACCCAACATAGGTACCCCCCTCAGAACCCAAGAGCTTCCCACTAAATCTCATCAGTGCTTCAAATTCCCCAAAGTCTCTATCCCTGAGGTACAAAAAATCATTGCCTCCCTCAAACCTTCAAGATGCCAAGGAGATGGCTGCTCTGCTCAAATAATTAAAATGCCGTCAGAGACCTGGCGCCCTTCATCTCAAAATGAATCAATGCCTCTTTCTTATCTGGCACCTTACTTAGCAACCTAAATGAGTCATTGGTCCTCCCTCTCCTAAAAAAAACAATCCTTGGACCCTACTATCCCCACTAATTATAGGCCAATCACAACGGTCGCGTTCTTACTGAAGATACTAAATAGGGTTGCATACATGAAGATCCAGGATTAATTGGAGACCAATCATCTTTTAGGGACTCGACAATCTGGTTTTAGGCCTCAACATGGCACCGAAACAGCGTTGATCGGTCTAAAGACCCAGATCGACAAACTCAAAGACAAGGGGAAAACTGCATTGCTACTACTTTTGGACCTATCGGCCGTTTTTGATTTGGTCGACCACAAAGTGTTATGCAATCACCTTGCCACACGAGCCCATTTCTCTCAGGACGCAAGGCATGGATCTAATCATTTCTAAATAACAGGACCATGAGAGTTTTCTCCCCTTCGGCAGCATCCAACCCGATCCCAATAACACGTGGAGTTCCCCAAGGTTCCTGTGTGTCACTGACAATGTACAACCTCTTCACAAAGCCTCTGTTCGATGATCTAGAGCATCTGGGTGTCACCTTCACTAATTATGCAGATGACGCCCAGATCCTCTTACGGGAAACTATGACACTGATGTAGTGCTAGTGAATAAAATGTATCTAATCATTCAGACAATGATGGCCACCCATGGCCTCTGCCTGAATGATGATAAAACAGAGCTCCTGATTCTAGGCTCCCCAGCCAATTTGAAGAAACTTAGCAATAACTATGCCTCCTTTAACATTGACGGGAACAACATAAAAGTGGCAAGAGGTGAAAACCCTAGGCTTTTACCTCGACTCGCAAACTATGCAAACAAGTCAACGCCACGGCCTAGGCAACAGCATATACTTGTAAGATGATACGGGCCTGAAAACCCCTTCTCTCTAAAGAGAGCTGCCTTATCCTAGCCAGAGACCTCATCATGTCAAAATTGGATTATTGCAACACACTCTACTTAAGTGCAACTAAGTATGTTGTGAATAAACTCCACATTTTTGCAAAATAATGCACTAAGGACTGCTTTGAGTATATCAAGGAGAGACATATCTCTGAGGCAAGGAGACAGCATAAATGGCTCTCCATTAAGGACAGGATCCAGTTTAAAACCATGTCTCTAACTTATAAATGTCTTAATCATGCTGCCACACTATACCTAACGGAAGAATTTGTCATAAGATCCTCCTTGCGTGTCACCAGGTCGGCAACTCTTCTTGCCTGGTAGTTCCCAGGTACAAACTAAAATAAACCGGGGGCGATAAGTTTCCCAGTTATGACACACTTCGACCCGCCCAAAAAACGAACCTGTCCTCTAACTTTAGGAGAAATTCTATAACATGGCTAAATGAGAAAAACAAATGACTAGGTTAGGATAGCACTTCTTCCAATGTCAAATGCTGTATTATGTTTCTCTGTGTTGTTCATGATGTACTCACTGAACTGTTATTGACAGTCTTCTTGTGTTGTACTTTGAATGCACTGCTTGTAATGGTTGATTATGCTATCTTGTAACCTCTTGCAATGCGCCCTGATACCCCTGAGTTCGGTGGGCTATATAAATCAATAATACAAGTAGATACAATCAGCAGAAATGCTATTACGGTGAGTAATGCATGCCATAATTGTGTGATTTTGGGTTAAAGGATGCATTTTTCAGCACTCGTTTTGTGAAAGTGTATAAAAATCTATACAAAATCCAATACATGTCACTTAGCCGACCGTAGTAGAAGAGCATTATCAAACTCCTTTTCATGATGTCTTTACCCACAATATATTTCTGTATTTTGCCTGCATAAGGAGACCTTTTCATGGTGAGTATGCCCAATAATACCAGATTTATACTATAAAAAGACAAGTCAATGCTGACTGTAACACTACATGGCGATATTCCCACATAAGAATACACAGGTTGGCTTTGCAAATAATACCACTGTAAGAAAACCTCCCATGCTGGCTGCAGCAATGTTAGGGGAGTTTTCCTAAAGTACACCTGGAGGTGAGACTTCATAAATCTATCCCTTGGTATACAGGCCCCCAACCCTTAGTATAAGTCTGTGCTACCCAATGGTTTGGTAGAATGGCAAAGCAGCCTGGCGTATCTTATGAGGAGGATGTGAGATCGAAGTCAGTACAGGGAACCCAGTAAATGCATTAGTTCAAAGAAATACTTACACACTTGAAGTTATAGTAAAATATACATGCATTTTATATACACAGGGCAAGTTAAGTAAATACTATTTTAGACTAACCAACACATAATCGAAAACAATAGCAATACTTTTTCAGGTTTGGTTCATTAGGGTAGGCATAGCCTACACCAATCACTGGGGCCCATCTGGCTTTAAAAGCGGGTCCAGCCCCTATTTTGGGCAGATAATCTGAAGACTTTGCAAGGAGTAACAAGAACAACTCATTTGGACCCTGGCTGAAGGTACAGTCTGCCTTACAGTTTCCACCAGTGAAGGAAGGCCAGGATTTCCAAACAGGGAAGCCACATCCCTCCCCTAAACATCTCCCAGGGAACAGAGGGAGACCTGTCTGAAGGAGGCCTGGCGACCAACATCTGCTGCTGTCCTGGATAAGCCCTCTCTTGCTATTGATCTTCAGCAGTCCTGCAAGGGAGCTGCAACCTGTGGAGTGGAGGGAACATCCATTCCTGACATCTGCGTGGTACCCTGCGAAGAAGAGCTGTTGGAAGTGTCCCGGGACCATCCTCTGGCTGACCAGCTTTGAGTGTGGGCTACCGTGCTGCTGATGTCGCCAATACGCAGTGAGGCCTGGAACTTGGGGAATCCTCGGCTTGTCCTGCAAGGCTTACCTCAGCGAAATGTTAGTCCTCGCGTCAAGGGGATCCCTGATAAGAGGGGACAGTCACACCATGACAAGTGAGTCCCTTGTCATTGCTGTGCTGCCGTGACCACCATCTGAAACAGCTTACCTGAGTTGAGTCCAGTCCTGAGAGGGGTCCTGCATCGTGTTGTTCTGCATTCTTTATCCAAGAGTCCTTGCACCAGCTAAAGACACCGACCAGAGATCTGCTCGAACCTGCAACCCCTGCAAATCAAGGACTGAGGCTGACAGCGGGACAAACAACTTCACACCTTCCATTGACCTGCCAAGTCGTGTGAAGAATCAGAGTACAGGGGGCGAGTTACAGTGGTTTTTACCTGCCCCTAAACACCCTTTAAAAGTTTTGATAACTTGGGTTCCAAGATGGCCACCAGTAGGAGAGCACCAGGATCGATGCTCTCCTGAACCTCCAGACCATAAATTCTATCTAAAGAGCAATAACGCCCTCCCCAGGCGTTGGACGTGCCCGTCTAGGTGGGGGATATTGCTTCTCTCTTCCAGCCAAGGAAAAGCATGCTGTTCGACACTGAGGCACACCGACGCGGCCTTCAGGCGGTGGACCCGCCCTTGAATACGGCTGAGCCCAGAAAAGAAAATAGGCGTCCTCAGAGCCTGGACCCAGTGGGAAGACCCAAAAAGTGAAGCAGCGGAGGAGAGCTCTTGGGAACTGCCAGGTGAGTGTTGAGAAACCCAAGGCCCCCAAGGTGTGGTGCCCGCCGAAGGCACAGAAGATGGAAAACGAAGAACCAAGAAGGGTACAGTGAGCGAGCCTCCAAACCCACTGGGAGTGAAGGAGCAGAAGGGAACCGCTAGCGGCCAGTTTTCACCCCGCCTACACTCTCAGAAAACCGACGCGATAAGCGGGAGTCGGAGAGGAGGAGCACGCAGTAGAAGAGGCCGTGGAAGAGGCCTCCAAACGATAAGGCTATCGCCAGGGAAGAAAGGGCTAACTATGCCCCCTTCAGGGCCCCGGAATGACAGAGGGTGACCTCCCAAGACTGGAACGGCTTGGTCTAGCAGCAAGACAGGGAAAGGTTGCCAGAACCCATATAAGGCAGCACCAACACCAAAACGGTCTTGCCCCATTAGGGAGAATTCTCATAAATGTGCTAATTCCCTTCTACCTTAGAGACCCCCAGCACTTTTTGCTGGACTTTAGGACTTTTAATTTCTAACCTAGAAAGAGTGAGACCTTTTCCTTACTGTCTCATGTATTTTTCTGTGATTTGGACTCTGTTTCTTTTGACTTTGGAGTCTGACAAACTCCATAGGCATCCTCTTTTTACATTGTGTCACACAGTACCTTCAGTGCAGGGAAGTCTCTTAGATTTTCTAAAGGTTTAAATACCTTCTCTTAGTGAAACTACTGTTTCCAAGAGCAGTGACCTGACTTTACTTGCATTTTGTAACTTTCTAGACCCAGCACACACTACCTTACAATAGGGTGCTGGAGGGGTTACTTAGTAACCCCTTTGTCTAGTTTCTCATGTAACATTTTTATGTTACCCTTTCTACAGTTAATGGCTGGTGGCAGTGGTTTACTTTTTCCTACCACTGTGTTTTTACTGCGGGCTGCAATTGCAGCTGCAGTAAAGCACCGTTTCGTCAAAATGGCCCCAGTCTTCTTTTTTCGCCATTTCTTGTTGGAAAGGTCCTTTTTGAGATTTACTCTGCTCGCCAAACAGGTTTGGTCCCTTTTGTTCTTTGTATTTGGTGGGTCACTGGTGAAGCCTGCCTCTGGCTCCAGCGTGCCTGGCAGGGGCAGGAAGTACGGGAGGTGCCCAAAACTCCCTGTGCTTAATCCCCTTGGTTACAGGAATGCACCCAAAGGTGACTGGCCGGCTGGCTGTCCTTGGAGGACAACCATCTTGCTGTGTGATTGGGAGAAACCTGCATAAAAAGCAAGGCTTTTGGCTTGGAAAGCAGAGTCGACCACTGGATGAAGGAATCTGAAGAAGAACTTGGAAGAGGCGCTTGCTCCAACTCCTGGACCATTGGTTTGCCCGGTGAAGCCCTGCTGCATTGCTGAAGTTCCGAAATCGCCTCGACTAGAGAAGCCCTGCAACACACGACTTCTCCCCTTGTGTTGGTGGGACCAATCGACCGCAAAGAGAACTTGTCTGGACATTCTCTCGGAGCTGGCTGTACTTCCATTGCTGCTGCAGGAACCGATTGCCAGGGAGAGGCACACCAGAACCGAGGGCATTGTTTATAAGTCGGACCTGAGCTACTGGAAGATCCTCCAAACTCCCATGAAGCAGGACTGACCAAGCCTGAGCCACCTCAACAGAGTGATGGACCACAGATGTGGGGAAAGTCCATAAAGGTATCCGAGAACCGCGGTGGTGCTATTTGCGAGAGTCGCAAGGAGCTGAAACCGCAAATTGCATCTGATCTGAAGTTTGCCCATTGCTGCCGCCGACATTCAATTCGTAGTGCAGGAGTCCCCAGCCATCCTCCCTCTTGTCCCCACGACTGATGCCTAGGAACAAGGGATCTGCAGACCTACACTGGAACAGAAGCCAGCTGGAAACAATTTCTTCAAACCACTGTACTGGTACTGTAAAACAAAGGGGTTGCTTAAGTCATGTGTGTATCCTTGCTAGCTCTCAGTTGAGACTTGTCTTGGTTGCGTTTGTAGAGTTTCTTGCAGCTTTACCTCTCACAAGCCGCCCAGCATGTGCGCTACAGTGATTTCATATTCTACAAAGATTTCTAAAACATTTAAAACATTGTGCACTACTTTTTACCTACCTGCAAGAAGTGTTTCAGCTCACCTAGACTTTTGCTGAACAAACATTGGCTGTCCTGGCTCCCCGAAAGGCTCTTCTTGCCGCTGAATTTGTGCTTTAACTATCGCTCAACAAAAGTCACACATTAGATAACTTGTGTACCTGGGAAAGGGTTAATTTACTTTGCATTGGAGGGTTCAAAAAGTACTTGCCTGCGGAAGAATATTTCTTAACCATTGTTTTATTCCCTCATCGTTTCCTTTTGACACTAATCTCAGTATTGCTCTAAATGTACCAGTGATGCATCAATGTCCAGTGTCTTAGTTATTTAAGTCACCTCAGGGTGTATGAAGTGATTGTGCCATCCCAAATGGATATCTACTGATTTATTGAAACTGAGTGTGTGTAGTTTAGAAGTATATTATTGTGTTACATATTTTGCTCCCTTCTAAAGAAGGCGTATTCAACTGACTGCTAAATTAATAAATAATTGTTTAATCAAGAAACCTTGAGTGTAAGTGTTTATTTGGATACTTGTCACTGTGAATCTGTGTAATAACCCTAAAGCTTACATTGACCCCCCTTGAGATAAGCCTGGCTGCTCAGTCACTGTACCAACTACCAACTCTACCAACATACCAAAGGTTGGGTTAACTATTGTCAAGAGGACAAGGCAGGTGCAGTCTCTCACAGGGTACTGCATACAATCTTGCCTAACACCCCCCGGGACCTCGTACATGAATGGCGCATTGGAAGGTTCAGTACTGACTCACATCAGCCAAGGGGGCGAAGGGAAAGGAAGCGCTCCCCCTAAAGGGGCGTCACTGTGGGGAAATAAAGTCCCAGGACACTTCACAAATCACTCCCTATGAACAAGGCCCACGCATGCCTATCTCCAGAACTGTAAACTGGAACTCGTCGGCCCCTCGGCACAAGGATTGATTTTTGATTTTATAGGAATTACCGTGGGAATGACCTAACCCATATTGAAGGAAGGGGGCACGGAAACGCTCCTGGTTGGAAACGAACATTGTACTGGAGAGGGAAGGCTAATCCAAGAGGAAGGGCGGCAATTGAAAATGTCCAAAAGCAGGGGAAAGGAACCTCCAGCCCCATCCAAGGGGCCCAGGAAACCCTCACAGAGCAACCTTCAGAGGATGTGGAGTAAAGACGTTAGCTCCTTTCTGGGACTGCAACAGGCCAGGATCAAACAGAGCAAGGAGGATCCCAACAGAAGAAGGCCAAGACCAAAATGTGACCCAGTCACTTCTTAAGCAATATTTCAGTGACATCGGGGACAGAATTGCAGACACTGTTCAGAATCAAATTACTATAATGAGAGATCTGGCGGCAGCGCTCCAGGAGATAAAGCGGGATGTGAATAAAATGGAGGAAAGGGAAGACATTAATGAAAAAGCAATACAAGAACTGACAGAGGACTCAAGGAAGTCAGATACTTGGGTTGAATAATTGGCAAACGCGCCCCACAACCTTGAGCTCCAGACTGAAGACCTAGAAAACAGGTTGAGATTGAAAATTCAACTCAAATCCCTACCAGAGGAAGTCCTAGACAAAGACCTCAAAACCGTGCTTAAGGGCATTTTTGTGGACTTATTAGATGCAGAGGAAAAGCCAGAAGTGAGGATCGACAGAATCCACAGATTGGGGCCCCAAAGATCAGAACCGGGGCACAGCTAGAGACGTCCTGGCAGCCCTGCAAGACTTAAAAATGAAGGAGCAGATCCTCCAAACAGCAAAGAGGGCAAACAAATAACCTACAATGGGACCAAACTACTGCTTTTCCAAGACCTATCCCAGGTAACTGTCCAGAAGAAGACAAATGTCTCCGGTCCTGAGGGTACTTCGAGACAAGGACATTCCCGTTCGGTATGGTGTTCGAGTGGCAAGGAAACCATATCAAATTGCCTCCTATAAAGGAGCAAGAATTCTGGGAATCGAGGAAGAGGACCAAGACTTAAGGGACCCCAAGCAAGAGCTCAGACCACACTCAATAGTTGGGAATGGTCAGTGGTGAAACCAAAGAGCACCAAGAAGGGGGGGGGGGATATCCGCCTCAATTGAAAGGTACGGCCTTATGCAAAGAACATGATTGGAGGTCACGTCCGGCAAAGGACAGAATTTCTCAAAACTGACAAGGGGTATAAAAGGATATCTGATCAGCAAGCCTAGGGAGGGCGAACAACAGAGCTGACACAGGATGTCCCGAGGGGATGGGGGATGGGGCATGGGGGAGATAGAGGTGGAATCTGGAATGGGTTGGGGAGAAACTGCTGAGGTGCAAGTTGGGTCAGGTATGCGGCTCAATTCCTGAGAAGACGATTCTGGAGTAGGGGGTGGGGGGCAGGTGAGCTAGAGGCCGGTTGAGCCCTCTCAGTGAAGGGGAGGAAGAGGGGGAGCAGGGGGAAAGTGGGGGAGCGGAAAGGGCGTGGGAAGTCCGAACTTGATCTGGTGAGAAGGTACAATAATCGAGGGAACACCTATGACAATGGATAACTATAACAAGCTGAACATTATATCCCTGTATATTAATGGTTTAAACTCCCCTCTGAGGAAAAAATTTGACTGATGCATTCGGAGAGAGGGGCTGGACATTATCCCATTACAAGAGACCCATGTACAGCCCCGGGACAGAGATAGACTAAGATTGCAAGGTTTTTGCCAAATTTACCAATCCACTGAAAAGAACAAGAAAGGGGGAGTGCTGGTTGCCCTCTGGAATAACCTCGACCGCATAGTTACTGACACATAAAGGGACGCCCAGGGGAGCTACTTGGCCTTGAACCGGAAGGGGAGGCCTACAAGATAGGTACCATTTATGCACCAAACACGGGTCAAGATGCCATCATTAAAAATTCCTTGGTCAAACTCGAGAGATTTGCAAAGGGACACATAATTGTGACAGAGGATTTTAATATGGCTTGGGATCCAGAAAAGGATAGGTCCACAAAAACCCAGGGAGCACAGTGGAAACCCTCAAAAGAGTTGGTAGAGAAAGTGGAGAGGCTGGGGGACATGTGGAGGGAAAACAAAGGGTTTACATTCTTTTTGCATGTCCATCGATCATCATCAAGAATAGACTGTGTTGGTCATCCCGGACATTCCTGGGACAGGTAGCGGCTATAGAGGTGGGGGAAATAACCTTATCAGACCACGCTCCCCCGACACTGAAAATCACTATGAGACCAGGCCCACTAGGACTCGGGGAAATGGAGGTACCCGGTATCCCTATTCAAGGATGAAACCCTAAAGAAAGAGTTGAAAGAAGCGACCGGGAGCTTCTTTGGGGATAACAAACCTGAGTACATATCCTTGCAGGCGTGGTGGGACATCTTTAAGGTTATGATTAGGGAAGAATTATTGCGACCAAGGCCTGTAGGGATATAGAACTGAGGCTAGTTAAAAAAGACCTGGAAGAAAAATTAAAGAAGGTAATGGCCAGGATGGGAGTGGGAGCGAGTGGCGAAACAAGAAGGTAATATAGAGCTATAAAAGGCCAATTGGAAATATTATAGGCAAAAGTGGCGGACTTCTGTTCTTCATTAAAATCACATTAAAGCAAACAAATCAGACAAGCTATTGGCTAGGATGCTGAGAAGGCAACAACTATACTACAACTATGGGTGGAAGAGGGTGGGGGTTCCAGTATGGATACTAACATCACCCGAGAATTTTCCAGGTTTTACACTGTTAGTGAGAATTCTCAGAAATGTGCTGATTCCTCTCTTATAGACCCCAAGCAACTTTGCTGGATTTTGAGGACTTGAATTTTTTACCTGGTGAGAGTGAGACCCCTTTTTCCCACTCTCTCATGTATTTTAATGTGATTTTGATCTCTGTATGTCTTCTGGTTGTGTAGTCTGACAAACTCCATAGGCATCATAACAGTGCAGTGGCACAAGATTTTCCCAAGGTTTAAATACCTTCTCTGGGATAAACTACTGTTCCCCAGAGCAGTAAAGTGAAATTGACTTTACTTACATTTGTAACTTTCTAGACTCAGCACACACTATCTTACAATAGGGTGCTGTTGGGGTTACTTAGTAGCCCCCTTGTCTAGCTTCTCATGTAACATTTTTATGTTACTCTTTCCTCGATAAATGGCTGGTGGCAGTGGTTTACTTTTTACTACCATTTTGTGTTTTTACCACAGGCTGCATTCGCAGCCACGGTAAAGCACCCATGGGTGCCATTTTTGGCAAAATGGCCCTGGTCGTCTTTTTTCGCCATTTCTTTGTGGAAAAGTCCTTCTTGAGATTTACTCTGCGCGTCAAACAAGGTGTGGTCCCTTTGTTCATTTTGCCTTTGGAGGGATTCCCGAATGAAGCCTGCCTTTTGCTGCAGGGTGTCTGGCAGGGGCAGGAAGCGAGGGAGGAGCCAGAAACTCCCTGTGCTTAGTCTCATAGGAGACAGGAATGCACTCTGTGGTGATTGGACGTCTGGCTCTCCGGCAAGGACAGCCACCCTGCTCGGTGACTGACGGCTAAGTTGGAATGAATGGGAGAAACCTGCATAAAAGCCAAGGCTTTTTGGCTTGGAATGCAGTCCACCACTGGATGAAGGAATCCGAAGAAGAACTTGAAGAGGACGCCTGCTGCAACTCCTGGACCGTTGGTTAGCCTGGTGACGCCCTGCTGCTGTGCTGAAACTCCAAATTTGCATCGACGGAGAAGCCCCTACAGGCGGGACCAATCAACTCCAAAGTAAGCCACCTGGACATTCTCTCGGAGCTGGTTGAAATTCCACTGCAGTTGCTGCTGAAACGGAATAGCCAGGGAGAGGAACACCAGATCCTCCGGACTCCCAGGAAGCAGGACTGACCGAGCCTGAGCCCCCTCAAGAGTGCGGGACCCCAGATACAAGGAAAGCCCATTTCGACAGCCAGGAACCGCAGTGTTGCTATTTGCAGTAGACGCAAGGAGCTGAAACACCGAAGTGCCACTTGTTTGAAGATTGCTGGTTGCGAGCGGTGACCGTCCCATTGTAGTACAGGAGTCCCCAGACGGCCTCCCTCTTATCCCTTGTTGTGCTACCTTTCTTGTCCTTGTTGGAGACTTGTCTCAGTTGCTCTTGTAGCGTTGCTTGCAGCTTCTCTACCTCACAAGCCTAATCAGCTGGTGGCCCTACTTTGATTTCTTCGATTCTGGAAAGACTCTTTAAACATTGTGAAATACTTTCTACTTACCTGCAAGAAGTGCTTCAGTTCACCTTAACTTTTGCTAACTTAATATTGGCTGGTCTGGCTCCCTGAATGACTCTTCTCTCTCTTGCCTATGTGTTTTGCCTTCCTTCCAGGAAAGGGTTAACTGACTTTGCAGTGGGGTGTTATTTTGAAAGTACTTACATACTTAAGGACAACTGTGTGAATACTTGGTTTATTCTGAACTTTCTTTTCTTTGACACTCCCCTCGGATTTTCTAAATGCAACAGTGATATGTTCATGTCAACAGCACCCTAGCTATTAAAGTCAATTTAGGGTGTAGGTAGTGCCTGTATGCCATCACAAATGGGTAATTGCTGATTTAGAAAACTGAGACCCTGTGACTGAAGGGAGGGTTCACTAATTTAATGAATTCTACTGTATTATTTGATCAGACTTTGAATGTGATAAACCTACTTTCCATTACAAATTTGGCTGTTTATCAGCATCCAAGTGTGCGGGTCGGGAGAGTCCATAGACTGGATTTCAGTATTGTGATCTCGTGTCAGGGTCATTTTTCCTCCCACACACCTACATTCTTTTCAAAATTATTATCTTACTCTTTTGAAGACTAACCATTACTTCTATTTTGATATTATTCTCTGCCTGTCAGTGTGACACAAGAGTTTAGTAGCACCCTCTTGAGAATGTCATTTTCTAAAATTAATGATCTAACGGATAAGCATGCTACCACTCTAGCGTTTAGTTCGGAAGATGTGACTTGGATCCTTTCATTAATTAGTGACACTGAAAAGACCTTAGACAGCCATGAAGATCCAAACAAATTAATATTCAGATTGGAGAAATTGAGCCAAAGTGAAATATCTCAAACTCCATGCCACTACTCTAGTGGATTACTACAAATCACATAAAATAGCTAGGGGACTAAGAGTTTACCTGAGGCCTACTTATGCAAGGACAACAAAGAATGTGTAAACAAGTGGGATCAAATCTTGAACAAATGTTCATTTGATCTGATTCTGCTCACGATAGAAGAGTTGTCTAAATCCTTGACCTCAATTGAAACATCCCTTAAGGCTCAGCTGGCGGCATTTAAATCTGATCAAGAATTAACAACAATATTAGAAGTTCAATTCAAAATTTACTTTCCATAAAAACGATATTGAACGGAGAAAACTGTGCAAATTTAAACGCAATGCATTTGACTACATGAATGATATAGTCTATTTGTGGCAGGAATTGTATGCCCACAGGAATTGGAAGAGGGCTGGTTTCCCACATCTGGGGCAACCGGGATCAGATAGCAGTAGTAATAGTCTGGGAGAGCCCATTGTGCCTGAGGGCACAAGACCAGGGGGACCCATCAATAGCCTCACTGGATCTACAGAAGTGGGCAGGCTGGTAGGACAGGATCTGAGGCATCAACATCTTAAGCAGACTCGGGGGCCTTTTTAGGCACAAGAGGAAAACTAGGAGAGGCAAGAAGACCGGTAAGACAAAAAAACAAATAGAGAGTGAAAAGATTGTTATTAATTTATCAAATAAAATACTGACCCGTGGTCAATTCGACATTCTAAATCAGGGCCTTTCATTTATCACCATATGTAATACGTCCCTTTTTGAGTAGAAAATTAATCTACACAAACTTCTTCGCAATATTAGATTGAAAATATTTTTTGAAATCCAACCACCGATGGAAGAAGTACATGATGAGACCTAAGAGTGACTTTGACCCCCCATATTCAGAACTCAATCCTCAATATGTTTGAAGACAAAGTGACAACAGAGTTATTGAGGATCAACTACTATAGGACTAAAACTTACAATATTAAGAACAGGTAATTGGAGCAGATATCAACATTAGCGACGGATGAACACCTCACTATAAAAACAGCCAACAAAGGAGGTGCAATAATTGTAATGGATACGTCATTTTACAATAACAGCTGCTTAAGACTGCTCAATGGCGAATCAACATATATAAGACTTGACCATGATCCAATTAATGACTTTAAATCACTGATTGGTAAGATAGTGACAAAAGCATTTGAATACGATTGGATCAACCTTAAAACTAAGAATTGTGTGATTAATCGGTGTCTGATCACCCCTGTGTTCTATGTACTTCCAAAAATGCATAAAAATCAAACTCAACCACCATTTCGACCTATTGTGGCAGGCACTGACAGCGTGTTCGACCCTTTAGCTATCTATGTCGATAAATTATTGCTACCATTGGTCCACCTACCATTGGTCCAGGGAATTCCCACATTGCTGAGGGATACACTACAGATTTCCTCAATTGTCTTAAAGAAATCCCTGCAATATATTCAGATGACGTGTGTAGTTTATACACATCGATCCCACATAATTAGGGCCTCAAAGGCGTGAAATGGCTTCTGTTAAATTCAGGAACAGTGAGAGGTAGTGTAGAATTCATATTGGAGCTATTGAATAACATTCTGTTTAACAAGTATTTTAGATATCGGAGCTCTTACTACATACAAGCATCAGGAACATCTATGGGGTCAGCAATGGCTCCAGTATATGCGAATATCTCTATGTACAAATTTGAAAGAACATTCATATTAGAACAGCCAAAATGGGGCAATATAATTCTTTTGTGGAAGAGATACATCGACGATATATTTGGGATTTGGTGCGGTACACATCAAGAACTCTCATCTTTTTTTGAATACTAAAATCGGATACATACACGCATCAAATTCACCTTGGAGGTGGATTTCCCAGCTTTGCATTTTTTCGATGTAAGCCTCTCCTTGAAAGATGGGATAATAGCAACTATAGTTTCTGATGCTTGTTAATCTGCTTAGAATCACGTGCTGTGCACATAGCCTGACATCCAGTGGTAACCGCAGAGTATTGCATCTTGTCTTTCGAGAATCTAAAGCGGACGTCGACATGGGCGTGCCTGTACCACTATCCCTAACATGACGTGTAGTGTACCCAAAATCCCTTGCGCATCGAGGTCCCTCAGATTGTTTTTTTCTGCCCAGCTTATTGGTCGCCTTATGCGGAGCTCTTCAAGAGACATTGCTATATTGTTATATTTATCGACCTTTGGCCGTTTTATCTTATCTTGCCGTCTCTGCCCTCGATGGCTGTTTCCTGATCTCCACCGAAGCCTGCTTCTACAGACCTTCGACAGTAGTTGATCCGGTCGACCGCTGCCTTCTGGCTGGCCTACACAGTAGGGAGAGTGAGGTCGGGGTAGACCTTTCCTTTTTAAGAATGTCTTTCCCTTTCCTCTCCCTTTCCTCTCCCTTTGTTCCCTTGCTCTTGTCGTCACTGTTATTCCTGCGCTATGGACAGGACTCCATTTAAATTTTGTCGTTCATGCAAGGCAAAATTCCAGTGGAAAAACAAACACCTTAAGTGCAATAGGTTTCTTCCCTTTAATCACAATGAGGCGGCCTATGTGGCTTGTAAGCTGCTGCGTCCCAAGACTTTAAAGGAGCGCCGTGTTAAGCGGTGGGCAGCCTATGGAATGTCGCAGGCCAAGGGTAGTTACCACGCTGCCGCAACCGCCAAGTGCAAAAAAGGGCTTAGTGACGACTAGGGCTCCAATTCGGAGGCCATTGACCTCACGGCAGAGCGCACTTGCCCCGCGTCATCCGGCCCCACCAGGCACGACTTGAGTCCTGCTATGGAGCTGTACATCCTGCTGACAAGGACACACATTCTTCCCACACTAAAGACACAACCCTCGGTCTGTCTTCGACAAAGCGGTCTAAGCGTTCCATAGCGCCAACGGGCACACCAGATAGTTTGGCAGTGCCCCCCGATCGTCATGATCAGCAGCCCTTCCCGCAACCGCAGGTGCGGCATGCGACCGGGCAGTCTGAATCAAAGGGCGCTTCCACCAATATTCAAGCGACCGTCAAGACGCATCAGAAGAAGGCGTTGGCGGCACACAAAGCCCCGTTTACGCCGAAAAAAGCGCATCCACCGGCCCAGTCTAAACACTTTCCCGTGACACCAAGTATTACCGAAAGCATCTCTTAAAATTGTTTCGGCTGCAAATCAAGGAGAATGGTCGAAGGACTCGTTGAAACCTAAGGATAAACCTAAGGACCTGTCGAAACCTAAAGATAGGCCTAAGGATTCATCGAAACCGAAAGATGGGCCTAAAGACACGTCCAAAGATACGCCACAACCACTGGAACCTCAAAGACTTTTCAGCTAGCCCTGTGTCTCTTTCTTTGACGTTAAGAGAAAAATCTTGACGTTCTACAGAAGATCAACTAGAAGAGCCTTTTCTACCTCTAGACTCCTCTGGCTCCTCATTATGGACTTTAGAGAAGTTTGAGGGGTGTATGAATAGGTTAGAGAGATTTGTGGATTTCTCAGAGAAGTTCACCCTCAAAAGGCCTCGAGAGGAAAGCCTTTTTACTCCTGTGACAAAATTTCAAAAGTCCTTTCATTCCTTTCAGGAGGAAGAGTCTTATGACCTCACTGATGATGAAGTCCCTACAGACCAATTCATTCAAGATGAATACCCCTTTGGGGATCCTGTGGCTGATCCCATTAACCCCACAGAGGGTTGGGAAGACGACAACTGCCAGCCAGTTAACCCTCAGCCTTCGGCATCACCTACCCCAACACCGGATCCCCCCGTACCACACCTGCTCGATAAGTTTCCCCAGTTGACGGCCAGCTGGCGTTTAACGCTATCTTAAGGAGGGCAGCGGAACATTTCCAGATTGCTCCTCAGGCAGCTGTACCAGAGGCTGATTTTGTGGAGGACATCTTAAAAGAAAAGCCACCTGCCAGCCAAGCTATTCCATTGCTGAATTCAATCATAAAACGCTTGGCTCCTTCATTGTCGACACCCGCCCTAACAAGGGCTGTCAATTCGAGAGTCGAGAAACTGTTTAGCCCTTCCCCTTTACATCAGGGGACATGCTACTCCAGATTCCCTGGTGGTAACTACAACAAGGAAAAGGGCAGGGGTCCCCCTGTCCACAGGGGAAGCGTCCCCTGACAAGGAATGCAAAAGGTTACACGCTCTTGGGTAAAGAGGCACAACTGCTACAGCATTTTCCACGCGCATAGCAGCTAACACCACTTTGTTGGCTAGCTATTGAGATGTACAATGGAATATGCTACAAGAGGACCTTCAAGAAGTCCCAGAACTGTTGCAGGCTCGCCTGCTCTCCATTGTTAACCCAGGGCAAACCGGTTAATCACAGTATTCTCAAGAATACTTTGGATGCTGCAGAAACAGCTGGAAGGACCTTAGCACAAGGTACCTTCCTAAAAAGGCCTGCCTGGTTATGAAACCCTGGCTTCAAACCAGAAACCCAAGCTTCATTGATAAATAAGCCGGTGGAGGAGACCAACTTATTTGGGAAAGCTGTTGATGAGGCGCTTGAAACAGCTAGGATGGAACAAAACACCCTCAAGACCCTGGATCAAATCTCCCAGAGGCCTTCCCAAAGAAGAGGGGGCAGTTCTCGATGTTCCTTTCGGGGCCAATCTCGCTCCCCTCACAACCGATATGGCTCTGGAAATAACTGGTCCTCGCCTCAGGGTCCCAGCTACGCCACCCCGTATTCCCCAAGAGTTCAAGGACGTGGACAAGGAAGGGGCCGGAATTCCACCCCTTGAGGCTCCCCAGCCAAAACACCTGCGCATCCTGCTACAAGAGGTGGAGATCCTGCAGGAAAAGGGCGCCATAGAAGCCGTACCTCTTCTACAGGTAAACAAGGGTATTTAGTCAGTGTACTTCCTTGCACCCAAAAAGGATCTCACCATATGCCCTGTGCTAGATTTGCGCCCAGCAAACCAATTTGTCAAACCTCAAAAGTTTTGTATGGTCACTCTGCAGGAAGTAATTTCCCTGCTCACACAGGGAGACTACATGGCAACATTGGACATGAAATTTGCGTGCTTTCATATTTCAATGTTGCCAGCGCACAGAAAAAACCTCAGATTCATGATAGAAGACAAACACTATCAGTTCAACGTACTACCCGTCGGCATTGCCTCAGCACCAAGGGTATTTACAAAGGTACTGGCAGTGGCACACCTGTGCAGGCTATCCATCCCAGTTTACCCTTACCTCGACGACTGGCTCATAACAGGGGATTCCTACGGATCATGCCTGTCAAACACTCAAGACGATAGACCTCTTATTCAGTCTGGGATTCTCCATCAAGGAGAAGAAATCCAGCTTAGACAACAGTCAAGTCAAACGGTTCCTAGGGGCTCTAATTCGGACAAAGGATGGCCTTGTCTTCCCCTCAAACGAGAGGGTCCAAAATATGTTGTTTCAAATCCCTCAATATGTAGCCAGTCGGGATGTGACGGTATGCAATTGTTAGGAATGATGGCGTCCTGCATTTATTTGGTTCCTCACGCGTGTTTGCGCATGCGTCCAATGCAAGAGTGGCTCAACAGCCAGTGGTGTCAGGCCAGCGGACAATGGGACGATCTAGTGGTTGTCTCGCTAGCCCTCGTTCTCTCTCTGCAGTGGTGGTTGAGGGAAAACCTCTTGAAGGGAAAGTCCTTCACCAACTCTGCAGTAGAAGCCACTCTCACAACACACACATCTCTCACGGGGTGGGGGGCTCACCTGCATGGCGTTTGGTCCCCAGAAATGCAATCCAACCACATAAATCTGTTGGCGCTGTTAACAATATTCAAAGCTCTGAAAGCCTTTCAGACACAGCTTCAGTGAAAGACAGTCCTGATCCTTACAGACAGCACCACGGCCATGTACTATCTGAACAAACAAGGGGGCACTCACTCTCCAGGGCTGTCCAAACTGTCCCAGAACATTTGGAAATGGGCTCTCAAACACAACATGTTCCTGTTGTCTCAACATGTTCCAGGGGAACTCGATCTTCTGGCAGACGTACTCAGCAGAGATTTCCCTCTACCCATGGAGTACGAATGGCGATTACACGAAGACATCCTATCCACCGTTTTCTCTGAATGAGGCTTCCCAGAGATCGACCTGTTTGCAACTCTGGCAAACTCTCAATGCCAAGATTACACCTCCAGATACCCTCAGAACCGCTCCAAGGGGAACAGTCTCTGGATCACATGGTCAGGGAAATTTGTTTACGCTTTTCAGCCCGACTCCCCTACTCAACTAGATTGTGCCCACGATGCACCAGAAACCAGTCACTATATTGGTGGCCCCAATGTGGGCTCGCCAACCCTGGTTTGCTCATCTGATTGAGATGTCTCTCCCCCAGTGAAACTACCCTACCCATACAACATGTTATCTCAGGACAGGGGAGAAACACTTCACCTGTGCCCGCAAACTCTGAACTTAGCGGCCTGACTCCTGAGGTCATAGAGTTCAGACACCTCCAACTCCCTCAGAGAGGCATGGACATACTTGGGGAGGCTAGGAAATCTAACACCTGATATTGCTACTCCAGTAAGTGGAAGCGCTTCGTCATCTGGTGCAATCCCAAGAGCATCAATCCCATTGATTGCTCTCCTACCCACATTGTATTGTACCTGACACATTTACTAGACTCGGGCCTTGTTCTTAACTCACTAAAGGTTCTCTTAGCTGCTCTTTCAGCCTACAATACGTCACAACAGAAAGTATTGTGGTGGAAGTTACCAGTCCCCCCATTTCTAACCTGGCTCCCGGATGGGACCTTAATGTGGTATTGACTAGACTTATGGGGTCTCCTTTCGAGCCCATGCATAAAGCAGGTCTTATGGATCTTACCTACAAGACTGCCTTCTTAATAGCTATGACTTCCATAAGAAGACTCGGTGAACTACAGGCCCTCTCAGTTCCTGACCCCTTTGTTACAGTTCAGAGATAAGGTGGTTCTGTGCACTCACCCTAGGTTTGGGCCTAAATTCATTTCAATATACCATGTGAACCAGACCATGGAACTACCAACCCTATTCCAGAACCCCTCCAACATGGCGGAAAGAAGCCTGTACACACTAGATGTACGCTGGGCAGTCATGTTCTACCTGGAAAGAACTCGACTACTAAGAAAGACAAACCAGTTTTTCATTTCAGTGGCAGCGGGTAGAGAGGGTGACCCTGTCTCCAAATCTACTATCTCAAGGTGGATTGTCAAATGCATCCCACTCTGCTACACTCTTGCTAAGAGAGAACTGCCCTTCAAGCCTAGAGCACACTCTACTCGAGTCACGGGGGCTTCCATAGCATTCATTGCAAATGTTCCCCTAGAGTCCATTTGCAAAGCGGCAACCTGGAGTTCTGTACACACCTTTACAAAACATTATTGCCTAGACACTCACTCTAGGTCTGATTCTCAGGTGGGACAAGCAGTACTAAGACATCTTTTCACTACTGTTCCTTCTGACAACCCACCTCCAACTCTGGCTACTGCTCGCTAGTCTATGCACAGCATGTGATTCTAAGCAGATTAACAAGCATCAGAAGACCTGCTTTACTTACTGTAAAAGCATTTCTGATGATTGTATCTGCTTATTTTCACATGCGCCCACCCTTCCTCCCCGCTCAGATGGAAGGAACATAGACGTCTACTGCTTTTTTCTCTTTTCTGCACTCTCACGATAGTCATAACGCTGCCCCACGGCAGAAAAAATACAATTGGAGGGACCCAATGCTTGAGGGATTTTGGGTACACTACACGTCACGTTAGGGATAGTGTTACAGGCACGCCCATGTCAACGTCCCCTTTCGATTCCCGAAAGACAAGATGCAATACTCCGCGGTTACCACTGGATGTCAGACTATATGCACAGCATGTGAATCTAAGCAGATACAATCATCAGAAATGCGTTTACGGTAAGTAATGCATGTCATACCGTAAACCGACAGTTGTAAATAACTTACTACATTACTCGAGCTTCCACCCTAAAGCCATGATGAAAAGTCTTTCCTATAGTCAAATACTTAGATTAAAAAGAATCGTTTCGGATTCAGAAGTGTTGTACACAGAATGTACAGAATTGGTGGACACATTTAAGAAAAGAGGATATCCAAAGGAGGTTTTGGAAATTGCCAGACCTAGATCTGATCAAGTTTCAAAAGACACACTTCTTTGCCCTAAGCTACAGACAAGGGCATTTTCCACTTTTGCTTTTGTTGAAATTCTCTAGACAAAGTTTCTAAATTAGTAAAATCATCAAAAAGAACTGGAGCATGCTACAGCATGACCCTATACTGCATAAAGTATTCCCAAGACCACCCATGATGGCGTTCAAAAGGGGTATGAACCTTAAAGACAAATTAGTCGGAGCAGACCGGCCACCTAGGGATAGACAAGCGGTATTAAGCACTCGCAAGAAGAGTGCATTTCCCTGTCGTGCATGCAGTCATTGTAAAAATATCTTGAAGGGTAAAACCATTTCGCATCGCACCCACATACGGGTCACTAGATTGTACTTAGAGATTATGCCACCTGTTTTACAGCAGGGGTAGTATATGCGATGAAGTGTCCTTGTGGACATCTCTATATCGGTCAGACATCTAGACCTTCAAAGAGAGATGGACAGAGCATAAATCGAATGTGAGATGGGATAACTCAAGTCACCAGTGGCCAGACATTTTAAGGAACACAAGCACACAATTTCACAGATGACATTTTTGGTGCTAGAACGCCTATGGTGAGGTGGCGATTTTAACTCCTGTCTATTACAGAGAGAGATGTTCTGGCTACATCACCTAGATACAGTTGACCCGAGAGGGTTAAAGGAAGTATTTTGCTTAAACTGTTTCATTCGAATATGCTGTTCGGGGATGTTGAATGTCTCAACATACTGTTCCCTAACTACAGGTACACTACACTTGGTATATGTTGTTGGGGAATTTTCAATGTTTTGACATACTGTTACTTAGCTATGGGTACATTGTACCAATGGATAGGTTATTACCGATGAGCTGTGAACTAAGGTGAAAATGACAAATGGCATATGTTTTGTTTTTCTGAAAAGGAGCATACTGAGATACTGTCTGTTTGAACTTCAATTAATATAACACACTTGTAAATTGTTACGTTGCATTAACAGCCTAATTAGGTGCAGATTTTAAACGTATACATGGTTTTTATACTATATGTATAAATGAATTAGTTGTCTAATGAATACATTTAAGGTAAAGACCGATGCTTAAACGTGGGTCCATTACTGTTGTCTTTGAGGCTTTCTTACTACTGTTTCACAATACACAGTGTGAATGATGTTACTCTTCTACTTATCTCTTCGGTATATGCAGACCAATAGATGATATTCAATTTTTGAGGTATCTTATTATTGTCATATCATTCTGTTACACATTTAATTGATGCCGATGATCATAAATAGCAATGACGCATTATAGAGAAATGTCCTGAGTGTGGGAGTTTACATTTCTGTGATATATTTGTGAGATATTCAAAGAACCAACAAAGGTGGGACCCACTAAGGGGAACACACAGTAACGGAATTAGGGCATAGACTACCCCCCCAGGGGTGACAGAACATCATTGTCAATATGTTTATACTCACATATAAGGGCAGCAGTTGTCCTCCCAAGATGGTGCTGGTTCTGGCACTTTTATACTTTGTCTGTTTTCTGGCTTTTTGTATTTCAATTTAAATGGAGTCCGATACGTGATTCCTCTTGAGTTGCCTTCTGGCCCCTTTTTTTGTAATTGGGATCTCACACGGCGGGCGTCGTTCGCCGTGAGGAGTGTTTTGAACATGATATAGTATGGGAGAATATTTGGTTCGGGAAACTCGTTTTAAACGTCCTAATCAGGATATCTGTTTATATTTATTTAAAGGAGGTGTGGCAGTCCGTATCCTCTGAAGGGGTCCGTTTTAGTGCTCTATGTGTTGATATTGTTTGGGAGGAGATTGAAAAATATGCGGTTGGGAACAAATGCCATATTATAGACTATTGAGGATCCCATATTTGATTATTTTGATTATAAGCGGATAGGGTAAGTGGTTCATCTTCACTAATCAGTGGCCGACTATCATGGTTAATACACTACTAGATCCTAACTTTTGATTGTCCTCACATTGATTTTTGAAAGTTGTAGATATATGAAATTACTGCTTTTTTTCGATTCGCTGTTCAATTAAACAGAAGTAGGAAGGGCACTGCAAGTCAGGCTTTAATATGGCTATTTCACAAGGAACATGACTTGGGCATGCTTCACGATTAAGGAGTCAATGGTATGATGTTGATTTAGACACATCCTTCTGGATAATCACAGGGTCACATCCTGTTGGTTCTTTGTTATATCAGTGGAATTTTCTGTATTATCTAGAATAATGCAACGTGAGCGATGATTGAACAAGATTGTTGTGCAACATTGAGTTCTAGGATTCTTCATGCACTCTTGCTTGAAACTTTGTGTTTTACATGATCTGGAGTTGTGTTCTTTAAGTTTACTGTGGATTTCTTTTTCAGTATGCTTTGCTCTTGAAGGGGCGTTTACCCCAAAATGCGTTGAGCAGAACCTAGACTGTTTGGCCTCTGCAAGAAATAGAAGTCAATAAATTGACTTCCCTAATTTAATTACTTGTACTGTGTTATTTGATCGAACTTTGATTGTGATAAACATACTTTCCATTACAAATTTGGCTGTTTATCAGCATCCAAGTGTGCGGGGGACGGGAGAGTCCATAGACTAGAATTTTTTTAATTTATTTTTTCTCTACATTTCAGTATTGTGATCTCGTGTCAGGCTAATTTTTCCTCCCCCGCACCTAAATTATTTTCAAAATTGTTATCTTACTCTGTTGAAGACGTAGGCACATAGGTGTGCACTAACCACTATGTATAGAAGGCCGACCTATATTGTGACAGGGAGAACTCTGGGAAGCTGTAGCCAAACCCGTTTGGGTAGCAATGACAGGCGGTCTGTTAAGTTCTTCAGAGGTAGTGAGCTTGAAGGGGTCCACAATAATGTCACACAATGGGAATCACAGAATACACTTAGACAGGATGTATACAAATACAGTTATTATTTATTGGCCAAAACACACTTTGAAAAATGACTACTACCAAGTAGAGTTATCACACAACGCTATTAAACATAGATAACTATATCCATGAACTTGTTATAGGGCATAATACATATCAGAAACTCCTGCAAAGGAAATGTTAGATTAGTATTATGCATTCAAGGTCCAGAGAGAATGATACCTAACTAAAATTGCCCAGCCCTGAGTTGTCTGGGGCCTTTTGCCCAATAGTTCAGGTTAAAGTTCCACAAAATCTTTGATG
Source organism: Ambystoma mexicanum (assembly GCF_040938575.1). Taxonomy (NCBI): domain Eukaryota; kingdom Metazoa; phylum Chordata; class Amphibia; order Caudata; family Ambystomatidae; genus Ambystoma; species Ambystoma mexicanum. The sequence continues at coordinate 151,892,623 of NC_090932.1, forward strand.
CAGGAAGAAATGCAGGTAAGGTCTCTGGGGGTCCAGTGAAGGGGTCTTATGATTAGGGTACGAGCCCCAACTTTAAGAGGTCTTGTGCAAGAAAATTGTTATAATAAAGGTTTATTATAAGCCCATTGATTTATAATGGAAGTAAAGGGGCAGGTAAGAATCTCTGTAACTTACCACCCATACTCATACTCTGATTCGTCACCGGATTTAGCAGGACAAAGGAAGAGGATCCAGGTTGCTTTTCCTGCCGAAAAGTCTCAGCCCTCGATTCACAGGGGTTGCAGGTTCTAGCTGATCTCTGGTTGGTCCCATTCACTGTTACAAGGACTCTCGATGGAAGATTGCAGCAAATCCCGATGCAGGGCCCCTCTCAGGACTGGACTCTGGTCAGGTAAGCGATTTTGGAGTGGTGGTCATTGCAGCACAGCGACACAAAGGGACTCAGCAGCCACAGTTGGACTTTCCCTGCTATCTTGGTTTCCCTCAATGCTAGGATGCCGACATTTCGTAGAAGTCAGTCTCATAGGGCCAGCTGAGGATCCCCCAAGTTTCAGGTCAAAACTCAGAGCGATGACGCCGACAGCACGGTAGCCCAAAATGAAAGCTGTTCAGCCACAGGCCGGTTCCGGGGACTTCTGAAGGCTTTCTTTTGCAGGGCACCGAGCAGATGTCAGGAATGGAAGGTCCCTCCACTCCAAGGGTCGCAGCTCCTTTGCAGGACTCTTCACGAGCAAGACTGGGCTCCTCCAGGACAGCAGCAGAAGTTGGTGGCCAGGCCTCCTTCGGTTAGGTGTCGGGTTTCTTCGCGGGTCTTGCAGCTGAATAGGATTCTTGCACGCACGCACGCACGCAGGGCAGTTAAGGCCTTCTCACACTCAGGGGTCCATAAGAATTCTTTAGGTGCCCTAGGAGCAGTGAGGGAAGTCGAAGGGACAGCTATATTGTTATATGCTGCCACGTTGCAACTGTGTTTCCCAGTGAGGGCCAGGAAAGTCCTCACTTGGGCATGCATAGTGGGTGTTTCCCAGTTCTGTACATGAAGTACTTCACTGACAAGAGGTTGCATCTTGTCCCCACATACACCAACTTCATACTTTAGGTAGGCCAATGGCTCTTGTTCAGTTTGACACTTGGTTGTCACCCTGAACAAGTTGGCCTGATGAAGGTCCTGACACCCACTCTCTTGAGTCCTACCCAGTTCCTTCCAATTGGGAGTTGAACCTGCCATGTCTTCCAGACATGTATTGTTGAGATACATTTTCCCATTCAGAACAGCGGCTAGGCTCATTTGATAGGTGTCAGTTGCAGCCACTAATCCAGAAGTTACATACACTGAAGTAAGGACCTGATAAGGCTGAAACTGCTGTCTCCTGCTCAGCATAGACTGCAGGGCATATGTTGCCATACCCTGCAGAGCGATTATAACTGCTACTGTACTTTTCAGTACAGAGCTGGTTCAATAAGGTGTTACCTCTTAGTGAAGAGTGGGTCTGTCTTGTGGACAGAATACCGAGCTCTAGTGTCCATACAGAATCCGAAACTGGCTTTACCTGTATACCCCTCCAGATCCTCAGATCTGGACTCTGGACAGTTAGTGCTCAAACACTCTTTGTTCCAACACAGGGTGGATATCACACCAACTGTCAGAACTTCTGTGTTCTGAGTCACCACAATACCCAAACGTGGTGGGTTCACTCACTCCCAGAATACAGTCTGGTTTACAACAATCAGTTACAAGGGATGTCGGTGATAACAAGGGGGGAGGTTGCCTCAGCAGAATCTCCAGCTCACCCTGCTGATGTGGGGTCTGGTGAGGAGACACTAGGTCACTTTCACTGAAGCCATTAGAATGGCTGCTTTGGCACAGGGCAGGGAGACACACATATGTCTCTGCCTCCCGCCTTATATCCATAAGTATGGCTCCAATGTTATCTCTCAAGATAGAATACTCCACACTATTCCTAGGAAACTGAATGGCAACCTGTCCAGGTCCACCGAAGCCTTGAGAATAGTTTACCTTGCCAAGATGTGAAACATGGCAAGGCCCAGACCACTGACAAGTATTCTGGGATTTACAGAGCAAGTTGACAGAAGAAGGTCCCACCTCTTTCTCTGGGGCTCACTGAAGGCTCCAATCAAACTTAGGAGATAACTGACCGCTCTCTCTCAGACCATCCTCCTGTGGATGACAGCTCACTTCACCATCCCTCCACTGGGTCTGGCCACTACTGAGCACAGCAGAGGAGCTACCTTTGGGACTGTCATACAGTAGGGTGTCCATGACTGACTTGGCAGTCATTACCTGTGGGGTAGCATGAGGGCATATGGGATTGTGATCAGCAACCACCATTTGCAACCTATTGCCTGAGGTCTCTACAGTCCAAGGGCTAATCAAATTAGGCCTGGTCTCTGCTAGCAATGAGTTCACTCGTAAAAGTGAACTCTGGAATAATTAAATGCCTATCTCGCCCCTGTAAACCTGGTGACTGAGGGAGAGACTCCTACGGTGGTTTTCCTCTGGGACCCCCATTATGGGCCAGCAATAATGTGTGTTAGAATAACACAGGTGATATCCTGACACTAGGATTAATCACCAGGGGAATGTCACACAACTGTAGGAGCAAGGGCCTCACAGCTTGAGTAACCTCCAACCTCTCATGGTTTTCTCTGGTGGGCTCTTTGGACTTACTTTGCAGTAACGCACATTCCCTTTGAACTCTTTGCTTCACTGGAGGAGAACCCTCCCATTGGAAGCAGGCCTTTCTCCATGGGCCTAACCATGATGGTTTTCTTTTCTGTTGGCCCATACTTATCTCTCTTCTGGGACTCTCCTCTACCTGTATACTAGGCAGCTGAGGATGCCCATAGGATTCAAAGTTTTCTCGGGGCCCTTCTTCCAAACTAGGAATAGGGACTCTTCCAGCTATGTCAACAAGTTGTAGGTAAGGCAGGGTGGATGTTCTCCTTCCCTCTACCTGTTTCCGACTCCTCTGGCCATGAGTTTCCCCTTAGGCCTAGGCTTTCTCATAGGCTTGGCTAAAACAGCCTGATTCTGAGACCTAGTGCTTGAAGGGTCTGGTGAGTGTCTCTCGGGGACCTAAGTCTTGAAGACTAAGCTCTCCCAGCACTCTTCTAGGAACCACTCCCCTCCTATTGACAGATGCCCTGACCATTTCCCTATTCACATCTTGAATGATAGGTGCTACTAGAACATTAAGCGAGGGCCTACCAGCAAACTGAGTATACCCCAGAGGAACTCTGCCAAGAACCTGTTGGTTTACCATGAACAAATCTACATCAGTAGGACTGGGCCCAGTGTTTCTAACAGTAGAGGTTCTTGCACCTTCTACCTGAACACTATCCACAGAAGGATTATCACTATGCAACAGGACAGGGATGGGAGTCAATGCTCCAACACTACTAGTTTCCAAGCAATCTAGACTAACTTCAGACTCTTCCTCTGAGGCAGACTCTTCCTCTGAGGGGATGCAGTCTAAAGGGAAGGACACCCCTGCCATCTCTTCTTCCTCATACTGAGAGAAGGCCAGACTGGTAGAGTGGACTGCTAAGGTCTCAGATCTGCACTAGCATATGCTTCTGCCCATGCCTGGCTAGCCCACTTTGTGATTTGCACTGACCTATGTCCACGCTTAACTAGCCTACACCCCCAGCTTGTACCAGCTCACACCTATGTCATGCTCCACTAGTTAATAGTGAGGTATCTTACCTTGCCAGCTGAGAATTATGCTCCCTAATAATACCTTGATGATCCTTTTCCTGCTTATTTTATCATCAATCCACAAATTAATCCCTGCTTCAATAATGCACCATTCCAGGCACCTACCCTGTCCTCTACCCGACAGAAACATCAGACTCCGAGCTAGACTACCCTGCCTCTACGAGCCTAGGATCAGTACTAACATGAACCCCTGCCTTAGTTACAACTAAAAGGCCCCGTGCAACGAAACGACCACTAGACCTGATCCTGAGGTCTGGCCCAAAACCTTGAACCCTGCCCCCTAAATCCCCACCAAACCCACAATCGCAACTAAACGACCTAAACTCTCTCCCACTAGACCTCTGGAGCAAAAAATACATGACTATCATCTCAGGAGCATTAATCAATGCTAGATCACTTGTTGCACATGCCACGTAAATAGCAGACCTGTTATCCACAGCTAACCCTGATATCTCAGCTGTCACTGAATCATGGCTGCACGACGCAGCAGTCCCAGCCCTTACGCTAGCAATTCCTGACAATCACCAAATTCTTAGAGCAGACAGACCCAATTCCAGAGGAAGCAGCCTAGCCATCATAGCAAAGACTAACCTTGCTTTACGACTCCTGTCTCCACCTCCACTCAAATCTTGCGAAATGCTTATTGCCAAAATGCCCATCTCTAACTGCCGTACCCTCACCATCTACCTGATCTACAGACCTCCAGGGCCCATCGGCACCTTTGAAGAGGACTTATCTAGCCTTCTTGCTAACAACACAAAAGATTCCTCACAGATACTAATACTGGGTGACTTTAACCTTGGATTCAATGATGCAGAGGATAAACCTGCTTAGGCCTTAGCTACTATCCTCTCAGAACATGGACTGACCCAAAATGTCTATGCACCGACTCACTCCAAAGGCAGGACCCATGACTGGGTGGAAGACCTGAAACCTGAATTGTGAAACTACCATCACTAAAGTAACCCCGCTATTGTGGACAGACCACCACCTGATCGAATTCTCCCTAACATTAAACAAACAAATGGTGAAAGATATAGTCATGGCACCACCCCTCCCAACTAGGAGCAAAGGAAAATCACACCAGACAAGCTACTACCTTATATCCTTCCATCAATCAACTCTCTCCCTAGCGACTCCAACCCTAATCTCCAAGTTGAAGCCTACAACAATAGCGTGTCTGAAGCCTTAGACACTATTGCACCTAGGAAACTGCATAAAAGCAAGCAGCGTGCACAGTTTAACGCCTGGTTTACACCCCACCTCAAAGACCTCAAACTACAGAAAAGGAAACTAGAATCCCTATGGCGTCACACCCCATCGGATTAAAAGAAGTTACAACTGACCCACTTTGCTAATAACTACAATAAGGAAATAATTCGCACAAAAAATACCTCTACATTGAAAGAATTTCCAATGCCAGTTCCAACACCAAGGAACTCTTCTTGATCCTCCGGGAACTCGAATCACCCATTCCTCTACCAGACACTGTACCTAAGGATAAACTATGCTGTATGAGCATTCAAAATGCCCTAACTAAAAAAATAACCCTACTTAAAAATAAGATTGCTAATAAATAAGCCTCCCTGTGTCCCACTGAACTGCAACCTAGCAGCCTCATTGAATCCATTTGCCTCCTGAACCTTTCAGCTTTACCAAAGTTTCCATCCTAAATGATTATTTCCCTGAAACCGTCGAACTGCCAGGGTGACAATTGCCCCGCCCAAATAATCAAAGATGCAGCAAGAGACCTAGCGCCATTCATCTCTAAACTTATAAATGCTTCATTCATGACCAATACTGTCCACAGCAACCTAAAGAGTCCTGGGTATTACCTCTATTAAAAAAAAAAGACCCTGGACTCCTCTATACCAACAATTTCCAGGCCCATTACCGCAGTGCCTTTCCTCCTCAAAATAATCGACAGGGTTGCGTACTTGCAAATTCAGAACTATCTTGAAGCGAACCACCTTCTAGGCTCCCACCAATCCGGCTTCAGGCCACAACATGGCACGGAAACGGCATTATTTGACCTAAAAACACAAATCGTTGAGCTCAGGGACAAAGGGAAAACTGCCATGCTGCTCCTCCTTGACTTATCGGCAGCCTTCGATTTGGTGGACCACGAAGTCTTGTGCAAACACCTAGCCTCGGTGGCCCACTTCTCAAAGGACGCAATAGCTTGGGTTCAGTCCTTTTTAGACAACAGAACAATGAGTTTTCTCCCCCTCGGCATCGGAAGACCCTATCCAGACTACATGTGGCGTTCCACAAGGCTCTTGTGTATCGCTAACTATGTATAATATATTCACCAAGCCCCTATTCAATAAATTGAAAAGACTGGGTGTCACCTACACAAATTGAATAAAATATACCTCCTCATTCAGGCATGGATAGCATCCTATGGCCTCTGCCTGAATGACGATAAAACAGAAATCCTGATTCTCGGATCGGCCTCCAACCTAAAAAAAAAACTGAACTCCACTATTCCGCCTTTAACATAGATGGAAATATTATCAAGGTAGCGAACAAAGTAAACCTCTTAAGTTTCTACCTTGATTCCACTCTAAGGAAACGGGTAAATGCTATGGCGACATCCACCGCCTACACCTGTAAACTCATTAGGGCCTGCAGACATTTCTTATCAAAAGCAAGCTGCATGATTCTGGCCAACACCTTAATACTCTCAAAATTCTATTACTGTAATGCCCTATACCTTGGGGTGAACAAATACATCATAGACAAAATCCAAATCCTACAAAATAATGCCCTTAGCACCGCCCTGAACATCCTCAACAGAGAACAGGTCTCTAAATTCAGAAAGGAACATACTGGCTCAAGATCAATGACAGAATCCTACTTAAAACTATCTCATTGACATTCAAATGCCTGAATAATGCAGCACCCCCATACATTTTATAGAGAATTGTTAGAACATCTAACCGCCCCTCTAGAGTGGGCAACTCCCTCTAGAATTGCCTGAGGACACCCAGATACAAGTTAAAAAAATCTGGAGGTAACAGCTTCCTGGTGAAAGCTGCCCAAGCCTGGAACGCATTACCTCTAGCACTCTGAGTTGACCAATCCTACCTCAGCTTTAGGCGAAATACCCTGAAATGGCTGCACTCCAATGACACATAATCCACACAGTACCCAACTGAACTCTGATGTATATACCCGGCATCTATGTAACCAATTTACCTCTCTGCTGCACTTCCTTGTATATTCCCTGACAACTCCGATATATACACCTTGCATCTATGAAACCTATTGCACCTTTCTGCTACACTACTTTATTTCCTGTCACTGTACTGTAACTATATCATTGTGTAACCTAAGCTTAAAGTATTCTTGTACCTTTGTTGCGCCCAGTTACCTACGGGTTCGGTGCGCCCTACAAATCAATAAACAAACAAAACTATATCGTGACCGGGGCAACTCTGGGAAGCTGTAGCCAAACCAGTTTGGGTAGCAGTGACAGGCGATCTAGGCTAAGTTCTTCAGAGGCGGATTACACTTAGACAGGATGTATAAAAATACAGTTATTATTTATTGGCCAAAACACACTATGAAAAATGACTACTAGCGAGTAGTTATCACACAACTCTATTAAACATAGACACATATATACATTCACTTGTTATAGAGCATAATACATATTGGAAACTCCTGCAAAGGAAAGGTTAAATTAGTATTATGCACTCAAGGTCCACAGAGAATGATCCCTAACTAACATTATCCAGCCCTAAATTGTCTGGGGCCTTTTGCCCAATAGTTCAGGTTAAAGTTCCACAGAAGCTTTGATGCAGGAAGAAATGCAGATAGGGTGTCTGGGATCCAGTGAAGGGTTCTTATGATTAGGGTATGAGTTAAACTAACTACCAAAAGTAGCGCCAACTTTCAGAGGTCTTGCGCAAGCAAGTAATGGCGAAGCAAACATTGTTAGAATAAAGGTGTATTATAAGCCCATTGACTTATAATGGGCGTAAAGGGGTAGATAAGAAGCTCTGTAACTTACCCCATATTCTCATTCTTCCCCAGACTTGGCAGGACAAAGTGAGGGGGTTTGAGGTTGCTTTTACTGCCGAGAGTCACAGTCCTCGATTCAAAGGGGTTGCAGGACCTAGCCGCTCTTTGGTTGGTGTCTTTCACTGTTGCAAGGACTCATGATTGAAGATTGCAGCAAAACTGGATGCAGGACCCCTCTCAGGAATGGACTCGGGTCAGGTAAGTGATGTCGTAAGGTGGTCACTGCAGGACGACGACGCAAAGGGACTCCGCAGTCGCAGTTGGACTTTCCCTCCTATCTCGGGTCCCCTAGATGCGAGGATGCTGAAATTCCATAGAGGTCAGTCTCGTAGGGCCAGCTGAGGATCCCCCAAGTTCCAGGTCGAAACTCAGAACGGTAGCCCAGAACCTAAGCTGGTCAGCCACAGGACAGTTCTGGGGCACTAACGACTGCTTTCTTTTGCAGGGCACTGAGCAGACATCTGGAATGGCTGGTTCCTCCACTCAAAGGGTCGCAGCGCCTTCACAGGACTGCTTAAGATCACGAGCAAGGCGGGGCTCATCCAGGACAGCAGCAGAAGTTGGTCGCCTGGCCTCCTTCAGTAAGGTGTCGAGTTTCTTCACGGGTCTCACAGCTGGATAGGATTCTTGGCTCATTCAAGTTTCTCCAGGATCTCTGAAGAATAGGTGCAGGGGTCCTCTTCTTATTCTAAAAGCCAGGCAAGAGCCGAAACTCCCACTAGCCGGACTAGCCCACACACACACCCCAGCAGTGGTCCAATCAGGACCACTTGCGGGAACACTCATGAATACCATTCAGACACACAAACTAGTTTGTGGATTGGGATTCCAGCCCACATCCTGCCAGAAAACACACACTGCCCTTCAGTAGTCCGCCAAAAGTTTTTGCTTTCCCGGGCGCAGGAAGTTCTTATGAGGATTTTCCTTACCTCTATGCCAGGAAGTCGGCTAAAGAACAAGATGGCAAAAGGGGAAGCGAACAATCTCGTGGCACAGGCATGCTTGACCAGTCGTCACAGTTAGTAGCCAAACGCGGTGAGAATAACATGAAAAATCCCCAAAAGTGGGAAAAAGTCACTGCTGCCACCAGCTTAACCTTTTAGCAAACCTAGAGTAACCAAACATCAATTGAGTGTTAGTCTAGGGGAAAATAAAATGTGTACCCCATTGTACTGCAGTATAAGCTGCTTTGCACAATTATATGTTACCACAAGTGATATAAAGTAACCAAAAATAGTAACACAGTAACACGACTAAGGGAAACAAGGTCTCCCAGTAATGACAGCCTAAAGGACTTGTCAGTTTCTCCATGACATATGAGCAAAAGCCAGTGCAATGAAGCTTAAGGCTTCACTGCACTGTAAAAAGTACAGGTCAGAATCAAAAATAAAAGCAAAATGTTTGGGGGTTCCATAAAGATGGAAGGAAAGGTGCAGTAAAGAGAAATCTTTCCTAACATTTGTTATTCCTTGCAAAGTCTTCAGATCTGCCCAATAAAGGATTTGACCCTCTTTTGAATCCAAATGGAGCACAGTGATTGGTGTAGGCAAAGCCTGCCTTATTGAACCAATCCTGGGTCCACACCAAAAATCTCCTGTATGCATGAGGTCATAACCAGAGTGCTTTGCAACAGAAAAGGTAAATGGGGTGAAAACATATAATATCAAGTCTCACCCATCTTCCTGTCTGTTGTGGATGAAAAGGTCTCTGGTTAATGGAGCTCTGTGGTTCTTGATTAAATCAGCAGATCCCCCTTGAAGTTGCAGCGAGACAGACTTTCGGTCGCCACCAAACCACACACTCGTACCTTGTGAATGGGGTCCCCCCTTGCGGGGATGATTACTGTAAACAGCTGTCCCAGACATGAGTCAGTCACTGACCTTGTTACAGAGAGGCAGGAGCTGGCTTCAGGTTGACACAGTGCATATCAAAAGGTCATTGTTTTTTTTTGTCTCCTTTGTTTAGCCTCTGCTGGCAGGCCCCATGTGGGCCTGTTTGAATTAAACTTTGATTAGTATGCTAGGCTGCCACCAGCAGCAGAGCGCTTTGACAAAGGGAAAGGACGGCTTCATGTAGCCTTTGTTGGTTAATTATCAAAAAATAGTCCATAGGCGCCCCTCTGCAAGAACGAACATGGCCCATTGACCTGTTCTTTGGGAAGGTACCTACTCAAGAGTCTGCAGCCACACATTGGCTCACTGCACCTTTCACAGATGGGAAATATCCATTTGCATATCAGTCTTTGTCCCACCCAAATGGGCAATCCAGCACCAAAATGCTATGGCAATTCCCTTCTGAACAAGAGTACCAACAGCAACCCCATACACGTACTGACAGGTGTATGACGTGGTGCATGTGGTGCTTGATTTACATACAGTTAGTTGAGCAGGGATTCTAGCCCTTAAAAACCTTAACACTACCACATATGAGTAGACTGTCCATCCTCTACAATGGTTTCTCGGGCAAGGATGCGCTGGATGGAAATACTAACTTAAGGCAACAAGGCATGTGACCTGCATTATACATGTGGTATTGCGATTTATGATGTTAGCCTGTTGTAATAGCGGCTTGCGATGTGAGGGCTCATCTAAGAGTCATGGTGCCAAATGTCTGCAGGGTCATGTGATCTCAGTCTTTGTTCCTATGAGTGAAGCACTTGGAGATTCCAGCAGGGCTCCCATTAGGTACTCAAAAGCAGAATATGGACCGATGGGAAAGATGACGTGATTCTGCTGTAGTTTAACAAAATATTAATAAGATATCGGGGGGGTCCTTCTGAGGTTGGAGGTAGCCATGGTGCTATTAGCACCATGACTACCCCCATACTGCATACCGGGTCCGGGTTCCCTGAATGGGGAAATACTGGGCCATTCCAACCATAGGGCTCAATGGGAATGGGGAGGGAGCTAACATCGGGCCCATTATTAACGGGCCCGTTGTTAGCTCCCTGGTCTGCTAGCGGGACCCGCTAAGGGCACCTGGTTTTACCAGGCACCCTTTGCGGGGCCCGCGAGCGGTCTCGGAATAGGGTAGTAAGGGGTTAACGGCGCCGGCACCATTACCGGCGCCGTTAACCCCTTACTGCCCAGCTCGGAATGAGGCCCATGGTGTTTAATTCACATAACCTAAACAATGAATATTTATTTGTAAATCCTAAACATATTAAAAATAGGCTCAACCTTTGCATAATTTCTCCCATCATTCATCATTCATTCCTAACTCATACTTCCCATCTTCATACTAACACATATTTCAAAAATGGGTAATAGTTGTCCCCACACATACAATAGTTTGAAATTTCAAGTCCAACACTCTCGTGTCTTTTAGATGTGGTCCTCTGTGTTATTACAGGTTTTTGTTTGCTGTCTACACGTGTTTTGGTTGTAGTTCACCGTGGGCGGATACTTCTTTGCCCCAATATTCTAGTCAACCTTCATCAGGACAGAGTGCAACTGTCCAATGTATGTTGCCTCTTGATAGGATGGGTGAGCCTTTCAATCTAAAAAGTAATAATGTAAATACACTGCACATCTCTCTTTCCAATCTGGTCATCTTAATTTATTTAAAGAAAACAGTTAATGTGTGTAACTAACAACATTATCTTTTGTTTTTCTCAAGATTCACCTCCACTGTATGTTCAGCAGGTGGTGACTTGATGATGGGATGAATCCCTGTTGTCAGTTCAATCTTTATAGAGTATATACCCGGTAAATGTGTGTATACACTTACAAAATGACAGAATCACAATGCACATACAATCGCAGAGTATAGTCGTTTTTTTCTGAAATTCTACTCTTCTAGTATAATTTGTTAGCATCTATGTAAATAGGCAGAATGACTAACTAGTAATATTCCTTGCAACAGTCAATCTGGCATCGTCTGCAAGGTGCGAAGTCGTGCCAGACGATGTGCATCTGTTATTTTAACACTGTTATCACTGGTGGCATATAGTATATATATCGCCCTGCAAAGGAAGAGACAAAGACACAGATGACTTTGTAAGTGACTCTCTTAAACTTACTCAATGCTGTGTGAACCAATTTGTGGCCGTAATACTCACAAACACAATTCTCTCGTGGGCGTCGTGGCACGATGTGTCCCAATCACTACAGGTATGGTAGTCAGTGTCCCGGTCTGAAAAGGCACAAGGGGACAGAGACCGCTCATAAGTAAAAGCGTTCCCTGTAGTTGTATGTCCTAGAAAACGTGCGGACTATAGCAACATGTCAAATAGCTGTGCCGCCTCGTTTATTACAAAACTTACCTCTACTACCGGGTGGGTACAGCATATGTCTTCCCTCTGGTGTTCAGCGGTGGCTGTCCATTTATTTACAGCGCCATTATCATGATGGATTTAATAAAGGTAAAGAAAGGACTCGTTCGCGCGGTGTACGACTTAATAATAGCGGCCGAGATGGCTTAAGAGGTATAGCACACAATACATCGATTTTAGTGCAAGGTATGACCATGACCGCTCAAGGAGGGCAAATAATGTGGGTCAGACCCTTAGTCTCAATTGCAACGTGTACTGATGGATTGTGGGACACTTAGTCTCTTGCCACTCACACTTGCGTAGTGTGTAACGGCTACAACGGTACAGGCAGATAATAAATCAATTGGATGCAAGGTGTAACCGTGGACGCTTGGGGCGGGTTCGGCGTATCCCAATGGATTATGGGGCGCATAGTCTCTAGAGTTGGATAAGGGTGATTTTAGATACACTGGGCTTTAGACAATTAACCTGAGTGGTATGTATCTATGATGGATTCAGGCAAATAAGGATGCAGCCCTGTACTTTACTTACCTTTATGTCCATCCCAATGCCTTCTGGGATGCATAGTCTTCCCAGACCGCTGTGAAGTGCAGTGCAGAGCTGACCCAGAGAGCTGTGACTTCAGAACCACCCGCCAGGAGTCCAGTCCAAACCTGATCAGACCTTGACGGCCTATTTCAAATTTATAGTGCGAGTACACAGCTAGAACCAATCTCTTAGTCTAAAATAATCTGATTCAAACCGTTTTAACCTGTCCAAAACTGCATCATAGAATCGTGTGGCCCTTCTCCAATTTTAAACCTGCAAAACGGTCATCTGTCATTCTGAAACTGTAATTTCATTTCTGAAAATCTACCTTCACAAAAGCGTCCGTATCTCCTGAACCGTTTGTGCTAGGAGCTAGCTTTCATTTTAAGGCTAAGATTCTAGGCTTTCCAACGAACCCAGAACCAACTTTCTATTCATTATACTGTTTCAGTAATCGCGCTCGACGCATTCGGAAAAATTGCCGCGAATTGAAAAATTAGCTCCTGTCAAAGATAGCCATCTTTTGCTTGAACTGCTAAAATTCGTTTTCAACCTGCTAATCCCTAATTGAGCATTGCCAGTGTGACTTGAACTAATCTTAAATATCTATCACCTACCCTGAATCTCCTATAGGGAATTAAAAATCATTTTTAGCATATTTTACTTCATTGCCACCACATTTAAAAGGATTTGCCTGCTTTAAAATCATACCTGTTTTCTTCTAAGCTCGCTGGGGGGAACTGGAACTTTGAACTACATTTGATTGTATTCCTGAGAACTGTGTGCTCTCCTTTCCATCTTTTTATATTGCTTAAGGGGGGGAGGGGTGAATTGCCAAAAGGGGAAAAGTGATTACATTGTCTTTTGCTGAAATCAAATCAAGGTTATTCCTGTGTTGCATTCTTTTCCATCATTGTTTTTCCTTGAAACCATAAAGGTATTCTCTGCTACTTTACCCTTTCTATGCCAATTCCTAAGTGATTTAGTAAGCATACAATTGTCATATTATCCATTGTTGATCACGGTAATATTCATAAGTGTGCGATCAAATATTAATTTATTTATAAAAGTGTAATATATATATATATATATTGTTTAATTTTTCCAATAAATCTTTTAAATTGCAAAACAAACCTATTTCTTGGCTCAGTGAGGTCAGGGGGATTCCAAGAGAGGGGCGTTATATAAGGGTTTATCATCCATAGTATAACTTGTCATAAAAACATATAAATAAGGGCTTCCCTTGGGCGTCCCAGACAAGGCACTGACTTAGTGGGATTGCTGACATGAAGTCACTTGACAAGATGGTATGTATGAGTTAGGAATGAATGATGGGAGAAGTTGTGTAAAGGTTGAGCCTATTTTTAGCATATTTAGGTTTTACAAATAAATTGTTTCTTATATTTTGTTAAACTACAGCAGAATCCGGTCAGCTTTCCTATCGGTCCATATTTTGCTTTTGTTTATGTATACTCACCTGGAGGACCATAGATAGTGACCAGGTACCCTTATATTTATAGGATTGGGCTCCCATTAGGTGCCAGTGCTCAAATCCTATTTAGCATGCGTGCCTGTGCCACATTGGGGCCACAACTCACCACCACCCACTGTTGCTCCCAAAATTCTCCAGATAGTTGAGGTTGCTGCTGCAACTCCCACTGTTTTAATTGGACGTGGTGGGTGAACTACCCATCACATATGTGCGATTTGCAGATACAGATCTGCATAAACCAAGAGAACATAAGATTCTAGTTGTGCCTTGAAATGAGACACCAATTGTTTAACTGTTTCTTTAAACACATCCTCTCATTTGCGTCTGATTTTTTAGATGGCAAATAGAACATTTTGACTGCCTTGCTACGGAAAATAGAGCAAAAGTGCTTTCTTTACTATTGGAAGTGGGGCAACTGGTGATGTAAATCACTGAACTCATGAACTTGCCTGTCAAACACCACTGGAAGATCTTCTAAAGTGTTGCAATCCACAGAGGCACTCCTGCTCAGTGATGATCTTTTCTCTCTGGTGGAGCCTATAGCTATTGACTGCTGTTTACTTATTTGATTTATTTAGAAATGTGTCCTGCTCTAATCCCAAGTGACAGTACGGAAGACGCTGTATCTGGCCGCAGATGTAAAAAACTGAAAGTTAAAGGGAAGGGCCCAGTCAGTCAGCAGAACAGAAAAGTTGTGAGTTTTTCCAAAAATTAGATGGGTTATCGGCCATGCTTCGCAGCACTGGGAGCTTGTTCTATAGCACGGGGACCAACTACTGCAAAGCGCCTATCGCCTCTCGAACGACAGCATGTACGAGGGATTACCAGAAGATTGCTGTGCATTGATCTTCGATACTTTACTGGTTGATACCTATTCAGCAACGTCCTGAGATAAGGTGGGGCCTGATCAAACTGTATCCTCTGGAGGACCTGAAGCCAATTAAGTTGTTGCTGAAAAGATGTCATGGGCATAGCTTTGGGAAGTTGAAAAATGAGGCGTACTGTTGCATTTTGAATCTTTTGAAGCCTAGAAAATTGATTGTTTGGAGTCCAACATATAAAGCGTTACCGTAATCAATTTGCACGTTTATTAAAGTACTGATAACCTTTTGACCGTTTTCTTTGGAGATAAAGGGCAAGGTTCTTTTCAAAAGCCGAAGGCTGCTCTGGAGACTTCATTACTCTGTCTTGAAAAGGATAGGTCCCAGTCCTATATGATGCCCAAGTTTGTCACTTTTGATGCATATGGAATCAGCAACCCAAAGAGAAGAGGAAGATTAGGAATACAATGAGGATTGATTTAACAGCAATCTCTGACCCTGCAATAACACCTCTGTTTTACTGGGATTAAGCTGTAAAATATTGTTGGTTATCAACTCATGAACCTTGACTAATCCTTCTACCAAGAGCGGAATTGTGGCAGAGCGGTTGGAAATGTTAAGAAAGATGGGTGTATCGTCTGCATAAGAGTGTTATTTTAACAAAGCTTTTCAGAATCATCATCAAAGGTTGCAGATAAGATTGAACAATATAGGTGATGATGGTGAACCCTGGGAACATCACAGCCTAGATTGATCGGTTCCGACGCATACAAATTAATGTTGACCATTTGCTCTCGGTCCGAGAGAAAACTCTTGAACTAATTGATGGCCAAATCTGTCATCTATGTTAAACTATGAAGCCGAGACAGAAGAATACCATGATTCCGTGTCAAAGGCTGCCCAGAGGTCTAATATGATTAATAGTGACATCTGACCCATGTCAGCCTTCGCTCAGATTTCGTCCCAGACAGCTAAGAGGGCAGGCTCTGTACCATGCTTGGGTCCAAAGCATGATTGAAAAAGGTTGAGGATACCATTTGTTTCTGTGTAATTGGACAGCAAAGGTTTTCTCCAGGACCTTAGCCATCCTAGATGATTAGCCAATGGGCCTGAAGTTGTTACTATTAAATGGGTCAACTGAGTTTTTTTTTCCCTTATATAATGATGAGATTAAAACCTTTTTGTTGTCCACTCTATTCTGGGTGGCCCTCTGCCCACCTAAATAGCACTGGGGATTGCAGCCATGTTCATGCCCGTGTTTACCTCTCAGTGAATTGGCAGCTTGGTTTGTGAATGCATATCAATGCCCCCTTTGCAAGCTGTGTATCAGAAGAGAAAGAGAAAGGGACAGTGCCCTGCTTAACAAGGTCCTGCATGTGCTTGCTGAATGCACCTCCATGTAGAGGCGCAGCAGTGTATAAGCCAGGAATGCCATGCGCCAGTCATACCACTGATGCTGTCAAATATGTATCTGCGTGCCTGACTGCCCACTGAACTAATTAACCACTTCAACAACGCGGCTGTCTGCTGCCCACACCCTCAAACCCGAACAATCGAACCTACTGTGGCAATGCTGCCAGTAATTAATGGGTTTCCTGTTTGGGAGAGACTCCTTTGCCAATTCATACCCTCTCTGTAGAAAACGATCTGTGATCTTTTTTCGAGTAGTCCTATGACTGCATTGATTGGCTACTGCTTCCAATCTTCTACTCTCACCAACTAATCACTGGAGGACTGTAAAATGGGATTGGTAATTTTGGTAACTAGGTGTTGCCTGCATCTTTACCTTCTGCATTTCAGAGTGTGGTAACATTTTTACATTGTTAATCATTCTTGCTGTGTGTATATATCTTCCTTTGAAGCACTAACTCTACTTGTCACTAACCTTTAATTTACAGCTAGTAAGAACTAGAGTATTTTTTGCAGATGTGGGATAGAGTATGAGTGCTATGTTAAAAGTTTCTAAAATAAAAACGGAAAGGCTCTGAATGCTTAATTAACTGTGTCTTATTATTGTGGTTTGATGATTTTCAAATGACTTTTTAATACCATTTTATTTACAGTCGCACGTGTGCATGTCAAGGCATCGACCCAAATACTTGTGGTGCTTCCTTCTCATTTGGGTGCTCCTGGAGCATGTATTTCAATGGCTGCAAATACGCTCGAAGCAAAGCTCCCAGGAAATTCAGACTTGGCGGTGAAAATCATAAAGAGGTCAGTGGTGTATTTGATTTAAATATGATTTGCGTTTATTTTTTGTGTGTTTCTTTAACTAAAAAGCACACTTCCTTTTCTCAACAGGAAGAAGGTCTTAGAGACAGTTTCCAGGACTTGGCCACAAAGGTTGCTCCCGTTTACAAAATGTTGGCACCACAAGCTTATCAAAATCAGGTTATTTTTTTTTTTATTTCCTTCAATCAATTAAAACATTTTGACATTAATGATTCCAACATGTTAAGGCCGAGATTATTCTAAAACATCAATACCTAATGAAGAACTTAGTTTAAATGAGCCACCACGTTTCTGAAATGGTTTGCAATCACATGCAGTGTTGTTAGTTTGTTCTTTCTTGGTTTTTCTTTTTTGAATTGCATGAAATACATAACCAGCATTGTCAAAGCACACAGTTTGGGCTTTTGTTTCAGCATGTGGAAGGCACTGATGTAAAGGTACTACCTGGCCTTAAAATGGCAACTGCTGGAAAAAGGATTGATTACCTGGGCATATGATGTCAGTAACTGGCAAATGCCTGTCTAATTCCTCAAGCCATAACCGTTTGCTTTATTGTTGCTTGTTTTTAACAGTACTTCAGTGCATGGAAGAGATGAATCAACTGGCTGAAGGCACACTTGGTTAAGACATTTTGATTACACCAGTAGCAATTAAGCAGCCATTAACTCGGAGCAGACTGCTTATGAAAAAAAGTGTTGGGCCAAGGTGTGATCTTACTGCTTAATAGAGCAAGCTCAAAGACATACCAGGAGGATGTGTTTTGGAAGCGGCAGGCAGTGGGTTAATGGTCATAGGGATTAGCATGACCATGGCCTGTCGATGGGTGGGTTAATAACCAAACGTTGGCAAGCGGTTTCCCGCCTCACATATCTTCCTCGTACCTCAATACAATAGTTTTGGCTTATAGATGTAGCTTAAGCGCTACCTAATAGCTCAAACTAAAAAGTGAGCAAGCGGAGAGCAAGCCACACAGTATTATTGTAGAGTCAAATATAATCTTAAAGAAATTAAGGGATGGCTGTTTGTTTAAGACTATAGATGCAGATTCTGAAATAATCAGAGTAACCACTGTGGTGCGCCAGAAGTAGGAGTCTGGCCACTGGACATTATGGGGAGTCGGGCATGGGTGACGGATACATAGTGAGTTTTCTCAGAAGTCAGCATTTATTAAAAAATAGAGGGCGAGACAAACACCTATCTTTCCCTAACCTAACAAAGATTTCCCTACCTAACAAACTAAGGTTAAAGGAAAATGACCTAATGTCCAAAAGTGTCTGTCCCTTACACTAGTACATAGAACTGAGTATATGGCTCTTTGGGTAATCCTGCATGCAATGGATGGGGATGTAGAATAACTGACACCAAATAATCGAACCAACTCAGGAAGATGGCAAAGGTGCTGTTTTATTAACACTGATCTAAAACAGGGATATACAACGGGACATCAACGGATGTTTGCTCAAGCTCACTGATTTTCTCATAAAAACATCCTTTTATACCGATAAATACGTCAGACGTGGCGACATACGTGGCAAATAAGAAAAACCTACTAGGGATTGTGATATGTTCAAGGGGAACATCAATGTATATGTGCTATAAGGGGTGGGATTGTGATTGGCTGTCTACTGTCAGGTGGACAATTTATGCCTACCTCTAAAACATGTAATCTTTAACACTATTAAGTACACAGTCTATCATTGGTCTTCAAACTATAAGGCCCTTCCTTATACGGCCCTCTATAATTGTTTGGCACGCTTGTGCCATGTCTGGGACATTAGGTTCATTTAGCAGCATGTAAGCTCAGACCCAGTTGCAAGGAGGTGGACTTGACTTTACCTCCCACCCAATTAGCCCAACATCTCATTACCCATGCCTTCTGCCATGAAGATTGTCTTTGAACTTGGCCTTGCAAAGTATTCTTGTCTCTGGGAATATATGGGAGTGCGAGCACTCACTATCGTTGTTCTAGGGACTCCAAGCTCAACTCTAATTCCAACCTTGGCTCATGTGACTGGAGACCACGATTTGGTCCAATTTGCAGCATTTAAATGTCTTAAATGAATAAAACTTGGCATGCTTGGTGTTCTTTCTTCGCACTTTAACAAGGGATGATTCAGCTTCTCACGTTCGCTGCCTTTGAGAAAAGATAACCGCTCTTTTCCTGTTTCTGCTTTGATACCAGGCCAGACAGCCTTGCCATGCTCTTCTACGATCTCAGCTATTCTTGCTGCGACACAGCTCTCGGCCTTTCTCTCCATGGGTCCGGGTTTGCTAAAATTCATGACACCAATGTCTAGCTTCTACACAATGGCGGCTTTGCCCATAGTCTATTCATTACATATAGCCAACTTCTACATCACTTAGTCTCCTCGTGTTACAACATCTGTACAATTATTGAACGGCTTGCATTTTCTGCAGTGCTTTGCACACATGCAATCTTCTTTTTACATATGAAAGTTTACTTGATTCTTAAAGTTTACTTCGTCATCAGTTTCTGTAAGAAGCATACATTTTCTTCAGCCAGTATTCTCAGGGCGTTACGCTAGTCTTTTGTGACGTCACCAGCTACTCTTTTTGCTCCTTTCATATTCCTTCAGGAAGTTCCTCCCTCAGATTGTCGTCTCTTCGTAGGATACATTTGATAGGACTTTCTCAGTGGGTACCTTCTTTCGAATACTCGTGGTGGTACGGTTACAACAGCTGGTGTTAAGCATGGCACACTCTTTGGCTTCCAACATATAGGAGGTAGAGGGGAAGGATTTCCTGCAGAGGCATGTAAGTGCTCCTCTACACCCTCCCCCCAGAGTTCTCAACCACCTCCTCAATTGTTTTCACATCTTGATATTTTCTCTTGAAGAAGTGCTTCTTTAGAGTCCAGCTCTTCATCACCCCCCTCAGGTTGCCGGCTGATTTGACATGTTCATCTACACTCCAGGTCATGTAGTTGCACTGTCCATTCAGATTACAATATCACCATCGTCCCACGTACTTCTTGTGATTCTTTGGATATAGGAACTTTGTTCCTTCAGGTGCTACAATGCTGGCCTCTATATATTTTCGGGCACCTTCATCTGTCAATTCCTTGGGTCCAAACCCAGATTCGACATTGATCATGATCTTCATTCCTACTGCTTTCTTTGCTGTCTTCTTACACTGTGCAATCATTATCCTGATCACACAGAATCCAAACATTTTGCTCCAAGAAACTTTATGATGTTTGCCATCCACTTCGGAATCCATGAGAATATGGAAGCAAATCAACGGTCACCTATAATGTCCTCTGTCTCGTCTTCCATCTTGTTATGCAGGTGTGTTAGCAATGTTACGGCCTCTGTCAAGGTCCCATTCTCGTCATCGTGAGAAGGTGTGAATGTGCAACATAATGGCCTGATTTTGGCGCAAACTCCTCCTTCCACCGCTCTGATCGTGTCAAGGACATATCTGTTCTGCAGGGTCATTAGTCGTATGGTCCTCAGCTCTTCTTTGATAGTATTGAATCCCTTTATGGTGGTGTTCATTGTCTGCAGAAGCTCCTATCTCGTAATCTGCAATCACTTGGCGTTGGCCATTGTCTGAATCCCAGGCCTGAATAGAGCTGTGAAGATTGAAGCAGTCTTGCTGAGCAACCTGTGTTCATAAGGAACGTAATCATTTGCTTCTATTGACTGGGCTGAAAAGTAAAACCCTCTTCTAGTTCAATTGAGAAATGTAGGCAATCTTCCTTTTCTCAAATGGGCATCTACTTTTGGAAATTCTCCAATGTTCAGGTCACTCTGAGGAATCACTAATGCTGGAACATGGATAAGCACCAAGGAGTACGTTCCTCCTCAATCCTTGGGGAAACTTCATGTAGGCCCTAGGCCAACATGCCGAATATTTATCCATCAGAACGGTTGTCCCTGCTCCCATCGTGGATACGTCAATTGTAATTTTGCAGCCTTTGTTATCTCCCACATGCTTCTTTACCTCTTTTCGGAAGCACAATGTCTCATTCGCCAATGGAATCCCAAGCATTGGACCTGATTCGTCTTCTACCCATGTCAGTAGTTTGGCATGTTTGGCCCATGACTTCAAACATCCATCCTTCACTCTCTGCACCTCTTGTACATATTCTGGCTTCAATAGAAGAGCTGTACAGGAAATCAGTCCTTCTTCCCATCCTTTCTTGGTCTTCACTCGTCCATAGAATAGGACTTGAGTTTTTTCCCCAACATCCAGGCGATCCAGCTATTTCTATCACATCAGGGCAGTTCATTTTCTTAATCTCTTCAATGACCACCTCATCCTTTCCTGCTGCGGGATACACAAGCATCTTGTTCTTCCATCCAGGTTCCTTTTCCATCTGTTTGGTCTTGATATAATCATCCTGGAATGGAAACAACCATTCCTATCCATCTTAAAGTGGTCCAACTTCCCTGAAATTGTGCTCTTGTCCTATATGCTGCAAGATGAATGAGGCACCTGGCATTGTGTTCTGGGATTTCTCTGGAGATGAAAGTTTGCACTGTATTCATGGCACAGGTTATGGGAGCGCAGACATGGCAACTCTCCTTAGATGTTCTCTCTCCCACCTTTTTTGTGTGCTGATACATGTTATTATCCATTGCCTAGATAGGTATTTATCACCTCATTATCTTCCTCTGCATTTCTCTTATGTCTCCCACATGCAAAGGCTGTGTAATAATCATGAAGCAAGGCAAAAGCAGTTCTCACAGTGGGGAGAACCCTAGGGGCCTCTGCCTCAGCGGGAGTACTAACATGATAGAGACTGTGAAAAATGAGGAACAGAAAGACAGAGTGTAATCGTGAAGGCATAAGTTATGTACAAAAACATTGGCGTCCATTTTTTGCGCCATACAGGTACTTGAACTTGTTCATTCTCTTGAACCATGCCAGCTTCCACATTTCTCATCTTTAATACAATCATCACATTTCTTTACACTTGCAACTGTAAAATGTGTTTGATTATCGCAATGAGCAGCCTTCTTATCACTGGGCCAATTTTAGGATCATGTAAAAAAGAGCGAATATCAACGTCTCTTCTAACAAGAGCAGGATAAGCTTGAAGTATAAACACAAAAACAGCAAGCACAAACCGATGGACATCACTGTCAGTAAGTACCATATGGTTAACTTCTTAGAACAGGTATTCACCACGAAATGAATTTGGATACTGATCTAGTTTCCAATTTCTGATCAAGAATTGACGTTTAGGCATCATTTTGATACTTCAATGTGTTTTCTAAAGTTCATTTTGGGCCTGCTGAAATTCGCTACAAATCTTTGCACTCCTAACAAAATATTTAGGAGTATCCTTTTAAATTTCAGTCCAAGATAAATCTGTATCATCCAATGGTAGTTGCTTTATTGTCATCCTTCGTCCTCGATTGAGTCTGCACATGCTGAAATTCTTCTTGTCTTGCTTCTAGATCCGCAACAGTGGGAGGGCGGGTCTCACCTTCATAGGCTTTTATGTCCGCCAGGTGAAGCCAAGCTCATGTTCCTTGGACCTTTACAGCTGAAGGGGATATATTCTGCTACCGGCTTTCAGTGTCCTTCAGCTTTTCTTCCTGGTGCATAAACTCTGCATCCTTTAATGGGTTTCGAGTACGCTGCTTGCCCCACCGCCCATTCAGAGAGGTCTGCCTGCACCCAGTAGTCTGCCCTGCTTCCTGCTTCCATAGCTTCCATTTCTACCCAATATAATGGCTGTTGGTAATGTGATTTACAACTTCTGTGACTGTTGAATTCAAATTGCCTTGATGTTTCTTGGCTATGGCAATGAATCTAATCATTTCCCTTTTTTGAATATCCTTCTTTGGGAAAATGATATCCCATTTTTTTTTATATCTGTCCCTCTTTGGCTTTGGCAATGCTGGTTTCAATGTTTTCTTATTTGGTGTCTCCTTTCATGTAAATCATAGTTTTACTTGGTTTGGTTACTGCCCGCTTTTGGCTTGGGCAATGCGTGTTACAATATTCTTCTGTTCGATCTCTCCCTTCATTGAAATTGCCTTCACTGGGCGTTAATTTAAAGGTTTGGTATTCAAAAAGTGAATTTCTGCCCAGCGGTCTACTTCAGAGTGCCCAGGGATTACCTCTATCAGGCCAATTTACCATTATTTCCTGGCGTCTCCTCTGGACCTGCTGCTTATGTTTCTTTGCTAGCTGGGTCTTCCCTCATGTGCGACAGCTCCAGTCAGCTTCCTGCTGCTCGAGCTGTCTAGCAATGGAGCTCCCACTGCTCGACAAACGCTCCAGTGTAATCTTCACACCGGAGCATTCTGCAGGACACGGGGAGAGTTTCTCTTATTCAGGACAGCTGGCATCAACACCGCCTCATGCTCTGCGTCCTCTGCATCTCCTGTGCACCACGACCTCTGTCACGTTCTCTGCACAGCGTCCCGCTATTGACAAAGCAGCGCCAACCTCTGCTTTTTCTCGTCCATGGATCACACCTGAAGGGCCTTTATATGTTTAAAAGTCCCGCTCAGGTGTGGGGCCATTAGAACGTTATACACGCATTTCACCGTGGTATTTTTCATCGCGTGTTTTTTCATCGGCGTTTTTATTTCGAAAAAAACTCATCTTTTTTTTTTTGGGGGGGTTAAAAAATTAAATATATGGTTGTGGGTGTAAGGAAAAAAAGGGGGGGCTTGGGCGGGTAACCTCCCCCCCCAAAAAAAACGAGTTTTTCGGAAAAAAAACAGCGATGAAAAAACCTGCGATGAAAAATACTGCGGCGAAATAACGTAGAGCCATTAGAACCACTAGACTGCACACTACAATTTGGCAACTCTGGACCACTTTCTTGTCTCAGTACTAAGCAAATTATTGGACTTGAAGTCCATCATTTTCTTAGTTTCAATATCTTTTATTCCACTTTGTTTAGGGGATTTATGGGATGCATATTTAGGAAATCATGGATTTATAACCTGAACATCTTGGAGAATCATTACTGAAAGTAGTAGCGCTAACTCCCTGACTCGTATAGACATAATTTCCCTGTTCACAAAGAAGGTTCTTATACTTGGCATCTTGGGAAAGTCTGGGAGGGGAGGCCCTACAGTGACAACTTGCCATTAAATATTCAGGCATTAGCAAAACCTCATCCCTCGAAGATGACGAAAACTGCGTCCCTCCTGACGGAGTCACCATATTCCCTTTATTGGATATTTGTAAGGCGCCTATACAACAAAGCGTGTTTCAAGGTGCCACAAGACAAAAAAGGGGCATGGGTGGGGGGGGGGGAGAAAGATAAAGTAACGGTCCTACTAGGCCTTGTGACATTTAGGTTGTGCAAGTTGTAAGAAACATGAAGGTGTCTCACCCGCTAGTCCCTGGGGATATGTCATCCAGGTAGCCAGGACATGGCCATAGCTATTGGATCCAGTTCCTGCCGTGGACCACTGCGGGAGGATCTCCTGGAGGAGCAGTCTTCGAGGAGTGGAAGTGGGACACCCAAGGTTGAGACACAGTATCCCCTTTCCTGCAACACCTTTTCCCCTTCTTAACCAGTAGGATACCTGGAAGCTCAACCTCCCCTCGCCCCCCCCCCACCGCTTTACTGACACACTTTCTCACAGACAGTTCATTGTGAGCGGCAACAGACCAACACCAGAGCTGTATACCTGACATGTCCCAACACCCTGGTCAGGCAATTATTACTAATCATTACACACACCTGACTCCCATCACACTTCCACACATTGATAAAAGGCGGAGCATGAAAGCACACTCTGAGAGAGCAAAAGCACATGAGTAAGTAGCAGTTCCGAGATGGCTATTTAAAACAAGGACAAAGGCGACAAGACCGGAGAGGGTTGGAAGGAGGGAAGTACCCTTCACCTCCAGAAACTGCTACTTTCACGAGACTTGGAATGTGAGAAGTCTAAGACCGGGAACTGAAGCTGAACAAACCTACGCTGTGCATCAGAGGTATCCAGTGCGCTCCTGTGCCGATAACCCAGGCCGAGAGGAGGGATTGGAGCCATGGTACTGTACTTGGCTCCTGCACGAAAGCTGCGCCAGTAAAAGCAGCACAGCCGGTGAGTTGGATGAACTGATACGAAATCAGCTTATGTTTGAACCAAGATTGCAAGCAGCAACATTATATGAAGAAATCCATAAAGGACAGTGTTTGAAGCGCATGTGCGCTATACAAATAATAAACTAAACTAAAATATGTGATGAGAGGCACGAACAAGTGGAAACTGAAGGAGTGAATGCACTTGGAAAAAGCCAAACTAAGGTCAAAGGTCTCTGTTAGGTATCCAACTGAATGGCACTGCATTGTAAAAAGGGAACTTTATATTGAAGTGGTCCTGCGACAGGTTAAGCTAAATCCTGTGCACATTCGAAAGTCTTTGATAAGTGTAAAGTGAACTGCAATTGGTCTAAGCCCAGCTGAGAGAGACTAATTGAATGTGAAGAAGGGATCTGAGCCCGGCTGAGGGGGATCCGGGGTAAACCGTGAGTCACCCGCGAAGGAATATTTTTTTGGAAGCTGAAAATAAAGGGATCTGAGCCGGGCTGAGGGGGATTTGACATGAGGGGGATCCAGGGAATGACAAACAAATCACTTTCTTTTGGTCACTCTCAACCTTCACCCGACCCTCTAGCGCCTTGGTTTGTACCCAGCATGGGTCTTTCCTTGCTCTGACTGTATTCTCTTGGTGTTTCTAGATATCTCTTCAGGGACTTGACGACTAGCACAGTCATAGACTTCGCCTCCCTTGGCTATCGCCTGATTTGCTTTTTCTTCAGGTTTGTTGCAGAGCTCTTGCCCAAACTGCATAACTGTTTCTCTGCAGTGTTCTCTCCAGGGACGGTCTGTGGCTCCGGTGGCGGTGAGCGCACCCGAGCCTGACTACTTTTTGGAGCTCTCCAGCAGCAAACTTCTCTGGGGCTTGCCGGTATCTTTTTCTTTGGTTTCCTCCGGCAACATCTGTCAGTGTTTTTCTCTGGCATAATCTGGCAACAACCCTCTCATAGGCTCGCCGGTTTCTTGCCTCTCTCATCAGCATGTCTCCGGACACTAGTAGAGAATTTTGTAGTCTCAACGTTCCTGGGCTCTGCGAAGTTTGAACCCTGTGATATACTCCACCCCTTTTAAGCCCTTCCCTTCTTCTTTGGGGTACTCTAGCTATCTGTGATTGACCGGAGAGAACATCAACATTGGCATGATGGGTCCCTCCCTGTGTTGCATGGTGAGTGTGTATGGCTGCAAGGCCAAGAACTAACTTAAGATTCTGGGGTTGTTGTCTTTATTGTGGGCTATCCACACCAGAGAAGCATATGTGACTAAAATGAGTTTTTTGTCCAGTTTGGTACCTCAGGTGGTGGATTGCCTATTTCACAGCCACTTTAGACGCAACTACATACATTGGATAAAGAACAACGACCGCTAATTCCATCCAACCCACCACCGCTACCCACTATGTAAATATGTATACTTGTAAATCTGCAAACCTTTGTCTGTATCGTGACTGCTGTAACCATCTATGATCCTATTGTAATTATCGTAATGCATTGTAACGTGTAACTAAGCTGTGAATATCCTTGCTGCTCCTGCACCCACATACCCTCGGGTCTGGTGCGCAATACAAATGAATAAAATAAACTAAACTATTCTGGTTCGAATGGGTTTGTTTTTTCCCTTTAGAACAATTACCTGCTGATAGGATTGGTCTTTCCTCAACATGTTTGCTTTGTGAGGGGACTACCCCTAGCCCATAAGTGAAACATCTGCTTGAAGGATACTTTCCTTTGGGAAGTCTGACATGGTGAGGACCAGACTGACAAAGCTTCACTTTAATTTGTCCTAAGGCTGCTCGCGTTTCCTCATCCCAACAGGTATAGGTGGGCTAGGCTCGGGGTTTCCCAGTTTATCGGTTAGGTTTGTGGCTAAAGAGACAAATTTGGGAATCAAGCGTCTATAGCACCCCCTTTTACGAGGATATAACAAGCTGTTTCCAACTTGGAATCCCAAGTACTTTGCATCGCTTTGGGCCAGATGACACATTGGAAATGGTGTCCCAATGTCTTGCTCTGTATGACCTATATAGAATCTGGTCTAATGGACAGATTTTAGGAGGCCACCCTACTTATACTGAACAGGGAACTCTGAGAGGTTAGCCAAAATGCAATTGAGGTAGCAATGGAGAGTAGTCCATGCTTATTCTCAAGAGAATGTAAGTGGGGTCAGGTGCCCTCAATGAGTCCAAACAGTATGGCACACAATGATTCAGTTTAGTAAGTATAAAACATACAATTATTTATTGTAGGCCTTTGGGCACACTGAAAAATGTATCTAACGGGTAGTATTATCGCACAATACTCTGATACACATGTATACATTCACTGCATTAAAAGTAACTTATTCAGCAAGCAGGTAAGTAGTTTGAATGCAGTAAATGATGGAACCAAGGCACATGGTAATTCCCTAACTTAAGCAGTCCAAACCCTAAGAAGAATGGGGCCCTGTGCCCAAAAGTCCCAGAATCCACAATGTTTCTCTCTGAAGGAGAGTCTCTACGGCAGTTCACTTATATTGGTGATAGTAAAATTGTTCAATGACTTCTTTGGACTAAGCTAAGCAAATGTGTTCTTGTAGTTCAGGTTACTTTACCCAGGTTTGAGGACCAAAAGTTTAGTGGGATGGAATGCAAGAGACTAAGGGTCTTGTTACCAATGTTATCCTATGTAGGACGAGGGGGGCAAATGCATTGGATTGACTTAACCTCTTGCCTGTGATTTTTCCAGATGTCATTTTGGGTTTTCTGGGGGTCGCTGGGTACTCCGTCTTCCGCTGTTGGTTCTGGTGAGTGATGCCCAGAAGTTGCGGGTTCGAGGATTGTTCCGGTCAGGTACAACTGAAAGATATGCAACCTCTGGCGATGAAGAAATGCAAGAAAACGGATGCAGATCTCCTCAGAATACTTTACAGGTTGGAGAAAGGCGAGTTCCAGCGGCAGTGTCTGTACACAAGCGACAACAGGCGTCCTTCCAGTTTCGGTCAAAGAAGCTGTCCCAGGACAGGATCTTTTAATGCTGGTGCTTTGCGATTCGGGACGACTTGTGGTACGAGCTGGTGACCACCGATGATCTGGGCTTGAACGCAGAACTGCAATGCTTCTAGTGAGGTAGCCCACAAGGGAGCTGGTCAGTCCCCTGGGCAGTCCAGGGACACTTCCAAATGCACAGAAGGGCAAGAACCTCGGGAAGGCATCAAGACTAGTTTGTACCACTAGTCCAAGGGCTGAAGCACCGCTCAGGTTCCTCAGAGATCAGGTAGTCACACAGGGATTCACCAGGCCAGGTACAGAAAAGGATATTCAGCCACTCCAGGGGTCGTCTTCGGATCTTCAGCAGGCTGTGCTTCTTAGAGGAATTCTTGGCTCCAACGATGATCTGAAGAAATGGCTGCAGAGGTCCTCTTCTTATACAAAAGTTGAGCTGGAAGCAAGTCCAAGCCCACCAGTGGTAAGGATCTGCAGCATTCAAACAACAAATAGTTGTCCATCAAGGACAAATACTGGTTTCACATTTGCCCCACACCTAGACTTCTGGCACCACTGATGTGATGTGGTACTAGACAGTCCCACCCCCTTCCTGGGTGCCACACACAAAGGCATCAGTAGCCTGTGAAAGCAGAAGCTTTCCTGGACAAGTGCATGCCCTTACAAGGAATTTCCTGACCTGACAAGGCAGGAACAAGGCCAAATAACATTATGGCCAGACAAGAAAGTAGAAATCTCTTGGCATGGCCATTTTAGAGCACTGGCCATGTTTAGTAGCCATATCATAGTAAACGTACACTACAAATAGTGCAGAAATCGTAAAAATATATCTGCTGCCACCAGCTTGTCTTTAGGCACATACAAAAACCACAAGCGTAAAAAGCTAGGGTGATACAAAAGTATCCCCATTGCACAGCACTTTAAGATGCTGTGTGCAATGTTAAACATACAAGAATTCAAAAAGGGAAACCTTTCCCAGTATTGATCGTATGATGGACTGATCAGTTTCCACATGAGCAAAAGGCAAGGGAAGTGAAGCTGAAAGCTTTATATCCCTTCAAAAATTAGAATCTGGTTAAAAAACAGAGCAAAGAGGGGAAGGGGTCCATAGAAACAATGGAAAAGCCCCTGCAAAACTCTGGCATGCATCCGCGACATGATCTATCAGCCGTTTTAAGGTGGCTGTGGCTCTATGTAGGCCATAAGGTAACACTGTAAACTGGAGGAGCCCTTCATGAGTTAAGAAGACAGTCTTCTTTTTAGCTTCTGGGTCCAGGTAACTTTGCCAATAATCCTTTTGTTAAATCAAGGGTGGAAGTGTATCTTGCCCAAGTCTCCACCAATTTGTCTATACGTGACCTTGGATATTCGTCAAATTGGGAGATTACATTCAGCTTTTTGAAGTCAATGCAATCTCCATGTGAGGTCTGATTTAGACACGAGCATTATCTGTCACTTGTAGGACCTGTCAATCACACCAAGGTCTAACCTCTTCAACTGTTCCTGGACAATCTTCTTCCAAGGCTCTGGTAATCTATAGGACTTTAGCCAGATAACTCGTCCTGGTGGTGAATGAATTTTATGAAAGATCCCTTGAGCTCTCCCTTCTTTCAGCAAAAACACACAGCGATAGGTGTGCAGAAGTCTTATCAGATTTCTGTAGGCCACTGGTAAGATGGGAGGAATTGTTACCCCTTGTATGGTGATCGGGAGCAGGCTTTCTGGTGGTGTTCTCATAGAGGCCTTGCAAGAAGGGTCTACTGTTCACTTTCCAAGCATTCAACTTATTCACATGTGATTTCCTTCCCTCCTGTGAGGCGGAGGGGGCACAGATGAATGGAACATCAACCTACCCAGAGAGGATTGGAACTCCTTTCCAGTTGGACCCAGAAGATTTGAACACAAATAAGGGACATGGAGGCAAACAGATGGACAACTACTAATCCAGGCAGTACCACATACAGGTGAACCACGGTCACGTGTACCCATGTAGTTTTCGATACTGTGACAAATCGTAGGTATTTACCTTCTCCCCAAGGGGGAGCTGCCCTCTGTGAGACTAGGAAGGTGAGCCGGCTATGCAAAAACCTCCCTATTGGTTTGAGCAAGCAGACAGGATCTCTCTGCAAGAGACTCACCCTTAGGGGACAAGAACTCCCAGTTGAACATGGATGTGACATTAACCCTTAAACCCAGTATCCCAAATGTTTTCCACCTACAGGGTAGTGAATGATTTTGATAATGTAATTAGACCCTTTTACATTTCTGCTGCTGATCCCTCTTTGAAGATCCCAGGACCAATTGAACTGTCTCTTGGTGCAGAGAACAGACTATAAGGGAGACGACCCTTACCTGGAGAAGAGAGTGACCAGCCGACCAAGAGTCAATCAGCTGGGGTGGAGTCGCGCAGAGCAGATGCTGCACTTATCACGCAGAGCCAGCGCTGCATAGAGGTGGTACCACAAAGCGTATGTGGTGGGCGGGAAACCCGCAGAACTTAACCAAACACCAGAACACCAACCAAACCCTTTGATCCTGAGACGCTGACAAAGGAGACACAGGCAAGGACATGAAAAGGTCGCTGCTGTTGAGACTTAGAAAACTTTGGTGAGCCCCTCGAGAAGGCCGCTACCGGAGTAAACCAGAGAAAGTGCCGGGGAGCCACAAGAAGACAGCTGCTGGAGGAAACCAGGAGAGACAGTCAAGGCCACAAAAAGGCTGCCACCGGAAAGAGCCAGAGAAAGCACCTACAAGGCAATGAGAAGGTTGCCACTGCAGGAAAAGAGAACACGCACTGGTGAGCCCTTGGGAAGGCTGCTGCCGGACAAACCAAGGGCAAGAGGTACTGATGAGCTAGCAAGAAGGCTGCTGCCGGGGAGTGCCAGAAAGTAGCCTGATGCAAGGGAGTCTGCTGCCACTGGAGACACCGACCCTCCCTGGTGAGAGTACCATGGAGTAACGGGTACGCAGTGTATGTCTGAGAAAGGGAGGTGGGTGATAAAACTCTGCAATGAACATTGACCCAGTGATATACAAGGGAGGCAAAGTTTTGGAGCACTAGTCGCCAACCCCATAAAACCCAAGGCAGACATACAGGTGGGATTGTGCCTGAGGAGACACCTGAGCAGTGTGTAAACAAAGGGGATAGAGGGCCCATTAAAGGTCTAAAGCAATCAAACTGATGAGGGTGGGCGAGGAGGGAGAGAAAGCTAACCAAAATAGAGACACCGACTACAACCCTGAGAAGAGGCGTTGTTGCCCTAGAAAGGGGTCTGTCTAGATATATCCCAATTATTTGAAAGGGAATGACAAAAGTAACCCTTTTTCTGCTTCTAAGTTTATGGAGGACTGAAAGGAAAACAGGTTCATTGGAAAGGGCTTGAGAAGTGAATCATGCTTTCATTAACTGCCACAAAACTGAGTGGGCCTCATCACGAGTTGGGCGGTAGTCCTTAAATGCGGCGGTAACTGTATTACTGCCACATTTGAGGGCTGGCCTGATATCAAGTTGGAAGTGAAATGGGCTGTTTTTACCTCCAGCTTTTTTCTGTCAGTGAAAATAACATTTAGCGCCCTGTTTTCGGCGCAATTACTGCCGGCTGTACTAGTGCACGGTATTTGCAGCGAAAATGCCCCATTGGGTCGGGGAATGGGGATTTACTGTTGACGCCTAACCCATGATCCGGCGCTAATAGTGCCGGACCGGTTGGCGCTAACTCAATTACAGTTGGGCAGTGTTACAGCGGGATATCGCCAAACTTGTGATGATGTCCAGTGACTTTTGTAAAAGAGACTGTTGGCAAAGGCCAAATGCAGAGAACTGTGATGAACATTTCTTTCCAGGAGCTGAGCGAGGAGGGGGAGTGGGCAGTGAGCCAAAAGTTCCTAACAGGCATTTAATTTATGATTTGTATATAATGGTAGGGCCATTTAGTTAGATTGGGTTTTGGACAGAATTGTTATGTTGACTAAAGATTTTGAGAAGCACCTTAGGTTTTTTAGTTGTAGATAGGGAGCCTTGCGGTAGGAGTAGGGCCAGAGCAGGCAGGTTTTCATTTAAGTTAATACAAATCTTTTGTTTGAATCATGTCCTGCAGTCCGACTCTTATTTCTGGCATGCCACAAGACCCACAGACAGCCACTGGAAAATATATACAACCAACGGAAGCACAAACATATCAGAACAAGCCGCCTGGGTCCAAAGACGGTAACTGAAACACTGACCCAATGGGACCAGAGAGAGTCAACCAGAGTATAGACCAAAGGAATGACTGGCAAAGGAGTTGGCTCCTTTGTGATGCACACAGAGAAGACCTCAGATGGGAGACTAGCGAGTGGATTGCTGCGGACACCAAAAGGAGGCATGGGGGTTGTGGCAGGCAGGCTGGTGGCCATGACTGAAGGAAAAGGGGGCGGGCATCAGTAACAAAGGGTTTGCAGGTTGTTCTGAATATCAACAGTGGGAGATTGGTGGAAAATAAACCATCCTGCTCTAAAAGCAGAAGTTAATAAATCGATGGTTGGCCATCACTTCTTATCTTGCAGGAAGAGGATGTCCCGGGAAACTGTTCCCAACTTCGGTGAGCCTATTAGCAGAACCAAATCGATAGAGACAGAGAAGGAAGACACCCATATACTTTGGGAAAATCGGGCTGAAGACCGAGGACTACAGTGAAACCGACAGCCATTACTGCTTACCCTGGACTTTTCCTCAATAAACCTCATCTGAAAAAAACACCTTGCAGTACCGGTTATTTCTATTCCAAAGGTCAGCTTGTTGTACTTTATATGTTAGTTTGGAAACCACCTGTGTGATAATGTACATACCCTGACACCTAATTGAAAGCAACTTGCTTTGGATAAGGGGACCATCAATTTGTCCCCTGCTTGAAATGTTTGTAATCTTGCCTTGTCTTTGTATGATCTTTCTTGTTTGGCCTGGGTAGCTTCACTAAAGGTCAGGCTTTCTCCGTTTTCTCCCGGGTGTTCTACACCATCGGTCGGTCACTTGTATGTCGTATTCAATCGTCTAAAATACACAAAATTCTCGCAGCTATTATTTCGGCGGCCGGAAAATAAAAGGGCACCGCCTCTCATCGAGAGGAGTATTTAGAAGCCCCCCCCCAACCTCTCTCAAAGGCTTTGTCAGGAAAATATCCATCTTCTGAGCAGCCTTTTCTACCTCCCAGACACCTCTGCATCTTCCGTGTAGGCCAGGCAGAGATTTAAGAATGATATGGACAAAATGGCCCAATTTATAGATTGCTCTGATTTCTCTAATAGAAACATTACTCCCAAGAGACCTAGGGAGGAAGACTCCTGCCCCATTCCACAAAAGCTGCAAACGCTTCCCATTCCTACACAAGTCCACCAAGAGGAGGTCTTTGATTACTCTGAACATGAGGATACATACAAGGACAATCCTTTTGATCAGGACACAGCTGACCAGGACTGGGAGCAGGATCAGCCAGCCGATCAGGGACCTTGCCTTTCACCCACACATACCCCTGACCCGTACATTATTTGTCTAGACCCACCTTCTTCACCTCAGCAAAGACAGTTATCGCCCGTGGATGGTCGAATGCTATTTTATGCCATCCCAAAAAGTACTGCAGATCATTTTAGGATCGCTACACAGGAGACCGCCCCTGATGGCGACTTTGTTGAAAATATTCTCAAGGAGAAGCCTCCACTAGTCAGGCTATTCTGCTACTCAATGAAGAAACTCCTAGCTCCTGCTTTGTAACCCTCCCTCACAAGGGCAGTCGACCCTCGGGTTGAGAAATTGTTCCTCCCGCTCCATCTGACCCTATGTATATACAAGGCCATGCCACACCTGACTCCCTGGTTGTTACAACCACTAGAAAGAGGGCAGGAGTTCCACTATCCACAGCGGAAGCTCCCCCAGATAAAGATTGCAAAAAACGTTATGCCCTATGCAAGCGTATTACTACTTCTGTGGCCTATTCTACCCAAATAGCAAACAATATGACTCTCCTCGCTAGCTACAGCGACCCCCAATGGTGCCTGCTCCAGGAAGGCCTCCAAGAGGTCCCCGACCCTATGCGATCATGCCTGCTGACAGACGTGACTGAGAGCAGGCAGGTGACCCATAATATATTAAAGAACACTCTAGACGCTGCGGAGACTGCTGGATGTACTCTAGCACAGGGGACTCTGCTTAAGAGACACGCCTGGCTGAAGAACTCAGACTTCAAACCAGAGACTCGGGCCTCTGATTAACAAACCTGTCGAAAGACTCCAACTTATTTGGCAAGGCTATCGATGACGCCCTGGAGACTTCTAAAAAAAGAGCATGAGACGCTGAAGTCTCTCAGCCAAATCACGGCCAAGCCCTTCAACCAGCGAGGAGGCTCAAATTATCGCAGTTCCTTTTGCAGTCAATCTTTCTCCCGGTCTCCCCATAGTCAATATGGCTCTGGAAGTACCCCATGGCCCGCCGGTCCTCCTGTAAACAGTCAATACCATTAGAGAGGTCAACGGAGAGGCAAGGGTAGAGGCAGGAACTCTACTCCCAAGAGGCTCCCTGGCCTACAGCGCAAAGTGACTCACTGGTTCGGGTCCCCTCTCATTCCTCCCCGGTCGGGGGACGCTTGTCATCATTCCTTCACAAAAGGGAGAGGATCACATCAGACCAGTGGGTGTTAAAGACAGTCACCCAAGGTTACTGTATCGAGTTCCACCTCGATACCACCCACCGAAGAGCAGACGCCTATCACCAGCACACCTGCAAATCCTGCTGGAAGAGATGCAGATCCTTCTGGAAAAGGGGGCCGTAGAGGTTGTCCCCATTCACCAGGTAAACAATGGTATTTTTTCAGTGTACTTCCTTGTACCCAAAAAGGATCTCACCATGTGCCCTGTATTGGACGTGCGCCCAGCGTATGTCAAACTGCAAAAATTCAGAATGAGAACATTGTAGGAGGTAATCCCGCTGTTGCTGTGGGGGGGGGGGGAATACATGGCCACATTGGATATGAAAGATGCATACTTTCATATTTCAATATTGCCAGCGCACAGAGTATCTAAGGTTCATGATAGACACCCACTATCAGTTGAAGGTTCTTCCCTTCGGCATTGCCTCAACTCCACGGGTGTTCACAAAGGTACTGGCAGTAGTAGCTTATCACCTGCGCAGCTAGTCCATCTCAGTCTATCCTTCCCTCGATGACTGGCTAATAACAGGGGATTCGTATGGAACATGCCTTACAAATACCCAGAAGATGGTAAATCTCCTCTTCAGCCTGGGGTTCTCAATCAATGACAAAAAGTCCAGTCTAGACCCCAGACAAGTCAAACAGTTTCTGGGGGCTCTAAATTGGACCAAAGACTGCCTCGTCTTTCCCTTCAACGAGAGGGTTCAAAACATGCTGTTCCAGATCCCTCACTATGTAACCAGTCACAAGGTGACCATACGCAAAGCCATGCAACTGTTAGGGATGATGGCCTCCTGCATCTACCTAGGTCCAAATGCACTACTGCGCTTGCACCCTATGCAAGAGTGGCCCTCAAGCCAATGGTGTCAGGCCAACAATCTAATGGTTATCTCGGCAGC
Organism: Ambystoma mexicanum; assembly: GCF_040938575.1. Lineage (NCBI taxonomy): Eukaryota > Metazoa > Chordata > Amphibia > Caudata > Ambystomatidae > Ambystoma > Ambystoma mexicanum. The sequence goes on from NC_090932.1 coordinate 151,928,334, forward strand.
CCTCATTCAGTCTCTGCAGTGGTGGTCAAGGGAAAACCTCCCCCACCCCCGCAGCAGAAGCCACTCTTACCACAGACGCATCTCTGACTGGGTTGAGGGGTATGGGGGGAGACTCCCTCTCATCCGACGGCGCACAGCGTGTGGTCCCCAGCAGTAGCATCCAACCACCTAAACTGGTTGGAACTGCTAGCAGTGTTCAAGGCCCTGAAGGCTTTCCAAACTCACCTCCAGGGGAAGACTGTTCTAGTCCTCACGGACAGTACTACGGCCATGTATTACTTAACAAGGAGACACTCACTCATGAGGGCTGTCCAAACTGTCCCAGAACATATGGAAATGGGCTCTCAAACACAAGATGTTCCTCCTGTCACAACACATTCCAGGGGAACTCAATCTTCTGGCGGACATACTCTGCAGAGACTTCCCCCTTCCCGTAAAGCATGAGTGGCAACTACATGAAGACATTGTACTCAATGTCTTTGCAGATGTCATGACCCACAGGAGTACATCATATACAGCCTCATACTGTAGTGGGTGGGAGCGTAACAACACAGGCAAGGTATGGACTTTTAGAGTTGCTGGCTGGCGCAGGCACCTAATGGCAAGCAATGGCAGCCCCACCAAGATGGCCCCCAGGCAGCCCATGCCTCAGTGTCGCTGGTGGTCTAGTTTCACATGGTGCAGCCCAGGCCTATGAAGCTATGTCCTGGGCCACACCCTGCGCTTAGCGTTTTTCCTGCTGTCTTCAGTAGCTGTGCAACGCTTACCGCTCTGCCTGATTCCTTTTTTTAAGATACTCACCCGACTTCCTGCAAACCCAGCATACTTACCAGACTTCTGGGCTCGATGGGCATTGCTGCTTCATTCCTTCAACTCCGGACTCCTGAAATAGAAAACATACATTAAGGAAAGCGTTTACTCTTGGAATCACACTAGCTCTGAGTGCCCCGAGGAAAGTTGCTTACCTGATACCGTGGCTCCACGTCCCTCTGCAGTTTCCCTGCTTGTGCTCCGGAGGCTTTCCGCTGAAGTCCCTCATTGGCTGCAGCAGTCAGAACACAGCACCTGCAGAACCAACAAAAAGACACAAGAAACACTACTATTAAGACTTTGCAACGCGCTGCCGCGCAGTGCAGCCATAGTCACTTGAAGATCCTTGCAAGAAGCATCATGTGTGTCGCAGCTGGACTGGACCACAACTCGCCAGTGATGGAACTGGACCTGGTGCCTTTCTTGCACATTTAGGTGCACAGCTTCAATACAAGAGGAGAGCCAGTCTCCTTGCCAGCCAGCAGACCCTGGGTACAAGAGAAGGGAGATGAAGGAAAAAGTTGTATAGACACTAATGTCCCCAATTTTCTGTCCATAGGTGCACACCCTGACCACATACAACCATTCCAATCAGTGCTGGGGAACCTTACCAAGCCACTCCCAACTGCACTGTACGTGGGGCAATTCTGTGGAACGGTGGGGGAGGGAGTGGTTTGCATTACGCTTCCTACATCGAAAGGTCACGCATCCGACAGCCGAAGAACAGGCGCTCCTGCAGGGCATCAGGTAAGCGTTACAGCAGACTGGGCCTTCTCAGAGATCGACTTGTTTGCAACTCTGGAGAACGCACAATGCCCAGATTACGCCTCCGGGTACCCTCAGAACCGCTCCAAGGGGAACGATCTCTCGATAACATGGTCAGGGAAACGTGTCTATGCTTTTCCCCTGATTCCCCTGCTCAACAGTATAGTGCACAAGATGCACCAAGAGCCAGTCAGGATGATTCTGGTGGCTCTGATGTAGGCCCGCCAAACTTGGTTCTCCCATCTCATGGCAATGTCAGTCTCCGCTCCCAGGAAGCTGCCATGCCCTTAGTACAGGCAGTCGCAAGACCGGGGGATGGGGGGTAGACACTACATCCATGCCCTAAAACTCTAAACTTAGCAGACTGACTCCGGAGGACATAGAGTTCGGGCACCTCCAACTCCTTCAAAGATGTATGGACATACTCTGGGAAGCACGTAAACCTAACACCAGGCATTGTTATGCCAGCAAATGGAAATGCTTTGTCATCTGGTGTAATGGCAAAAGCATCAATCCTATTGAATGCACTCCAACACTTATTGTCCTGTACCTAACCCACCTGTTGGATTCAGGCCTGGTTTTCAATTCCCTAAAGGTCCTCTTAGCTACACTTTCAGCATTCACCACATCTCAGAGGAAAGTTTTGTGGTGGTAAATTCCAGTAATTAAAGCTTTTAAGGGGTAAAAAGTCTTCATCCCCCTATTTCTAACGGTTAGGACCTGAAAGTTGTACTTACCAGACTAATGGGGCCCCCCTTTGAACCAATGCATAAGGCTAGCCTTAAAGCACTCACTTTCAAGACCGCCTTCCTGGTGGCGATCACTTCAATAAGGAGAGTTAGTGAACTGCAGCCCCTTTCAGTTCAGGACCCATTCGTCACAATTCACAAAGATAAGGTGGTCCTGCGCACTCACCCATGATTTTCGCCTACATTTATTTCAAAGTTCCATGTAAACCAGTCCATAGAACTACCGACCTTTTTCCAGAGCCCCACCAACGTGGTAGAGAAAAGCCTCCACACACTAGATGTGAGGAGAGTGGTTATCTATTACCTGGAAAAGACAAAGCCACTAAGAAAAACAAACCAGTTTTTCGTTTCAGTGGCAGCTGGTAGAGAAGGGGACCCTGTCTCTAAATCTGCTATTTCAAAGTGCATCATAAACTGCATCACACTTTGTTACACTCTTGCCAAAAGAGACCTGCCCTTCATGCCTAGAGCACACTCTACTCGGGGCACAGCGGCTACCGTAGCATTCATTGCAAATGTTCCTCTTGAGTCCATTTGTAAAGCAGCAACCTGGAGTTGTGTGCACACCTTTACACAACGCTATTGCCTAGATACAGGTGCTAAGACATCTATTTGCTACTGTTCTTTCACACTACCCACCACAATCCCTGCTGGGTACTGCTCGCTAGTCTATGCACAGCATGCGATTCTAAGCAGATTAACAAAAATCAGAAGACCTGCATTACTCACCGTAATAACATTTCTGATGATTCGATCTGCTTAGATTCACATGCGCCCACCCTTCCTCCTCTCGTGGAGTAGAAGGAACATAGACATCTTACATCTTCTCTCTTTTTGTACTCACTCACGTGGACTATAAGGTTCCCTCAGAGCAGAAACAACACAATCTGAGGGACCTCGACACGTAAGTGATTTTGGGTACACAACACGTCACGTTAGGGATAGTTTTACAGTCACGCCCATGTCAACGTCCCCTTTCGATCTTCGAAAGAAAGATACAATACTCCGCGATTAACACTAGAAGTCGGTCTATATGCACAGCATGTGATTCTAAGCAGATGCAATCAACAGAAATGCTATTACTGTGAGTAATGCATGTCATTCCACACTGCTCCGCAACTGCCATTGCCACATCTACCTCAAATCCCACCAGTCCCTACGCGCAACACTGTAGACACCCCCTACCACCCTCTTCCCATTTTCCACTGTGAAAACACTGAATCCTGTATTTTCTCACCTGGAGTCTGGTGTGGCTCCATGGGATATTGTGCCCTGTCAAATTTATACTGAATATTCTGTTATGCGTCGTGACCAATTGCTGCTCACCCCTCCTTGCCCTATATATACTTCTTCCTCTTCATCTATCCAATTAACGGTTACCATTCTCCCCTTAAACAATCCATGAGTCTTACATAGAGACAGGTGCATTATACATCCCTCTTCCTTAGTAGTTAACTCCCGGGGCAAAAATAGCCTGCATCTGCCCGTCACGTGTGGTATTGGAGCACACACACAGGTGCCATTAGCCCTCTCTCACCCCACCCATCCATTTCATTTGCTCATACCACAAGTCCCCGGATTCCATTTCCTGTGCCCCCCATACCCCCCCAAGAGTCTCATGAAATGTGTCTATGCTAAATGCACTTCTTTTCCTTCGCATTTTCTTTTCAGTTTCTTTAAGCTTTTCACCAAATTCTTTATGCAATAAAAACCATAAAATAGAAATAAACAATAACAAAATGCAAAACAATCCTACCCCTAGCCATCACATATCCTTTTTTTATTTTCTTCGATTTCCCTACCACCCACTGTATGCGAATTAGCATCCTCTCGTCTTATAGCAGAAAAGTGTTGGCAATAGCTGGCTTATACTCCACATCAAGTTGGTCCCTCTCTTCCTCTCCGGAGGGGGTGATGCTATTTTCTCTGTGAATGTCCGAAATGTGGTTCTATGCTCTTCTGTCTTTTAACCTTCACAGCTGTGGTTGTCGAACACTACTTCATGAGGGCCGGTGAATCTAGGTTCTTGCCGTTTCCGTACGAAACTGTGGACAAACACTTTTTCTCCAGGATAGAGGGGCATCGCTTGTGAAAATGAACGCTTGTTGTCTGTACTTATGAACGTTCCTTCGTTGACCGGCCGGCCAGCTGGTAGATCGCTGAACCAGGCGAGACACGTAGTTCAATGATTTAGTGAGCTCAGTCAAATGTGTTGAATTCTTCCCCCAGAACCTGTGACATTGTGTTAGCGTTCGAAATTGTACATGCAGGAGAAGAGTGTGCATACGTCCTCCTGCTAGTAACCGTTTAATGTGGCACCAAATGGTGATCCGCGCCATGTGAGTTACGTAATGAAAAATGCGCTAATGGGCGGCACTAAAGGCAATTTCTGCCCAAAGATGTGGTTCGCTTTGCTAAGCGTTCCTTAAGCAGACCATTTAGTCTTTCAACCATGCTGTTTGGTTGCAGTCGGTACACTGTGCAAAAGCGGTGCTTGATCCCCAGGAGGCTTGTAACCACCTTAAATAGGTCATTCACAAAATGTTGGCCATTGTCAAACCATAGTTCATCACATACTCTCCATCTTGAAAACACCTCGTGCACCAAGAATCTGGCCGCTAACTTAGCGTAATTATGAGCACAGGGTCCAGCCTCAAGCCAACGAGAAAAAGGGCAGACAACAAGCAAAGTACCTGTAAGAAGCACATCTGTCTTACATATCAACATAGTCAATATGAAAATGCTGGAAGGGTCCTTCCGGTCGAGGTAGTTTTCCTTGTATTGTTTTCAATGTATGACCTGCCACAAATGTTTGACACACCGTGCAATTCCCTGGAAACTCAGCTGGTCGTGAAGTTTATTTATTTCTGCTGCCGCATGCTATTTCGACACATGGGTGGGAAAATAGAGCTGCTCCAATGTCACAGCCAACAATTTCCTAGGCATCACCGGTTTCCCTGTAGTATTCTGCCTCCATACCAGATCTGTTGTAGAAAGTGAGCACCCCCTCTGTACCCATTAATCCTTTTCCTCCTGGGGGACTTCCCTCTGTAAGTCAATTATCTGTACAATGGATATTGCGTGGAAGTGCTCTGTGTTCTCCAGCACTTTATTCCTTTTATATCCTGCAAGCATTATCGGCACCCTTCTGTCCGCATCTGGGTAGAACCCGGTAGCCCCTTCAGGTAGATAGACAGTCTTTTTTGCTGCTTTGTCGACCAGGTCATTACCTTGATTGATGGAATCCTACCCACTTTATTATCGCTACCTCTACAGGAGATTTTAATGCTTCAATTAGTTCATTCAATAACTCAGCATGTTGCCATCATCAATTTAACTTTATCCGGCCATAAGGCCAGAAAAGTACAACAAATACATACACAACACTCCTATACATTTTATATTCTCTCCAAATATCAGTCAGACTTCCAGGTTAAGAAAAACAATATCAACGATGGAAAGTCAAGTAACTATCCCTCCATGTGGAACCAATCGGTTGGCCATATGAGGGACTGCCCCTGTTAGTCCCCCCAGATCTTTCGCAAAGTGGGGCTAAATTAGCTCCAGAAAGAAGGGAACACTGAGACCTTGGTTCGAAAAAGGGAGCGATGTTGAGATAAGGGAGGGCACTGATTTCGATCTTGCTGGATGCTGGCAAACGCCGTCTCTTGACCGATCTCAATATTCTGTGTGCCACCCTCGAGTCCCACAGTTCAATACAAATAGTGTCAAGGGACCCTCCATTGTGGTGGAACCTGGTGCAACTACTGATGTCATCTCAAATGAGAGAATGGCACTTCCATACCGAACAGAGCCAGTGAGTACATTTATTAATCAGAGTGTCCTTGGTTTCATGCTGGTCGCTGGCACATTTGGGGACTCTGTGCAGGAATCCCCCCTTCATATGAACCGCTCTTGTGTTCACTAATCTGAGCTTGGCGTTGCTGGAATCTTTGGTCTCTCTGGCTGATGTGCCTTGTAGCAAATATGGAAGATGCAAACACTGCCCCTGGTGCTTCTGCCTTGCCCTGAGACAAGATACTCGAGCTCTGATCCACCTGACTGGGCTCCTGCGCAGCCTATAGGTGGTTTTGGGTTTTCTTTGGTTGCAGGGTTAAGGTTTCCGGGCAGGTGATAGGACAGAAGGTAGACTCAACTCGCATTGGGAACCCCTTTTCAAACGGAAGAGTACATATGCAAGGAATGTCACTCGGGTTTAGGTCCGCTAGCCACTATATAGGTTTACAGGACCAGATTGAATAGCCCCTGTGGTGACCTCCAGAGTGGGTTGACTACGTTGGTGGCCCCCCATAACCCCACGCCCCCGGCAATCCTCCAGGATAAGCCCATGCAACCTCTTAATATCTGCCAATTCTCTTTGGATTAAGTCACACTTGCAATCAATTGAAGGACCCTCTTTAGCATGGACCACGGAGGGGGTCAGGGTAGCAAATATACAAGAGGAGGCTATTGAGCAAGCGGGGCTGTCAGTCATCTGGTGACCTTCCTCAATACATATGGTCTGAACCTAGTCTTTATCTGTCTGCACCTCATCGTTGTGGGCCTTGGGCTCACTTAAGGCTTGTGTGGAAAATTAGACTTGGGGGGAGGGGGGGTGAATCACCATCCCCTGAAAACTTTTCGGTGGAGGGCTAGGCGCTACGGTCTTAAGTGGGCAGACTGTTACACCATCGGGTTAAGTCTTGTTGGGTTTAAGACACCAGTTCTTTCAGGGCTTTGAGGAATCGATGGATGTTGTTCTGCTCCAATGCCAGCGAGACAGACTGCTGGGGCAGTAGGGGTGAGTGTAGGTGGCATACAAGTCCCAGCTTTTCACCTTCTCTGTTGGGAAACGCCTCTGGTTCAGCACTAGGAGTGACCTCTTCGTGGGAGACAGTTGTTTTACAACCCATGATGTCCAAAGTGCCCCCCCCCCCCCCCAGAATGGTGCTCTCCAGCGAGAGTGAAACTCTGCGCTCTTGTTCCCAGTGGGCTCAACATGTTGTACTGGGGCCCTGTCGCTCTTCCTGAAACCCCTTTGCTCCCACCGGGCCAAACCTGAAGTGAAACTGAAACTGAAATATTCCCCGTCGTCAGACTTGGAATCCTCAGTAAAGAAAAAATCAGTTTCACTTCTGAACTGTCTTTCGCCTGACAACCAATCACTGGTCTCTGGGCCATACTGCCCCCAGCCAATGACTGCCCTCTACCTAAGCCCCTCCTCTGGCAGCCATCTTCAGATTTTTACTGCACGTTGAAGTGTTGGGAGTCCTCGTGCTATAGCTCTCGAGCTTTTACTGCGTTTTGTGATTTTTCAAAGAGTTTTACTCTATTGTTTCGGTCAATCGAGCCTCTAGCTCCACCAATTAACCTTTCAGATTAACTGGGACCCGTTTTCTGATTCTTCAGCGCCCCTCAAGGGTGGATTTTCATCGAGTTTCTTCATGGAGGATTCCAGAAGCTTCTTCAAGGCATAAACCGCGTGTCATGGCAGAGGAGAAGGACTCTGTGCCTCTCTTCAAGGATTGCCCCGTCTGCAACCTACAGAACGTCTATTCGGACGATGGACATTCCCTGTGCCTCTACTGCCTGCATTCGGACCAGTCGCATGTGGAGGACGACTGCATGGCTTGTCGGGAGATGGTGCCGCGCAATCAGGCCGACCGACGCAAGCGCATCAACGAGTGGCTGCAGGCCAAGGCCCCTGCTCTAGATGAGTCCCGGCAGCATGCCCCCCTGCCCAGAAGAAGAAAGCTGAGCGGTCTTCTAAGACTTTTGAGGGCGACCCTCCAAGGGTCACAACATAAGGCTAAGCACCTCAAGTCCACTGCCTCCGGGAGTGCTGTTGCGACAGGCTCCTCGGCGGCCAGGGCGAGTTCAGCATCTCCAGCACCTTCGACCACGAGCCAACGCTCAAGTTCTTCAAAGAGGAGGAAGTTGGACCATCCGGGTAAGCTTTTGGCCCGAGGGAGAAGGCCAAGGGGGAGCGGGGCTCCGACCCTCCCCCTAAGGTGAAGGCCGCAGACTCGGCCAAGACAATGAAAGCCCAGGTGCAACAGATGAAGGCCCACACTTCCATCGAAGTAGTGGCAGCGTCCCTTGCGAAGGCCGGTGGGGCGGATTCGCAGGGCAAGCCCCCCCGAAGGTGAGAGTATCCCTGCCTGCCAGGAGGGAGTCCTCCTTCCAGCCCATCGAAAAGACTCTGGAGAAGATGATGCCCATCATTTTGCCTAAACCGTCTCCCTTGGTCGCAGAGATGGGGTGGGGGTGCATGGTAGTGCTCCAGGGCATAGACATTTCCTCAGAGGAAGAGCTCACCAGCCTCCCGATCATCCAGGAGGGGAGAAATGACTAGAGCAGGCCCCACGGGAAGGATCCCGACAAGGGTGGCGACGAAGGTGACAAGGAGACCGACGAGGAGCAGCAGGGCGGTGATGACGGAGCCGACCAGATTAGGCTGCAAACGCCCTGGTCCCCTTCACCTCCACCCCAGAAGCCTCCTGGGACATTCTGACGGCTCTCCATAACCTGTGCTCGGAAATCCGGACAAGGATGCCCCTTGCGCCGGCGGCCCCAAGGCCTTTGCAGGTACCACCACCCAAGAGGAGGAGAGTTCACCCCCCCTCTACCCCCCCCGAGGGGTGACACGGAACCGGACACGGCGACGACGGACACGGATGACGACGGCGGCCTGGGGGATATACCGTCTCCGCTGGCCAGGTCGTCACCGCCCAACGAGATTGGCTCGTTCTACGCCATGATCTCCAGGGCCTGAGAGCTGTTCCAGCTCGTCCCGGAGGAGAATAAGAAAGAGGGTTTCCTTTACCAGCGCCGGGAGACGTAGAGGAAGACTGTGCTGTTGATCCCATTATTGGATGTCATTTGGGATGAGGGGTTGTCCCTCATGAAGAACCCTTTGTTGGCTCCAGCGAAGAGGGTTCACTACGAGAAGCAATACAGCGTGCCGGACTCTGCGCCCAAGTGCTTACGGTCCCAGCCGTCTCCAGACTCTGTGGTTTCAGTGGCGGCCAAGAAGACGTCTTCAGGCTCATCCTCATCGGTGGCCTCCTCCCCCCCGGACGGTGAAGTGAGGAAGTTGGATGGCATGGGCCGAAGAGTGATCACGTTGGCGGCAATGACCATCAAGGCCGCTAACGCCCTCGCTATTGTGGCGCGTTACGTCAGGGAACTTTGATTCAAGGTGGCCCCCCTCCTGGACTTCCTTCCCAACGACAAGACGGCTGAAGCGTTAGAGATTCTACAGGAAGGCGAGGTGGCTTCGGACCACGCCATTACAGTGGCCACGGACATTGCTGATACAGGATTCCGCCAAACGGGCAACAGCATTTGCCTTTGTCGGCGAGGCTGGCTTAGGGCCACTAATTTCGTCAGGATGTTCAGTCGAGGGTGTTGGACATGCCCTTCGACGGGGGACAATTTCTTTGGATAGACTGTGGACGAGTCTCTCCAGGCCTTCAAAGCAGACACTGAGACAGCTTGTGCCTTAGGCACGCTTCAATGACGACGGCCGTCCTTTCAGAATTCTGGAGGGAAATCCCAAGGTTCCTCTAAAGGATTCAGAGGAGGTGCCTCATCCTACCGTTAACCCCCCTGCTGATGGGTGCAGGACATCTACAAGGGCCCCGCCAAGTCTGGAGGTGGACGTCGTCGTCGCCAAGGCCCACAAGGCAGGCGCTTCGACGTCAAAACAAGATTGAACCGGCCGTGGAGTTGGGCCCCCACCCGTGCACCCCAGTGGGAGGCTGGCTAGCGAACTTCGTCGGTGTGTGGAAGACCATCTCCACTGACCATTGGGTGCTGGACGCTCTCGCCCACGGACACACCCTAGAGTTCCAACAGAAGTGTCCACAGATACCACCAGTAGCCCATCAGGAAAACAACATCCCTCAGCTGCTGCTGGAGCTACGGGCCATGTTAAGAAAGGAGGCTCCGGTGCTCCGGAGTGTACTCTCGTTATTTCCTTGTCGGAAAGAAGACCGGCGGTTAGAGGCCCATTCTGGACCTCCGCCGTCTGAACAAGTACATCAAGTCCCAAATGTTTTGGGTGGTGACTCTTCAGCACGTGCTATGACAGCTGAAAGAGGGGGATTTTCTATCGTCGCTGGACTTGGAAGATGCCTATTTTCACATCCCCATACACAACGTTTGCCGCAAGTACCTACGCTTTGTGGTTAAAGGACATTACCAGTTCAAGGTCCTTCCCTTCGGGTTGAAGTCAGTGCCACGAGTGTTCACCAAGTGCCTGGCCCCGGTGGCAACGCTGCTGCGTCTACGAGGGATCCACGTGTACCTGTACCTGGACGACTGGCTCATCCGGGCGAACTCAAAGGACATTGCCGTCGACAACACGTCAAAGACATTCCAACTCCTGACGGACCTGGGGTTTTCAATAAAGTTTGCAAAGTCCTGCTTGACTCCATCGCAGGACGCACTGTTTCTGGGAGCCCGACTCAACACAGTGTCGTGCCTGGCGTCTCCGTCAGAGGAGAGGATCGGGGCCATCTTTGGCAAGGTACAACGGCTGTTGGCCCTGAAGGTGGCAAGGGTGAGGTCCATCAAGTCCCTACTCGGCATGATGTCGTCATGCATATACATCATACCGGTGCGACTGCTGCATGAGTTCCTCAATGCCCGTTGGATACAAGTGGCAGGGAGCTTCGAGGACAAGATCACACTCGACGAGAGTTTCTATCGGGCGATACAGTAGTGGGGAGTGTGTGCACAACTGTCCGCGAGTGCATATTTCCAGACCCCACCTCATAAGGAGACGGTCACGAATGACGTCTCCCTAGAAGGATGGGGAACGCACTCCCGAAGTCTTCATGCAAGAGGCCTTTGGCTACAGGAGAAGTTGTTGCACATCAACTTGTTGGAGCTGCGGCCAGTGTTTTAGGCCCTCAAGTCCTTCCTTCCGTCCCTCAAGGGCAAAGTGGTAGAGGTCTTCACGGACAACCTCACCACGATGTTCTACATCCGGAAGCAGAGGGGGAACCAGATCCCCTGCGCTCTCCAAAGAGGCGCAGGACCTTTGGCACTGGGCCGTAGCCAAAAGGGGGGATGTTTCTCATCCCGTTTCATCTGGCAGGAGTGAAGAAAACCATTGCAGACTCTCTCAGCAGGAAGCTACGCTCTTGCCACGAGTGGGAACTTCGGCAGTACCAGGTGGATCATCTGATCTGAACTGATCTGTTCTGCAGATGGGGTAATCCCCAGATTGATCTGTTTGCGACGGCGACTAACACCATGTGCTGGAGGTGCACCAGCAGGATTCCCCAGCCGGAGAGCATGGGGGACGCATTCGCTTTCCCCTGGGATGGCTTGTTTCTGAGAGGACTTTGCACTCGCTGGATGTGGCTAGAGCGCTGAAGTTCTGTGTGGACCGCACAAAAAGTTTGCGGAAGACATCACAACTTTTTGTGAACTTTGGCCCTGTGAACCATGGGAAGGCCCTCTCCAAGGCTTCAATTTCCAGGTGGCTCTCCAGCTGCATCACTCATTGTCACCGGTTGGCAAACCGACCGTTGCCTGGCCGTTCGAGAGCCCACTCGACCAAAGCGATAGCTGCAGCTACGGCGTTCCTGTCTGGTGTGCCCCTGCTGTACATCTGCAGGGCTGCTACGTGGAGGTCGACGCACACCTTCTCGAAATTTTACTGCTTAGACCGGGATTCCAGAGAGGAGTCTAGAGTTGGCAAAGAAGTGCTGCGCAACGTGTTGAGGAGGTAAGAGATGCTTAATGTTGAGACTTGCCACCTCCCGTGTTTGTGCATGTGTATACTGTTATGTATTCTTTATTCAAGAGCATGTGAATCCATGCCATACCCCATGCTGGAGAAGGAACAAGTTACCTGTAGCTGTTGTTCTCCAGCATGGATTCACATGTGAACCCTCCCGCCTACCCCTCTGTGACTCTTCTCTTGGTCCTACTGCCACTTTACGTGCTACCAAATCTGAAGATGGCTGCCAGAGGAGGGGCTTAGGTAGAGGGCAGTCAGACCCAGAGACGAGTGATTAGTTGTTAGGAGAAAGACAGTTCAAAAGTGAACCAGATTTTTTTCTTTACAGAGGAATCCCAGCCTGACTGGGAATATTCGTGAGCATGTGAATCCATGCCAGACCCATGCTGTAGAACAACAGTTACAGGTAAGTAACTTGTTCCATATGGTGGACGTGACATAAACCAAGTCTGAGAAAATGTTGCTCACATGCCCATCTGTCATGTTTAACGCAGTCTTAGGAGGATAGCTCAGGGGCAATGCGCTAGCCTTGGAAGCATGACGACGCATAGCAACACAGATCCGATCCCCGGTGTTAGGGAGAATTCTCTGTGAAGGCTAATTTCCCAAACCTAGTGAGTCCCCCAGCAGCTTTGCTGGATTTTTGGGGTTTATTTTTTTCTCTCCTGCTAAAAGTGAGATTCTTTTGCTCCCACTCTTAGACATGATTTGAGGTGTTCCTTTAACTTTCCATGTGTTTTATGGGCTATGGGGTCTTTTACTCCATAGGGTCTCATGTGTTTTTTTTGATGTGGGTTACACAGCACCCTCCGTGCCGTAACCCAGGGGTGTCGTAGCGACCCCCCAACATAGACTCCATACCCTGGGACTAACTACTGTCTCCCAGGGCATGTAAAGTCACCATTGGCTTTAATAGTCCCAAATTATGAACAGAAACCAGTACAAACCATCATATTGTGGACGTACTGGTCGGGGCAATTTGATTGCCCCGGGGTCTGTTGTTCGAGGGGGCACGTCTCCGTCCCCCCTGATCGAGTGTTGGCTGGTGGCAGTGGATACTACTTTTTATATTCGACCGCGAATATATCTCTATGGGATTTTCCCATTGTTCGAGACTACCAACTTTAATTATTTCATTCTTATAGCCTCGAACATACCGCCGGTTTATTTATTTAATATTAATTCACCGGTTGGTATTTTTTGCCAGAAATCAATTCTAAAATGGCGTTTGTGTTCTCTTCTGTGACTCCAACCCAAGTCGAGCCCTTTGTTCCACTTTTTGGCGGGCTTCTCCACAGAAGCCTCCAAAAGTGGTGCCACTCTGTCTGGGCACCACAGGGGGTGTGGTAGGGGGTTTAGGCACCCTGGACTGAGTTACCTTGGTAACTCAAGTTGCACTCTTGTGTGATTGGCCCAAGTGGTGAGCCGGCCGGCTCACCACTTAGCATGTTTGATTGACAGCTAGGCTGAGTGAATGGGGTGTGCTGCATAAAAGCAGGGCTTTGGGGACTGGAACTTCAGAAGTCGCCACAGGACCTAAGAATCCAAGGAGGGAGAAGCTGAGCCGACCTGCAACGACGACACCACCAGTGGAGCCCTGCTGAACCGTCTCACCACTTTTCCCGACGACAGAGGAGATCTCCAGTCTGGAGAGTCTTCTTCCCTTGACTGGTGGGGATAACCAGTTTTACCTTCTTTTCACCTTCCTGGAGCATCTCGTGGCTGCCTTGCCCGTGCCATGCACCCCGGCAACCGGAATACCACGGTTTACCACTACCGCAAAGAGAAGGGTAGTGCCTTTTAACCGGAGAACTCCGCGGCTGGTTTCTTCCCTGGCAGTGCAACGACCTTCAGCTTTCCTCCACGGCGAGACCTCTTCTTCCTCTGGACAAAACACTGACTTGCACCTGCTGCCAGGAACAACTGCCCCCGCTGGAGCTTCCTTCACACTTAAGGTACTGTGTCCCGCCTGGCTTCCCTTGCGACAGATCGTTCGGGGTGACTGTAAAGCCTCGACTTTCTAACCTGGGCTGGCCTGGGGCTACCTAGCTAACGTTTCCTGACTTGAATTTCATCCTTTTTGTGCGAACTATCTGCAAAGGCTCTTTGGGCATAGCCCCCTGGTGAACCTGGACCCCTTCTGCATGCTCTCTCCAAGAGTGGGCCTTGCAATTGACTTCCTTGCTCTCCAGTAGAACTCTGCCTATCCTGCCTTACTGTGGTTCTTTGAAGTATTGAAACTTGTGTGCTTCTTTAACTCTGCCTTTTTCCCTCCCTTACTTTACAACTTATTAGAGTGTCATCTTATGTTAAGCGCTCACCTCTGTCTGAAAATAAGTGGTGTTTCTCACTAAGACTTGCATAATAAGTGAATAGGGTTGTATATTTATGATAGTGACCGTGTGTTGAATTTACTTACCTCTTTTTTGTTAGTGTAAATCACAAGTGTGTTTTTTAAATAAATAATTATATACTTTTACACCAAAGCTCGGGTTAGTGTTTGTTTGTGCTACTGTGTCTCTGTACCTATTGTGTATACTCTGCATACTGCCTAACTCTTCTTGAGGGAAGTCTGACTGCTCAGCCACAGCTACCAAGTCAATCTGTGTGGTACAGACTGCTACCAAGTGGGTTTACTGCCAAATACCTGTAGTCTTAAATCTCTTGCAGTGGTCCCTAAGGGAACTGCACAGGTTTCTGCCTAACACCCGGTTCCTTGCTTAGAAACCTCTGAGTTTTAAGCGCATTATAAATGACCCATTACAATCACTTATCATGGCCACTAGTTCCACTGCTTGTGCGGAGTAGTGCGATGGCAATCTAATTTGGGATGCAATTCAAAATTCCTCATCCCTATGGGACACTACTGTGGCACCAGTGTGTCTTTGTCCTGTGTTTGGGTCTATGCTTGCAGACCCGTCAATGAAACCCATGTCTCCTCCCTCTATTTTCTCTTCCACTACCTCAATGTTTCCTTCCATACTGTCCATGTATGTTGCGCAATAGTGCATATTTCCCCTAGCGCAGCTGTTTCCGCTATGTGGAATGTGGCTGGGTTCACAACACGACACCTAACAACCTCAATGGCTGGGTTTGTCAGTATATAACCTCTTACCCCTCTGTGTGATAAGAGTGGATTTGGATTTCTCCAGTATGGCAAAGGGGGAGTGCGCCACGTACACCACCACTAGGCACCCCACAATGATTTTTTTTTTAAACAATTTTATTAATTTTATTATAACAACCAACAAAGACTTGCAGTACATGTCATAATTATAGCAGAATTTACATATATCATTCGGTGTCTACTGCCTATATCGTATATTGTTTCTTTGGCCTCGTCGGGTTGCTCTAGCAATATTATTTACAACCATGTTTCTCTGACCCATCGTATCACTCTGTTATATGTAATATATTGCCCCGCATGTAACCCTGTTTCCTCTACCAGCATCCTGAATTCTTTTATCTCCCCCTCGTGCCAAATGTCTCCCAGTGTTACAATCCCCATTGATTCCCAGTGCTTCCGAATCATTTTCCTTAGCTTCCCGTAGGTGTAACCCGTGGCACCTGCGTGGAACGTGGTGTTGGGCTTCCCATGACCTGGCAGGCCTTGCGCCACACTTTCCATCCCAATAGCATCATCTTTGGGCTCTTTCATTTTCGAGTTGGGTAGCCATATGACTTCTTTCAAGTATTACAGGGAACACTCGTGTCCCAGCAATCTCGTTTCAGAGGTCAGGTCTTCTGATAGCCACTTGGCCACATATTGTAATTGGCTAGCTAAGTAATGGATCTCATAGTTTGGTAGCTTTATACCTCCTTTATCGTATGTATTCTGCAACTTCCATAGGGCGATTCTGTTTCTAGTCCCATGCCATAGGAATCCCCTACATACGCTCTGTAACTTGGTGAAGAATCGCCTTGGTATCAGGTACGGTATGTTCCCGAAGAAGTGTAACAATCTCAGCAACACCACCATCTTCAGCATCGCCCCCTTACCCATCATCGCCAGGGGGAGTTTGGTCCAAAACCTCATGCTATTTTCTATGTTTTTTACCGCCTGCTCGTTGTTGTGCTGGTGTTCTGCTTCCACTGTATGATAAATGTCAATACCTAGGTATCTGAACTTTCTAATCTCCCATGGTATTTGTAAGATTGGTAATCGGTCACATGGGACCCCCACATACTTTCACAGTGGAAATATAAGATACTTCCCGGGATAGCGACGCAAATCTCTCCATCACTTTCAGGATATATTGGAGATTCTCTTCAGGGTATCTTAGGTACAACAGCATGTCATCTGCATATAATGAAACTAGATGTGGTTCCCCTTTAATATTGATCCCCTATTGCCTCGTACTGTTGCCTCAGGTTTATCGCCAGGGGCTCCAGTGCTAAGATGTACAACATCGGGGAACACGGGCATCCTTGCCTGGTGCCCCTATTGAGCTGCCACCTTTCTGAGATAATCGCTCCTGTTTTGACCCTGGCTAGTGGCTCGCTATACAGTAATGTGACCCATTTAAGGTACCCAGGTCCTATCCCGTAGTTAGCCAAGGCTGTAATCAGCCAAGGCCATTTCACCGAGTCAAAGGCTTTTATTGCGTCCTGCGATACTATAGCGATCTCGCCTGGTTCTTCTTTCGTAGGTTCTATTACCCGGTGGAGTCTTCGAAGGTTATCGGGTATGTTTCTGTGTGGGACGTATTCGGTCTGGTCTGGGTGTATTAATTTGTTTGACTCGTTTCATTCTATTTGCTAGCACTGCCATTATTATTTTACTAACTTGATTTAGCATCGACAATGGCCTGAACGATCCACAATCTTTGCCTGGTTTGTTGGGTTTGGGGAGCGGGATAATTACTGCCTCCCTTAGGGATTCTGGTAATCTCCCTTTTTCAACTGCCTCATTTAACGTTGCTAGCAACGGGGGAAGCATTTCATTTTTGTACGTTTTGTAGAACTCACTAGGGAGTCCATCTGTCCCCGGAGTCTTACTAGTGGGTAACTGCACTACCACTTCTTCCAGTTCTTCTAGAGTAATTGGGGCATCTAGGTCTTCTCGTTCTTTCACAATTATTCATGGGGCACCAATGTCCTCCAAGATTTCTATTATTTCCCTACTATCACTAAATTCCTCATCCTCATACAATCGTTTGTAGTAATCTAGGAACTCCTGATTGACTCCTTCCTGGGTATCCACTATTTGGCCGTTTTCCCCGGTTATTGCTCTAATCGTGGTTCTGGGGGTCTCGCTTTTGTACAGCCAAGTCAGCAACCTCCCTTGTTTGTCTCCACCTGCATGTTGCCTCTCTGTGTACTTTCTTTTTTTTTAAAATCAAATTTTATTGGTATTTAATGGTAACAAGAGGCTTCTACAGCGTGTCAACTTTTGGGCAAATGCCCATCATAACTTTCCAATCCAACCATACATCCAAACCCCATAGTTCAAGGCACGGCACGGGACGGAACGTCCGTAACTCTTCCCCTAGAACAACTCCGACCGGGCTAATGGCCATCCGTGGTTAAACCGACTCCTCCAAAACTAAGGCATAGTGTTACATGCTGCGGATGGTTTCGGGCCGGGTCATGAGATTCTGAGGCCGTTTCCTGTGTGTGGCCGAAAGCCTCCATAAATTGTAGCCAGTCCATCTCTATCTGGGCACTCAAGCCCTGCGTAGCCGCTGTGAGTCTTAGATATCCTTAGCCACAGCTACCCACTCACTTTTCGTGGGAAGGGCGGTCCTTTTCCATGTTCTAGCCCGAGCTGCTCGAGCTGCCAGGAGTAACGAGTGCGTCAAGTCAGGAAGTTTCTCCCAACGCTCATCCCTCAGCTGAAGGCCATACATTATCAGGATTGGATCTTGTGGGTAAACCCCCTCTCCCGCCTCCCTTAACCATCTCAGGACCTCAGACCAGAAGGCTTGAACCTTTGTGCACGATCACCACATATGCCAGTAGTCGGCTTTTTCCCCACATCCGTGCCAGCACTCTGGGTCAATGTCCGGGAACATCCTTGAGAGGGTGATCGGGTCGTACTGCCATCTATGAAGGAGTTTGACAGCATGTGTTTTATATTGGCAGGAGATGGATGTCTTAAACGCCCTGCTGCAAGTACGCCCCCATAGCCCGTCCCCCACTCCACAACCCAGGTCCCTCTTCCATTTCCTTCTGAGGCTTTTGGTCGTTCCCTCCCGGGGAATCATAAGGGCTCCGTAGAGGAGGGAGATGAGTCCTTTCATTTCTACGTGAGAGTCTAGGATTTTTTCGACCGGGGTGAGCTTTCTTTGTATGCAGGGCTTTAGTTTGGGTTTCATTAGGACACCCTTGAGACGTAGATATAAGAGCGGGGAGAGGGTGTCAATTCCCAAGGCCTCCTCAAGTTCCTGTATAGGAATGAAGGAGTCCTCCGCAACCAGCTGACCGACTCTGGCCAGACCAGCCTCGAACCGGGGCTGGTTGTGTTTGTGGCCTGGGATTTGCTCTAGAACTGGTGTGGACCAGATGTAGCTCAGGGGCGAGGGCCAGGTGGTCACCTTTTCTCTGATTCCCTTTCCTGCAAGTGCTTTCCACATAGTTCCAAGGATGGGGTGGTCCCTGATTCTTTTGGGTAGTTTTTTCAGGCGGACTCATAGCCATCCCCCCACGGTGACTGGGTGTAGGTAGAAATTTTCAAGAAAACCCATTGTTTTTTGGGGTCCTCCCTAAGGTGTGGGGCCAGGGCCCGAAGCTGAGCTGCTCTATGGTATGTTCGCAGGTCTGGGCGGGCTAAGCCCCCTCTATTCTTGTGGAGTGTGAGTGTCTCGTATCCTATTCTGGGTCTCCGGCCCTGCCATATAAATTTAGTTATTTGTCTTTTAGCTTCACTAAGGTAGGATTCTGGGGCCTCCAAGGGGAGCATCTGGAAGACGTATATAACCCTGGGTAGAAGGTTCATTTATTTTTATAGCATTAATTCTTCCCATCCATGAGATCTGTCCCTTCGCCCAGCCCTCCATGTCCCTGAAGAGTTTGTCGAACAGAGGGGGGTAGTTCGCCTGGCTCAAGTCTTAGTTTGGTCTTACTATATTGATCCCCAAATACTTTATACCCTCGGGGCAGCCCTGGAGGCCCAGTGGGATCAATTCGGCTAGGTTTCTTTCATCAGGAGCAAAAGGGAAGACCATGGACTTGCTAACGTTTACCCTGAAGCCCGAGAAGCGGCCAGATTGTTCTATGACCTGCAGGGCGGCCGGGACCGATCTCGTAGGTTCCCTCAAGTGTAGCAAAATGTCATCTGCGTAAAGGCCCAGTTTGAACGTGCGGCCTCCTATTTCTATACCTCTCACCATCTGGGAGCCTCTGATGCTTTCCGCCAAAATCTCCATGGGCATTGCGAACAGGAGTGGGGAGAGGGGACAGCCCTGTCTTGTCCCTCTCTGTAGGGTGAAAGTACATGACAGGTGGCCATTGACTGTGACTCTGGTAGAAGGGGCCATGTATATGGCTTTAATGGCCTGTCTAATCCCCACCCCGAAGCCTAGTTTCTCCAAAAGCCCGTGCAGGAATCCCCAGTCCACCCGGTCGAAAGCCTTTTCGGCGTCGATGGAGACCAGAACTGGGTTGTCACCCTTCCGTGCCGCCTCCATCATGACGTGGAGGGTCTTGCGGAGGGTATCCGCCCCCTGCCTCCCCTGTATAAAGCCCACCTGGTCCGAGTGGATCAGCTCCGGCATGTGGCCATCTATCCTCGTGGCAATAATCCTGGTAAATAGCTTCGCATCTACATTAAGGAGAGAGATCGGTCTGTAGGACCGACAGTCTGCTGGGTCCTTCCCCTCCTTTGGGATCACAGTGATCAATGCTTTACCAAATGATGTGGGTGCCCTCCCTGTGGCCATGATGTTGGAGAATAATCTTGCCAGGAATCCTGCTAGGTGGCCCGAGAATGCCTTGTAGAAGCCCGCCGTGTACCCATCCTGCCCCGGGGCCCTTCCAAGCTTGAGGCCTGATATTGCCTTGAGTACCTCCTCCTCTGTTATTGGGGAGTCCAGGGCCTCCGCCTCCGGGGCTCGCAGGGTGGGGAGGGCGACCCCACCGAGGTATGCGTCAAGCATTTCCTTCTCTGCCCCCCCACCCCCTGTCGCTCCCATACAGGGTTTCATAGAGGCCGGCAAAGCTCTCAGCTATGCCTTCGGGCTCTGAAGTTTCCTCCTCTTCCCCACACACAACTCTGGACACCCACCTCTCTGCCCGTTGGCCACGGAGTTTAGCCGCTAACATAGCATCTGCCCTATCTCCTTTTTCGTAGTATCTTTGGCGTAAGTGTTGGAGTCCTGCCACAATCCTGCCCATCTCTAATTCCCTCAGGTCCTGCCTTTTCCCTCTTGGAATGCCCGAGTCTCTTGCCCTCTCCTCCTCCCCCTTCCCTTCGGACCTTTCCAGTATAAGGATCTTTGACCTAAGTCCGAGCCACAAGCATCCTCTCCCTTTTTTTGGAGGCCCCCTCGCTAATCAGCCTGCCCCTCCAGGTTGCCTTTCGCCGCCTCCCATACTATCCCTTGGTCAACTTCTCCAGTATCATTTAGTTCGAAGTATTCTCTAATCGCCTCTATCATCTCCTCTTTGAAGACCGCATTCCTTAGGAAGAAGTCATTACATCTCCACAGAGAGTTCCTAGGTTTTAGGCCCGAGATGCTAATGTCAGACCAAATGAGGTCGTGGTCTGACCAGCTGACTGGGCGGATCTCTGAGGCCTCTATTCTGCTCATGTGCTGGTGTCTCGTAAAGAGGTAATCAATCCTGGTTCTCGTACCGTGGGCGGCTGAGTAGAAAGTGTATCCCCTCTCCATTGGGTGGAGCTCTCTCCATATATCCACCAGACCCTTCTCCCACATTAGGTCCCGAAGCCCTCCATAAGGTTGTGCCCCCCGCCACCCGGTGGTCCAACTCCCTGTCAGCCCACATGTTGAGATCCCCCCCCAAGAGGAGGAGCCCTTCCGCTCTAGTCAACACCTCCGCAAGGGCTTCTTGGATAAATCCCAGCAGCCCTACGTTGGGGCAATATATGGCTGCTAGGGTGATTTTCGAGTTGTGCAAGTTGCCTGACAATACCATAGCTCTCGCGTCTTCCCGCTCCCATCGGGATACCTCTGTCAGTTTATGATTCCTATGCAGAATAATTCCGACACCCCCCCTTCTTGACCTACCCGGATGCCCAGAAGGTCTGGCCCACGTGGGATCCCGGAATAGCCCTCTCTTCCCCCCTCACCGTTCTAGTTTCCTGGACAAAATGGATATCGGTTCTCGCATTTTTCATTTCCCTCCCCAGAAGTGAGCGCTTTGTCGGGGAGTTGAGCCCCTTGACGTTGAGGGAGCCTATTCTGAGGGACTCGGCCCGGCCCTTCCTCTCATTCTGTGTCATTGGTTCTATGCCTTGCATTAATCTTTTCCCCGGTCATGTGGAGATTGTCCTGTTCCCTTGTTGAGGTTGGTTCGGTCTGGGCCCGCGGGCCTCTAACTACCTCACCCTCCCTTTCCCCCCTCCCCCCTCCCTTCCCAGTTCAAGACGCCTGCCAACGGGCAAGCCACCATGGTGAGAGAGTGTTCGTACCTCGCCGGGATTGCAAAACGGATGTCCCTGTATTTTCCGATCAAAAGTCATTGTTCACCTGGTCTTCCCCAGCTTCCGACGTGGGGTTGTTTGGTTTTCTGAATTTTCTCCTGCCCTTTGTCGTCTTCTTCGTGGACCAAGGGCCCTCAGGTTGTCTCCGGGGATCAAGCTCCATTGTGTACCTCCTTCGTTCCCTCCCTCCGAGGAGTCGCTCTTGAGCACTTGGAGGACTTGTGTGGCTTCTTTGCCGCTGATCACCCTGTAGTCTACACCAGCTCGCTCAAAAGAGAGGGCGAACGGGAACGACCATCTATATCTTATGTCCTGGCTGGTGAGCCACTGAGTGAGCGGGAGGCAATCCCTCCTGCGGGTGAGCGTGAGGGTCGAGAGATCTTGGTAGATCCTAATTGTGTCCCCTTCAAAGATGAAGCTCTCGAGCCTTTTTGCTTCTCCAGGACCTCAATTTTACCGAAGGACGCGCACCACTATAGACCTCGGGGCCCCTCCTCTGCCCTCTCCACCTCGATGCGCCCTCTCTAGCTGGACCTCCTCCCCCCCTCCAAGGCAAAGAGTTGGTTGATCAGTCCTGAACCTTCCTTCCCACATCGGCCGCTGTCTCCCCTCTTTGCTGGGTGATGTCCATTATACGCAGGTTATTTCGGCGTTCCCTATTTTCCAAATCATCCATCTTCAAGGTTATGTCCTCATCTCTCATTTCCAGGTCCGTTAATCTCGCCTCATATTTCATGTCCAACAGGTCTGTTTGGAGGTGGTTATTTTCCATTCCCTCCATTTTTTCTTCCAAAGTTTCCACTCTTCCCCTGAGGTCCACTATAGAGGCCTGTATGTCGGTGCGAATGGCCTTAATTTCCTGCAGGATGTCCTTGAGGTCCTCCTTCATTAATGGTGTGGGGGGCGGGTCGCTGCCTGGAGGCATGGTGGCACTGCGGTCCTCTCTCGGAGCTGAAGCTGTTAGTGGACGGCGAAAGCGTTGGAGGGAAAGGATTGCCCGAGTGGTCGAGGGCCTCTCCAGGGTGTCGCTCTTCGCTGGTGACCTATGGTGCGATGCCTCTACGAGGCCAGCCCGTGGTGCTCTCAGCGTGTGGTGGTCCGGTTCTATGGAGACGGGGCGTCGAGTATGTAGGCCTTAACTTGGTGCTGAGGAAGGCCTACGGTGCCCTCAGGTTTTAGGGCTTAGGCCCACTTCGTTTTGGGGGCCTCTGCTGTGGTGGCAGGGAGGAAGGCGGCATGGAAGGCGGCGCCGCTGGCTGAACTTGAGCCGCCCTGCTCCGTCACTTTTCTTTTCCGTCTGTTTTTGGGAGGGGGGTTGTGTCCCAGGAAGCGGCCACGGGAGGCCGAGGGGGGGGGGCAGCAGAGTTTCCTCAAATGTCCCCTTCACCCCTCCGTCTCCTCACCTCCTTTCCGTGTACTTAGGGAGGCTGGGGCTCAGGGCCCGTATTCCTCCTCCTGCTGGGGTGGCCACAAAGCTGTGTCTCATTGGGCCGCCTCGCCCTGGGTTAGGCTTGAGGGGACGGGTGTCCGCCTCGTGTCGTAGTCTCAAGTCCTTGGAGCGTAGGCATGGGGCCCGGGCTGTATCGTGGGCGAGGGCTCTGTACCGGAGTGCGGGGTTTCCCCGCGATCGGTGAATCACAATGTCGACGTCCCCGCAAGTCCTCTGCAGGGGGCTCACAGGGCTATGCGCGGGGTGGCGGGGACTCCCTCTCCGCTCGACGTCTTCTGAGCACCCTCGTACATGGTGGGGTCGCTCCCTCGGTCGCCGGTCCCCCGCGGGCCTTCGGCGTGTGGCACTTGTCCTGCTACGACACTGGCCACGGACCGCGGGCACCGGGGCCTCGTCACCTGCTCCGGGTCTCCTGGCGTGTACCGTGCGTGTAGGGGGGGCCACCCACTGTCCGGGTTGCGCCCCGGTCTCAGGAGGGGGAAGCGGCAGTGCGGCCAGATGGTGTGCGCGTGGGGCCCCGCTTGTCGCCAGTCCACTGGTAGCTCGTCGCCTTTGGTGGTCTTCAGGGGGGCTGGCCTTTGGCCTCGGGCGGTGCTGAATCTGGGCCCTTGATCGGGGGTTTCAGCGGGGGAGATCGCCCCAGGTGCTGGTACTCCCTGGTTTCAATGCGAAAATCCCGGCCGGGGATTGAAAAGGCCCACTAGGCCCCGCGAGGCAGGAGGAGCGCGAGCCTCACACGACTTGCATGCTCTGCGCCCCCTGGCGGTATCTCTATGTACTTTTTATAGTTTAAGTTGCACAGTCTCTCCCAGTGTCCCTCACACTCTTGTCGTGCTTTATTCATCGCTTTAACTTTCTCCTTGGTACTGTCAGTCCTGCATTGTTTCTAGCTTAGTTTCTGCCTCTTGCAACTCCTTTAATATTTCCCCCTGCAACCCTTTGGACTTGGCCATAGCAATCCCTCTCACCACCACTTTGAAGGCTCCCCAAAGCGTACCAGCCGATTCAACACTCCCAGTATTAGTTTCAAAATAGCCTACTATCTCTTCTCTCAGATCCTCCCTAAACATTGCATATTTTAATGCCTCTGCTCTAAGCTGCCACGTTGGGATCCTGGCTCTTAGGGGTTGGTATTGCCATGTGAGGATAGTGGCGAGTGATCCGACAAGACCCTTGCTTTATATTCTGTCTGCACTATTTCTGCCGACATCTTCTGTGTAGTGGACATGTAGTCTAGCCTCGTGTGCAGATTCTGTGGGGCGGTATAATGCGAGTACTGTCTGTCTTGTGGGTGTTGCACCCTCCATGCATCCTCTAACCGGAAGTCCGTCAGCAGAGCCTGCAAGGCCCTAGCAGCAGGGGCAGGTCTGTCTAGCTTATTGTTTGACCTGTCTACCCTCAGGTTTAATGTGCAATTGAAATGACCCCCCAAGATCGCCTCCCCTCCTAGGTACGGGCTCATTTTATTGTATAGGGTCTTAAGGTATGTCACTCTGTCTTGATTTGGGGCGGCGTATGTGTTTGATAAATATTTCTCTGTTCGCCACCAGCCCTCTTACAGCCACTATTCTCCCATCCGCATGGGCTGGGGACTGTAGTAACTGGAATGGGACATGCAATGCCACCCACAAGATCACCCCTCAGGCATAAGCAGAATATGTTGCGCCAATGACGGTACCCTTCCACTTCTTCTTGATCACTTCTAAGTTTTCTTTTGTGAGGTGGGTCTCCTGTATTAGGGCAACATTTTTCCTTTGCTTTCTTAAATACATCATGACCTTGTTTCTTTTTAGATAGCTATTGAGCCCCCTGACGTTACAGGAGATTATCTTAAGGTCTCCCATGTTCCTATTCTCTTCTCCCCCTCTTGATGTGTTCACAGCTTTTGCCTGAAGTGTCAGCGCTCACGTATGTAAGCTCGTTCCCCCCCTTAAACTACCCCTTCCCAATACCACTGCAACTCCCCAAAGTCCACTCCCTCCATCCTCCCTTCCCAGACCCAACTTAGTCCCCAACACTCCCACCATCCCCCCAACCCAATTTATGCCCAGCTCCTGTAACGCACACCTGATTCCCGCAGAGGCGCCGGTCTTGACTGGGTGAATGCCGTATCTTCAAAGGTGATGTGTAACACACGGTTGGCTCTTTGGGCTGGACCTCTGTGCACTGTATGTCTGACTCGAAGAGTAAGATGTCTGCAGATAGAAAATATGGGATTAATGAACTGGGGTTATTGGGTGCCTCTCTCCTCTTCCCTTTCTCTTCTCCTGTAGAACCCCAAAGGTTAACGCCCTCAGCTTAGGTAAGTGAACGCCGAGCTCTCCATCTGCCTCGGGGCAGGGTGCCGTAACCAGTTTCTTCACTGGATAAGGGTGCAGGCCTCTTGACCTCAGAGGACTGCTGTCCGTCGTTAACTGCACGAACGGTAAGTTCTGGGCACTTCAAATGTCTTAAAAGTCTTTTGTAATGATATCTCTTGTTTTGCAGGGTTCCGGCGATGGCGGATGGCGGGCTGATGAGAGTTGAGGATCGAACCCGCGTGAGGAATAGAAGCGCCTGGAAGCACGTAAGTAAGCGCTTGTAGCCTGCTTCACGATGCGCACTAACTGTCCCTTTTATCTTGCAGGTACAAGTTCGGAGCTTTAGAGAAGCTGAAGGGTGCTGGAATACCCACTGGATTCGGCGTGGGAAGGAGTAATGGCACGTGAGTAATAAAGTTGGCCAATGTCTTTAAACGCACCTTCTTTTGTCTTTCAGATGCGGGATGCAGCGCCGAAGGCCTCCGGAGCGTGCGAAGAGCTAGTAAGCTTTTGTCTTTCAGATGCCGGAATGCAGTGCGAAGACCTCCGGAGCCTGCGAAGAGTAGGTAAGCCTTTGTCTTTCAGATGAATGAATGCAGCGCGAGGCGTTGGTGACAGCCGATGGACCAGGTAAGAGATGCGCTGCCACTGAAGACCGTAGTGCTAACCTGTTCTTTCTTTGTCTTTACAGGTGCTGCTGAAGACTGGATTCCAGGATGGTAAGCCTTTGTTCCCTTAGGCTCAGGATCAGAAGCAGAAGACACGATGAGCGTTCTGCTGCAGAGAATGCAGAATAACACAAAGCAAGATTCATCCATCGGGTGTGGTTTAAATAGCCTCCTGTAGTGCTTAGGTGTCTCCTTCCACAGCCACGCCTAGGTAAGAAAAGAGTTCCTGCTTTCCAGAAGAGTTCCAGTGTTCTGAACCTAGGGAGTGGCTCCTGCCCCACCCAACAGGAAAAGTAGTCCCAAACAGAAGAGGATCAGGGGTTCAACTGGCAGGTAAGTAAGCAGCATGGTCTGCTGCAGGTAAGTCCACCCAAGCATTATGAGCCCGGCGCTTCCAGCGCTGGGACTGGGCATCTTTATGAGCCTGGTGCCACTGGCGCCAGGACAGGGTCCAAAAGGTCCCAATTGGGACTGGCTGGCACTCGGAACCGGGGTTATGGGTCTGCTTCCAAGGGAGTCGGGCAAGTCCTGATCTTTTGGAAGCAGAGATCATGACAGCACCCCCCCTCAAGGCCCCTCCCAAACCGGGCTTCTCCGGGGGTTTGGGCTTGTTAGGAAATGTTCGATGAAATCTTTTGATTAGACGAGGCGCGTGGACATATTCTGCAGGTTCCCAGGATCTTTCTTGGGGACCGTAGCCTTTCCAGTCAATCAGGTAAAATAGTTTAGATTTGGAGATCTTGGAATCCAGGATGCTTTTGACTTCAAACTCGAGTTCTCCATCAACTAGAATAGGTTTTGGAGATGTAGTTAGTCGGGTTTGAGGTTGCACGGGTTTTAATAGAGAGACGTGGAAGACCGGATGTATCTTCATGCGAGGGGGCAAGTCCAACTTGACCGCTACTGGATTTACTATGGTAGTGATGGAATAGGGACCAAGGTATCTTGGGTTGAATGTGCGTGGTCCTTTTAGAGGTAGATATTTGGTGGATAACCAGACTTGATCTCCTACTTGATATTGGGGGGCTTCCTTCCGATGTTGGTCTGCTCCTTTCTTGTATTGTTCTTTAGCCCTTTGAAGGTGAGAAACGGCTTCCTTAAAGGCTTGGGTCATTGTAGAATGCAGGTGGTCTACTGCTGGTGTTGCAAGATCTTGGAGTGGATCCAACTCCGAGGTTCGAGGGTGACTACCGTATAAAAGAAAAAACGGGGTCTTCCCAGTTCCCGAGTGGACAGAGTTATTGTAGGCATATTCGGCTATCCAAAGGATATCTTTCCAAGTTTTTTCAGTTTGTTGTAGCATGCAGCGCAAATACTGTTCCAGAGTTTGATTGGTCCTCTCGGTTTGTCCGTCGGTTTGAGGGTGGTGGCTGGTCGAAAGTCTCACATCAATTTGAGCCGACCGACAGCAACTTCGCCAAAAATGAGAAATAAATTGACTACCTCGATCCGAAATTAGAACTGAAGGAAAACCGTGCAGTCGGACGATGTTTTCGAGAAATTCTCGGGCCAGAGTTGCTGCTGTTGGTAAGCCTTTGAGTGGAATGAAATGCGTCATCTTGGAGAATAGGTCCACGATTACTAGGATCGTATTGTATCCGGAACATGGAGGTAGATCGGTGATGAAGTCCATAGAAAGTGTATGCCAAGGGCGAGGCGGGATTTCAATAGGGCGTAAGAGGCCGGCTGGTTTTTCCTTTTGACTCTTGTTTTGGGCGCATACTCCACAGGACATTATAAAGTCTCTGATATCTTTTTTCCAAGACGGCCACCAGAAGTAGCGCTTGATCTTTTCCGAGGTCTTGGTCATACCGGGATGTCCTTCCATTAAAGAATCGTGATAACAAGAGATTACCTTTTTCTGTAAATCTGTGCTGGGCAGGTATAACCGTTCTTGGAAATATAATAGGTTGTCCTTCACCGTAAAGTCCTTTCCCTGCAGATGCCAATTCTGTATGTCTGCTGGTGTTACCAGTAGCCTGGCTTTATCCTTAACTTCCTCTATGGATTGTGTGGCGATTACACCTAGAATTCTTTGTTCGGGAATGATAGGTACAGGTTTAGGATTGATCAAATGTTCTTCCACTCCCATCCGAGAAAGGGCATCAGCTTTACCGTTTTTTGTACCAGGTCGATAGGTAATTATGAAGTCAAACTCGGCAAAGAATAGTGCCCAACGGAGTTGCCTAGAGGATTGAGCTTTTGCGGTTTTCAAATATTGCAGGTTTCGGTGATCTGTAATCACAGTAACGGTGTGTCGGGCCCCCAGAAGATAATGCCGCCAAGCCTTAAAGGCGGACTTGATAGCTAGAAGTTCCTTATCAGTAATAGTGTAATTGATTTCAGGAGGCGAGAATTTGCGGGACCAAAATGCCACGGGATGCAACTGATTGGTTACTGGGTCCTTTTGTGATAGAACTGCCCCCATGGCAAGGCTCGAAGCATCAGTTTCAACGATGTAGGGGAGTTCTGGGCGAGGATGTTTTAAGATCGGTGCAGAGATAAATCTAGTCTTCAAATTCTGGAAAGCTTGTTCCGCCTCGGTAGACCATTCAAAACGTTTGATTTTCTTTAACAAGGCGGTGATGGGCTGGACTATTCGAGAGAATTCGGGGATAAACCTGCGGTAAAAGTTAGCGAAGCCTAACATGCTTTGAACAGCTTTTACGGAGGATGGCGATGGCCATTTGAGAATTGCATCGACCTTCTTTGAATCCATACGCACTCCGCTAGGTGATAATATGAATCCCAAGAATTCAACTTCAGTCACGTTGAAAACACATTTTTCCAACTTAGCGAAAAGTTTGTGTTGACGCAATCTCTCGAGGACCATTTTCACGTGTTTCCGATGTTCAGTTTCCGATGAAGAATAAACGAGGATGTCGTCAATGTAAACAACAACACACACATCTATGAGCTCTCTGAGGACATCGTTCATAAAATATTGAAAGGCGGCCGGGGCATTGCAAAGTCCGAAGGGCATGACCTGATATTCAAATAGCCCATACTTGGTGCGGAAGGCCGTCTTCCATTCATCGCCCTCTTTTACTCGTACCAAGTGGTAGTCTCCTCTAAGATCCAGCTTTGTATATATGCATGCTTTTCTGACTTGGTCCAGGAGTTCAGGGATCAAAAGTAACGGATATCTATTCTTAACGGTGATCTGGTTCAGGGCGCGATAATCTATACAAGTTCTAAGGTCCCCTTCTTTTTTTGGAACGAAGAACAAAGCTGAGGAAGCAGGGGACTTGGAAGGACGAATAAACCCATTCGCTAGGTATTGATCCAGGTATTGTCGGAGGTGAAGATTCTCAGGCTCGGTGAGGGCATAAATTCTACTACAAGGAGGAGTAGATCCAGGTATCAGGTCTATCTGGCAGTCATAAGACCTATGAGGAGGTAGAGAGTTAGCCTGATCCTTCCGGAAAACATCTTGGAATTCTAGGTATTCAGGAGGTAACTGGGGAGCCTCCGAGGAAATTGCTGCCAGTGCAACACCAGGTCGAGGGTGACAAGAAGAGACACATTCTGGAAACTGAACCGTTCTTGCTCGCCAATCGATCTGAGGATTGTGCTTCTCTAACCAAGGAATTCCTAGAATAATCTGGAACTGAGGGGCCTTGATCACATCGAACACGATCTTCTCGTGGTGTCCATCTTGACTTACTAGCGTCCCTTCTTGGATGGTATGCGTTACTGGTCCGGAGGCTATCTCCGTACCATCCACCGTAGTAATGACGTCCTTTACAGCCTTTGGACAAAGAGTCAGATTCATCCTCAAAACCATTTCATGATCCACATAATTGCCGATGGCACCGCTGTCGACGTAAGCTTCAATCGCATGTAATCGATCCGGATGTTCAGGGCTAATGAGGACCATAGGTATCACGAAATGCGAGGTCACTGAACTGGTTTTAACGCTCGGCAAGAGGACCTCTATTCTTGTCGGGCGAGGTTGTTTCCCTGCTCAGAGTTT
Source organism: Ambystoma mexicanum (assembly GCF_040938575.1). Lineage (NCBI taxonomy): Eukaryota > Metazoa > Chordata > Amphibia > Caudata > Ambystomatidae > Ambystoma > Ambystoma mexicanum. The sequence continues at coordinate 151,958,413 of NC_090932.1, forward strand.
GTGACCCTGGTAACTGCAGCTCCTACTGCCTTCTTGGCTGGTTTCACCGGACAGTCTCGAAGAAAGTGCCCCGAGTTTCCGCAATAGAGGCATAATTGCAGCTGTTTTCTCCTTTCCCGCACCTTTTGTGTTAGTGGTCCTTTCAGGCCCCCTATTTGCATGGGTTCCCCGGAGTCTACTCCTTTGGTAGGAGTTGGTGGTTTGGAAAATACTCGAGCATCAAACTTGGAACGATCGGCCTTCCTTTTCTGCAGTCTGTGGTCAATTTGAACGACTAAGTCAATATAGTTCGAACAGTCTTGCGGGGGATTCACTACTTGGGCTAACACATCTTTGAGCTCTCCACGTAGACCTCTATAAAACAGCGTAATCCTTTTGTCCTCAGGCCATCGAGTTTCCACTATCAGTCTGTTGAAAGACGCAATATAAGCCAAAAGGTCTTGATTACCCTGTCGCAATGAAAGGAGCTCATTGTCCAAAGCCTGCCCCTGTGAATGTCTTGCAAACAGTTTTTCCATACTGAGCTGAAAAGCTTGAAAATCATGGAGAAACGGATCATCTTGATTAACTAGAGGGATCTACCAGTCTGCCGCATTGCCACTAAGGTACGAAAGCACGAAAGCTACCTTAGCTTGATCAGTTGGAAAGGCTGCTGGCCGGCATAAGAAGTGCAACCGGCACTGATTAATAAATACTGCAAACCTCTTTGGGTCACCAGAAAATCGTTCGGGCGGAGCCAGAGGTACATTCCCAGGTAGGTTGATCTGCACTGGGTTCGTAGAGGATGTTGAAGGAAGATTTGGCCCTGATGCGGGTAACGGAGTTTGTCCGGCTTGTGACTGTAGCAATTGTCTAGCGAGATCGTCTGTTCGCTCCTTGGAAATAATCAGTTCCCTTCTTAGAGCATTCGTTTCCTGACGGGCTGCATGCACTTCTGCTCTTAGTTCCCCAAGTAACTGGGCTAGCTGGTCGGTATCCGAGGTTTCCATAGCGCCTGGGTGGGAGTTTTGCGGTAGGCTTTGTGTTCTGTAACGCTCACCTGATTCCCGCAGAGGCGCCGGTCTTGACTGGGTGAATGCCGTATCTTCAAAGGTGATGTGTAACACACGGTTGGCTCTTTGGGCTGGACCTCTGTGCACTGTATGTCTGACTCGAAGAGTAAGATGTCTGCAGATAGAAAATATGGGATTAATGAACTGGGGTTATTGGGTGCCTCTCTCCTCTTCCCTTTCTCTTCTCCTGTAGAACCCCAAAGGTTAACGCCCTCACCTTAGGTAAGTGAACGCCGAGCTCTCCATCTGCCTCGGGGCAGGGTGCCGTAACCAGTTTCTTCACTGGATAAGGGTGCAGACCTCTTGACCTCAGAGGACTGCTGTCCGTCGTTAACTGCACGAACGGTAACTTCTGGGCACTTCATATGTCTTAAAAGTCTTTTGTAATGATATCTTGTTTTGCAGGGTTCCGGCGATGGCGGATGGCGGGCTGATGAGAGTTGAGGTTCGAACCCGCGTGAGGAATAGAAGCGCCTGGAAGCACGTAAGTAAGCGCTTGTAGCCTGCTTCACGATGCACACTAACTGTCCCTTTTATCTTGCAGGTACAAGTTCGGAGCTTTAGAGAAGCTGAAGGGTGCTGGAATACCCACTGGATTCGGCGTGGGAAGGAGTAATGGCACGTGAGTAATAAAGTTGGCCAATGTCTTTAAACGCACCTTCTTTTGTCTTTCAGATGCGGGATGCAGCGCCGAAGGCCTCCGGAGCGTGCGAAGAGCTGGTAAGCTTTTGTCTTTCAGATGCCGGAATGCAGTGCGAAGACCTCCGGAGCCTGCGAAGAGTAGGTAAGCCTTTGTCTTTCAGATGCCGGAATGCAGCGCGAGGCGTTGGTGACAGCCGATGGACCAGGTAAGAGATGCGCTGCCACTGAAGACCGTAGTGCTAACCTGTTCTTTCTTTGTCTTTACAGGTGCTGCTGAAGACTGGATTCCAGGATGGTAAGCCTTTGTTCCCTTAGGCCCAGGATCAGAAGCAGAAGACACGATGAGCGTTCTGCTGCAGAGAATGCAGAATAACACAAAGCAAGATTCATCCATCGGGTGTGGTTTAAATAGCCTCCTGTAGTGCTTAGGTGTCTCCTTCCACAGCCACGCCTAGGTAAGAAAAAGAGTTCCTGCTTTCCAGAAGAGTTCCAGTGTTCTGAACCTAGGGAGTGGCTCCTGCCCCACCCAACAGGAAAAGTAGTCCCAAACAGAAGAGGATCAGGGGTTCAACTGGCAGGTAAGTAAGCAGCATGGTCTGCTGCAGGTAAGTCCACCCAAGCATTATGAGCCCGGCGCTTCCAGCACTGGGACTGGGCATCTTTATGAGCCTTGTGCCACTGGCGCCAGGACAGGGTCCAAAAGGTCCCAATTGGGACTGGCTGGCACTCGGAACCAGGGTTATGGGTCTGCTTCCAAGGGAGTCGGGCAAGTCCTGATCTTTTGGAAGCAGAGATCATGACAGCTCCATCCGTGGATCTCAGGCACCCCTGCATCTAGCCCTTTTCCTGGCTATTGCCAATACTCGGGACACAGCAGAGTGATATCACCCTAACAGTGCTCCACCTACTCTAATAAATGGGGATAGGTCCCTTGCAACGTGTCTCCTGTGTAGGACCCTGCATCGCAGAGCATTTATAGCTAATATTAAACTTGCACATCTTCACACGCTTCTATATTCCAGTCCATCAAGTACATTTAATGTGTGTGTTGTTTAATTAGTGTTCACATTTTTCTAACATATTTTTACTCCCCCCCCCCCCCCCCCCCGAGGGCCCTGGTGCTATGCTATCATCTGCCCCCCGCAGTAATAATCATGACGCCGGTTCACTTGTCCTGGCTGTCTCGCTCTCGGTCGTCTCCTGGCTCTGGGCCGCCTTGGTAATCCAGCCACTGTGCTGCCTCCTCTGGTGTTTCAAAAAAATGTATATTGCCTTTGTGTAGGACCTTAAGTTTCGGCTGCTCGCAGTCTCCTTTTCACCGCCACGTAGCTGTAGCGCTGTCTCTGCACCAGCATCGTGTAATTCGGGTATGCTGTGATCGTGGCCGACGCTAGAGTTATTGTTCCTCCCTTCCGGAAGAACTCCACAATCTTTTCTCTGTCTCTGTAGTTCAATATGTTTGCTATGATTGCGTGTGGAGGGTCCCCTGGCTGAGGTCTCCTTGCTAGAGCCCTGTGCGCACGTTCAATTCCGAACCCCTGGGAGAGCTTGCTACCTCCTACTTCTTGGATTATCATATTCTCCACGTAGTCCGTTGGACCCAAGCCGCCTTCTTCCTCCGGTAGGCCCACTACGTGTATGTTGTTGCGTCTTTCCCATCCTTCCGCCTCTTCTGCCGGGTTTTCCAGGTTTGCCACCTGCTGTTTCAGGATGTGGACCTCCTTGGTGTTGGTCGTGCCAACTTCCTTGTCTGCTTTCACTGCATTTTCCAGGCCACTGGTGCGTTCCGCCAACCCTCTCCCATCCTGTCTCAGCAGGTTGACCTCAAATCCTACCGCGTCAATCTTCGTTTCCAATGCCGCCTTCAAGTCCGCCTTTGCAATCCCCCACGAGGATTTAAGTTCTGTGATGGCTGTAAGGATCAAGTTATCCCCTTTTGACGGCCAAAGCTTGTGAAGGAGTGGTTGGGGACTGCTGTGATTTGGCAAAAATATCCATTGTCGGTTGTTTACTTTTGGCTTTGCCTCCTCTGAGAGCCATTGCCCTGGGCGTACCTAGTCCAGCCCGACTATTATCCAAGGACACGTCCCTTCTGGTCTGCACTCTTAACTTCACAAGTGCTAGGCTCCCAATGTCGCTGCCTCTTGCGTGCTTCTATTCCTTGGTATGCAGGTTCGCCACATGTGGGGTCTATGTTCCCATCCACTGGCTATTCAGTCCCATGTGGTCTTGATTGTTCAGTGTATGCCTTTGCGCCCCATTAGGCCTGCGCTCTGGCCCGGCGCCCCCAAGGCGTGTTTGTCATATATCCACGGGTGCTCCCAACTCTCCGGCGAAGCTGCGTGCCAGGTGCTGTCTGCGTTTCCATTCACTGTTCCCAGGTTGGGGTGCTAGTTCGCCATTGCAGGGCAGGCTTGGTGTCTGCCCAGCTACCACCTTTTCATTCTATGAGCCACCTTCGCCCCCGCAATGGTCTGGTGCTTGTTCTGAGCAATCCAATGTTTCCTCTTTGCTTTGCGGGGTGCAATCTGCATTCGAGCCTCGGAGGCCCTAGCTGCTACTTACTGGCCTGCTGCCTTGGCTTCCTTAGCTTTAGACACACGCACTACCTGTCACGGATGTGGTCATGCCTGTAAACCCTGTAATTGAAGCAATGCAGTGTGTTTGCCGCCTATTGGCCTCCGATGGGTTTTGTTATCTATAATTTATTCCAAGTGTTTTTTAATCTTGAATGATTGCCTCTCTTTCGTGTCCCTGTCCTCATGTGGGACTCGCCAGTTGCTCTTGCGTATGGGCAGGCGTTCGTTGCAGCTTAGCTGCAGCGTGTATCCAGGGTGTCCGCCGTGTCACGCGCGGGCACCCGTTACCTTCTATCTGCAGGGGTTTCTGCCGACCTCGTTCACAGCCGCCGGGCACGTTGCTGCTCCCTGCAGTGCGGCTTCCCAGCCTTCAGGTTCCCTGGCTCCCGCTTTACTTTGTCTACGTTAGCTCTAGGGTCCGGCTCCTGCCCCGACCCAGGCGCTCTTTGATCGGCTCTCCTCCATAGCGGTTTCACTTGCGCTCCAGCATAGGTATGTCTGTTCCACCTTATCCCTTCGCCTCATCCTCTAGTGTTGCTGCATGGAGGCTGCCGTCTTCTCACACAGGTTATGCAAGCACCTCCGTCTGTCCCCGTCTGCAGCAGTCCTCACCCCAGGAGTCCCTTTGTTCGGCATTCACCGCCATTCTGCCGTTGGTTTCCTTTCCGTTCGCGTAATTTTCAAAGGGCTATAAGTTTCATTCGGTTTACGCGATCTGCATTTAATCACTTGCACTGAGGTCCCTCTGCATTCACATTGCCTTATTCATGTTTCCTGTTTGAAATTTCGGTGCAAGATCCATGCGCTTTGTCGGATCGATTGGCTATTCACAGGATCACACACAAAGAGCAGCCTAGTCCATGGCTGCCAAGCCACGCCCCCCGCACCCCACAATGAGTGTTGCCAACTTTTCTATGGCAAACGCTGCAGCCGCGAGTGCCTGCTCACAGGGAAAGTGTCCCTGCATCATGGGGTCTAAGAGACCGCTGTAGTATGCCAGCGGCTTGTGCAGCTGTGGTTTCTTCTGTGTGAATACTGCAGTCATTACTGAAGCATCTGAATTAGAGAACAGGTAGAATATTGCCTTATAGTTGGGGGTTGCCAACACAGACGCTTGGGCCTATGCCTCCTTGAGTTCAGCAAAATTCTTGTTAGTTTCTGCTATCCATTTATGTGTTTTTTCTCTTTCTGCGCTTCTTTCTTTGCCTGGAAGATGTGCAGTAGTTGAATACCTATGCCCTACAACAATCACACAATCCCAGAAACTGCTGCATCCCTTTACTGTGCGGGATGGGGTTCTGTACTACTATTTCCGGTGTTATCTTCCATCCTTCTGTGATTATAATCTGTCCCAGGTATACCAACTATTTCTGTCAATACTGTAACCTTTATCAGCTAGCAATGTTAAAGGGTGTATGAGTCTTCCCTGCACTGCTCCTCAGTTACACTGCATACTGACAAACCATCTGCGTACTGTACCACCATGCTTGGCAAATTGCTCATGTCCATTTGGATCACCCTGTTAAATATACTGGGTGATTCACAATACCCATGTAGTAACTTTGTCTGTTTGAATCTGACCCCTCTACATGATTGCCATCAGATAGCTGGAGTCTGGGTTTAGCAGGGTGGCAAAGAAGGTGCACACTGTAAAGTACTTTGATCCTGGTGGCATGTTGCACAGTATTGTGGCTGGGTATGGCATGAGTTGGAACTCGGCCTCTACAACATTATTTAAGGGGTGGAGGTCCTGTATGGATCTCCACAACTCCCTCTTTATTTCTTTATAGGGTAAATGGCTGTGTTTCATGGGGACATGGACTTCTGTGTTATAACCTGTTGCCATAGTGCAAGGAGGTTGGCATATATGCCTTTGTCTGCTTTGTGGCACAGCGGGGACTGTTTTGCTCTTGGTAGCGATGCTCTTTCAATTTTATTCTCACAGTCCCTGCTCCTTTTAGCACCCCCACATCATAGGGTCCGTTTGTCCTCTGCCTCTCTTTACTTTTTTTTTTTATAGAACTTCCTTTGTGTATTTGGCCTCTTTTTCATCAGTTGTTCGTTGTGGCACCAGCTTCTCTAATACTCTTATTGGGCAGGGAATTTGTAGCTGGGTCACTATTTCCCCCTCTTCCTAGTCTTCCCCTGCTGAGAATAACTGTTATTGTCAGTGTTGGGTCAATACAGAGTACTGTACACCATTCTATGTAATCTTCATCTGTTCCACATATTATCACCATGTTGTTCCTAGTGATCACCTCTTGAGCTGCAGCAGTATTTGTGTGCCCGGGGCAACTTCCTTGTGGTACTGAGGCTAGAACTAAAATATGATGCTAGTCTGAATATTTTCCCTTTTATCCCAGTCACGCACCCCACAAATACCTGGATCTCATATAGAAATAGGTCTGTGTATGTGGCCTGCCCTCGTACTGCCCTGTGGGCACACATGGGCTGGAGGATGGCGGCCACTGGCGGTATACATGCCTGGTGTTGCGCACACCATGCCCTTTTTACATATGAAATTGTTGCATTTAGTTTGCTCAGCAAGTCCCTCGCCAGAATGTTTATGGGGATGTATTTTGAGTGCAATAAGGGAGCTTTGAGGTGTTGCATCCTGATAAGATAAACCTTCTGTTACTGGAACTGTGACAACTGCTCCAGAGAATCCTTGTGGGTCCATTACTTTGTTAGACAGTGGGAATCCACCCTCTTTTATGTAGAACTTTGTGGCCCACATCTATCAAGAACGAGAACTTTCTTTTTTCACTGCTACCTCGTGTTCCTCTTCGGGGTCTTCAGTTACAACTAGGACTGGACCCCTGTGGGCTCTCCTATTGAGGTGTTATTTTTGGTGGGAACGGATTCCCTCCCAGTACACTTACTCCAGTGTAGTGGGGTACCACATTCTGTCCCAATACTTGTGTCTTCTGGTGCTTGCATGGGTGCTTGCAACATGTTTGTGGCATGCTCTGGACCATAACCTGCCCTGCTGATCTTTGAGGCTGCATCTGTGGGTGATGTGACTGTCCCTGGTGTGTTTGTACTTGTTGGGGCTGTGTCTGTGGGTGTTGGAACCGCTGTGGCTGTATTTGATGCTTGATCTGGCCCTGCTGTTATGCTAGTTGATATGCTTGCACTTGTTGTGCCTGGGGCACCACTCTTGAATCTGAATTTCAGGGATTTATTTGTTTTGGTTATATGTGTGCTTGTAATTCAAATGGGATGACCACTCTTGGGCGAGGGCAGTCATGCTCTGAAACCTCTCCTTCTCCGTTGGCATCAAAAAACCTTTATGCCCTGCTCTCATGGATTTGTCCTTCAAAGGGTGCATCCCTACCTTCTCCAGCATGGGGTCTGGCATGGATTCACATGCTCATGAATATTCCCTGTTGTCAGGCTGGGAATCCTCGGTAAAGAAAAAATCAGTATCAGTTTCGTTTCTGATCTGTCTTTCTTAGTAGTAACCAATCACTTTTCTCGGGGTTATACTACCCACAGCCAATGACTATCCTCTCCCTAAGCCCCTCCCCTGGCAGCCATCCTCAGATTTGTACTGCACGTTCAAGTGTTGGGAGTCCTCGTGCTTTAGCTCTCGAGCTTGCTGCGTTTTCGCGCTTTTCTCAAAGAGATTTTTCTCATTTTTCAGTTAAACAGAGCCTCAAGCTCCACCGTTTCTCCATCTGATCAACGGGGACCCGTTTCGGATTTTCTACGCCCCTCAAGGGTGAAGTTTTCGTCGCGTTACGCTTCTTGGAGGAGTCCAGAAGTTTCTGAGGCCTACCTGGACATGGCCCAGGAGAAAGGAAGCTCGACGCCCAGAAAGCTGTTCAGGGTTTGTCCTGGATGCCAGCTACAGAATGTGTTCAAGGAGGACAAGCATTTGAAATGCCTCTACTGCCTTCATGACAATAAAACGCACGTGGAGAAGGACTGTGCGTTTTGCGGGAGCATGTGGGAGCGGACCATGAAGGATCGACATCTTCGCCTCTCCAACTGGCTGGAAGGGAAGAGCCCGTCAGGTGAGAAGAAGAAGTCGTCGTCAGAGCGGTCTTCTAAGTCCTGTGAGGGCACCCCGGTGACAGGGGCCCAACAGAAGGCAAAGTACCGCGAGCGCCGAACGGTCGGGCTCCTCGGCTGCCAGGCAGGGCGCATCCTCTCCGGCGCCATCAACCACACGAGCCAACGCTCTGGCTCGGGGAAGAGGAAAGCCGAGAACCCGGCGAAGCTTCTGGAGAGGCCCCGGTCGGGCTCGAAGGATCCAGCCGAGGGGGAGCAAGGTGGTGACCCTCCCCCCAAGGTGAAGGCCACAGGCCCACAGAAGGTGGTGAAGGCCTTGTTTCACCCGGCTAAGGCCTCTATCGAGGAAGTCGCGGCAGCCCTGACACAGCCTGTGGAGGCTACATCAGTGGAGGTGACCTCGGGGCCCAGAGTTTCCCTGCCACCGCGGAGGGAAGCCTCTTTCAGGCCCATCGAGAAGACCCCTGTGAAGACCCCGGCAGAAAAAAAAAAGGGGGGGGCGGTGGCCATTGTGGATATGGACACAGCCTCCGAGGAGGAGCTGGTTGAAGTTTTGGAGGGCCTCGACGAGAGCGTTGAGGAGGCCCGGTCCCACGGAAAGGATCCCGATAAAGAGGACGATGAGAGCGACGGCGGTGCTGGCGAGGTTTCAAGTCAACCGTCGCTTCCGGAGCCGCAGGACAACTCGGCGGCCATTTTGTTGGCAATACAATCCTTATGTACGGAGATAAAAACGAGATTGCCCCTACCACCGACAGAGGAGCTGGAGCCAGGCCCGATGGAAGAGCCAAAACCAGGCCCGTCAGGAAGTCCCCCAAGCAAGAGGAGATGGACCCATCCAGCCCCGCCTTTTCAGCCCTCTCGGCCTGCTCAACCTTTGCCCCGTCCCCCGTCCCTGGGGATGACACGGGAACGGATGACGACGGTGGTGACGACGGGACGGATCGCCCATCGCCCCCGACTATGGCCTCCCCGCCTGACGAGATTGGGGTCCTTCCAAGCTATGATTGCCAGGGCATCCGAGCTTTTCCAGCTCTGCCCCGAAGAGGACAAAGGGTTCCTTTACCAACGGCGCGAGGCCAAGAGGAAGACAGTCCTCGCTGTGCCTCTGCTGGATGACATCTGGGACGAGGGACTCGCCCTTCTCAAGAGGGATCGGTACGAGAAGAAGTACCGGGTCTCCGACGCAGCCCCCCTGTGCCTTAGGGTGCAACCGACCCCTGACGCGGTCGTCTCAGCGGCGGCCAAAAAGAAAGCGGGGGGCATCGGCCTCAACGTCAACTTCCCCGCCGGACGGTGAAGGAAAGAAACTGGATGCGATGGGATGACGAGTTAGCTCGTCGACGGCAACAACGATTAAGGCGGCCAATGCCCTTGCGATCGTGGCCCGCTACAACAGGGAATTGTGGTACAAGATCGCCCCCCTGTTGGATTCCTACCAGACGACAAGAGGGCGGAGGCCCTGGAGATCTTGGCAGGAAGGTGAGGTGGCGTCGGACCATGCCATAACGGTGGCAACAGACATTGCCTTAGACGGCGAGGGTGGCTCAAGGCGACGGATTTCCGCCAGGACGTACAAACCAAGGTGTTGGACATGCCCTTCGACGGGAACAACCTGTTTGGGAAAACAGGGGATGAGTCCCTCCAAGCCATCAAGGCGGACACAGAGACGGCTCGGGCCCTAGGAGTTCTCCAGCAACGACGGCCGTCCTTTCGGAACTCCAGAGGCAAGCAAGGTGCCTCCAAGGGATTCGGCGGTGGCTCCTCTACGTACCGCCAAGCGGCCCGCTCCCCGTCGCAAGAAGCCTATAGGGGACAAGGCAAGTCAGGTGGATCCCGCCGTCGTCGCCAAGGCGGCAAAGCGTCCTCCAAGCAAGACTGAACCGACCGTGGCGTCGGGCCCCCACCGAAGCACCCCAGTCGAAGGCCAGCTGGCAAAGTTCGTCAGCGTGTGGGTGTCCATCTCCACTGACCGTTGGGTGCTGGACGTCCTGGCCCAGGAGCACGCCCTCAAGTTTCTAAAAAAGTGCCCCCGCATTCCTCCCGTGGCCAGGAAGGAAAACCACGTCCCTCAACTACTACTGGAGGTAAGGGCGATGCTCAAGAAAGGTGCCATCGAGCTCGCCCCGAAGAGGCTCCGAGGCTCCGTAGTATACTCAAGGTACTTCCTCATGAAAAAGAAGACAGGAGGATGCCAGCCCATCCTGGACCTGCGACGACTGAACAAGTACATCAAGGCACAGAAGTTCTGGATGGTCACCCTCCAGCACGTGCTGGGACAGCTGGAGGAGGGCGATTTCCTGTCGTCGTTGGATTTGGAGGATGCATACTTCCACATCTCCATTCTAAAAGGACACCGAAAGTTCCTCAGGTTCGTGGTCCAAGGACGGCACTACCAGTTCAAGGCCCTCCTGTTTGGATTGAAGTCGGCACCCAGGGTTTTCACCAAGTGCCTCGCACCAGTGGCGGCGTGACTGCGCTTGCCGTGGATCCACGTCTACTCCTACCTGGACGATTGGCTCATCCGTGCAGGGACAAGGGAGCTCGCCGTAGAACACACAGCGAAGACCGTCCAGCTGCTCATGGACCTGGGGTTCTCCATCAACTTCCCAAAATCCCACCTGGTCCCCTCGCAAGTCTCACTGTTTCTGGGAGCCAAGCTCGACACGGTGGCCCGTCTGGCCTCGCCGTCGGAGGAAAGGACAAAGGCCATCCTGGGAAAGGTGCAGCGTCTGCTGGCTACGGACGTGACCCAGGGTGAGGTCCATCAAGTCCCTCCTCGGGATGATGTCCTCTTGCATATATCTCGTGCGTGCGCCTGTGCAGGCTTCAGATGCGCCTTCTAGAGGAGTTCCTCGACGCCCGCTGGATCCAAGCGACGGGTAGCTTCGAGGGCAGGATCCCTCAACGAGACCTTCCGACGAACGATCCGGTGGTGGGGCACCCACGTTCATCTGGCGGCAGGGACAGACTTTCAGACCCCGGCCCACCAGGTAACGATGACGACGGATGCCTCCCTGGAGGGGTGGGGAGCACACACCGGAGATCTTAACGCGAGAGGCCTCTGGCTCCCGGAGGAGAAGCTGCTCCACATCAACATCCTGGAGCTCCGTGCAGTGTTCTGGGCCCTCAGGTCCTTTCTCCCGTCCCTCAAGGGCAAGGTGGTGAGGATCTTCACCGACAACACCACCATGATGTTCTACATTCGGAAGCAGGGCGGAACCAGATCCCCTGCCCTATCCAAGAAAGCCCAAGATCTGTGGCACTGGGCCGTTGCCCAAGGGATGTTTCTGGTGCTGTTTCATCTGGCAGGGTTAAAAAACACCATCGCCGACTCGCTCAGCAGAGAGCTGCGCTCGTGCCACGAGTGGAAACTACGCCAGGATCAAGTGGATCGACTTTCAGCGATGCGGCAAACCCCAGATCGACCTGTTCGCGACGGCGACGAACTCCAAATGCCAGAAGTTCGCCAGCAGGTTTCCCCAGCCGAGGAGCATGGCCGATGCCTTCTCGTTCCCCTGGGACGGCCTGTTCCTATATGCGTTCCCCGTTGTCGTTGCTGCTCTGACTCATCAACCAGCTCAAGAGGTCCCGGTGCAAGATGATCCTCGTCGCACTTGCGTGGCCGAGGCAGATCTGGTTCCTGGACCTTCTGGACTTGTCAGCGCCCCCACCGGTCAAGCTGCCGACGGATGCAGATCTTTTCTCCAGAGAAGGAGGCGCCATCCTTCATCATGACCCGGAGTCGCTGAACTTGCAGGCCTGGCTCCTGCAGCACTAGAGTTTGGAGGGTACGATATCCCGGCTGACTGCAGAGAGGTTCTTGCAAAGGCCAGGGCGTCCTCAACTGTTAAGTGCTACGGACATAAGTGGAAGAGGTTCTCGGTCTGGTGCTGTGCACAGAAGATCAACCCTCTACGGATTACGGCACCTCAAGTGCTACCATACCTCCTGTCGCTGGCCAAGGCTGGACTAGCTCACGCTTCCATCAAGATACATCTGGCAGCGATCTCCCGATACACCAGAACTACAGGACGGCCGTCCTTGTGGTCTCATCGACTGGTGAAGGAATTTATGAAAGGACTGTTCCGATCGTTCCCGCCGGTGAAGGCTCCAACCCCGGCGTGGGAGCTCAACGTGGTGCTGACCAGGCTCATGGGGCCGCCATTCGAGCCTTTGCATTCGGCTCCGTTGAAGTTCCTTTCGTGGAAGACAGCGTTCCTTGTGGCCATCACGACGCACGACGCGTGGGAGAGATTCAGGCCCTATCCTGCAAGCCCCCATACTTGACTTTTCACGATACGAGGGTGGTGCTGAGGATGCACCCCTCCTTCATGCCCAAGGTGCCGTCGGACTTCCATTTTACCGAGCCCTTGGTGTTACCAGTTTTCTTCCCATCGCCTTCCTCGCTGGCCTAGAGGACTTTGCACTCGCTGGATGTAGCTAGAGCGCTGAAGTTCTACATGGAACGAACAAAGAGTTTTCGGAAGACATCACAGCTGTTTGTGAACTTTGGACCTGTGAACCAGGGGAAGGCTCTCTCAAAGGCTTCCATTTCCAGATGGCTCTCCGGCTGCATCATGCACTGTCACCGGTTGGCAAACCGACCGTTGCCCGGCCGTCCGAGAGCCCATTCGACCAGAGCGATCGCTGCTACTACGGCGTTCCTGTCTGGTGTGCCCCTGCTGGACATCTGCAGGACTGCTACGTGGAGGTCGACGCGCTCCTTCACGAGATTCTACTGCGTCGACCGGGATTCCAGAGAGGAGTCCAGAGTCGGCCAAGCAGTGCTGCGCAACCTGTTCGCCTGATGGTGGGCCTGGTGGGGAGGTAAGAGTTGCTTAATGTTGAGTTTATGTAATGCTTAATGTTGAGCCTTATGCCACCTCCCGTGGTTGTGCATGTGTGTACTGCTATGTATTCTTATATTCATGAGCATGTGAATCCATGCCAGACCCCATGCTGGAGAAGGAACAAGTTACTTACCTGTAACTGTTGTTCTCCAGCATGGGTCTGGCATGGATTCACATGCGAACCCTCCCTCCTTCCCGCTGCCGACCTTCACTTGGTCATACTGCCACTTTACTTGCTACCAAATCTGAGGATGGCTGCCAGGGGGAGGGGCTTAGGGAGAGGATAGTCATTGGCTGTGGGCAGTATGACCCAGAGATCAGTGATTGGTTACTACTAAGAAAGACAGATCAGAAACTAAACGTATACTCATTTTTTCTTTACCGAGGATTCCCAGCCTGACGACGGGGAATATTCATGAGCATGTGAATCCATGCCAGACCCATGCTGGAGAACAACAGTTACAGGTAAGTAACTTGTTCCAACTCTCCCAGCAACTCACGTTCCATTCCACCACGTTATGGCTCTGCAACTGGATTCAATTAGCGGTTATATATGCACCACGGGTGCCTCTGAACTCGGATTCTCTCCTGGGGAACATGAAAGGGGATTTGTTTTTGGAGCTGAGCTAAACAGAGCCACAGCTCCACATGAAGGCATCTGTTCTATTCTGTTAATTGTGTAGTCGGCATTAACATCCAATATGGCTACTCTTCTTCTATGTTAACACACTGACCTCGCTTCTACCATCGTTCTTCTCTGACTCCATCTTCTACCTGTTTCCCCTCTTCCCGCACACCTTGGTGCAAATCATAATTAGGAATACAACAACTAAATACAGGGTGTATAATACCTCTCTATCTATAACCTTTGCAACTACAACAGTGGTACATGTATTGCTCTTTCTGTGTTGTATCTAATATATGTCAGACCAAGCTAAAAACAATACAAACGTCTTCTGCTGTGCAATCCTCTGTCTGCTCCCACGATAGTACATGCTAATAGGTTTTTTCAACCTGAACCTTTTTGTCTGGCTGGGACGCTGTACGTGCATCCAAACACAAATTTCAAAAGTTCAGGATGAAACCATTGCAGGAAGTCATCCCTTTGCTCAAAGAAGTAGACTACATGGCAACACTAGGTCTGAAAGATGCTTACTTACTTATTTCAAATTGCCAGAACAGAGAAAATATGAGGTTCAAAGTAGGGTTGGCGCACTACCAATTCAAGATACTTCCATTCAGGATTGCATCAGCCCCCCCACCCCCCTGAATGTTCACAAAAGTACTAGCACCAGTAGTAGCTGCTCACCTGTGGAGATACAGTATCTCAGTGTACCCTTATCTGGGCAACTGGTTCATAACAGGAGAGACACCGCAAATATGTCAACAAAATGCACAGAAATCAATATATCTTCTGTATCAACTGGGCTTTGCTATCAGTGAAAAGAGATCAAGCCTAGTACCCTGCCAGGAAAAACAGTTCCTATGTGCTATAATTCAAACAAGCTTTAGTCTTCACCGCCAACAAGAGGGGCCAAAACATACTAAAGCAGATTCCCTTTTAAGCAGTCGGACGTCTGATAAGTCAGGAATGTAATGAATCTGCTAGGCATGATGGCATTGTGCATCTTCATTGTACCACATGCAAGGCTATATATGCGTCCAGTGCAACAGTGGTTAGCTAAACAATGGTAAAGGCAAAAGTCAGTTGGGACGATCTAGTGGAGGTTTGGCAAACCGTGGTGTTGGTGCTTCAGTTGTGCACAAAAGAAAACTTGTTAAAGGTAAAACCCTTTGTCAGCTTGCCAACGCACATCACAATCGCAACAGACACATCACTCTGAGAATGGGGAGCTCATTCCGTCCACCTTACAGTGCACATCATGTGGACAGACAATAGCCACAAACAAAAATCTAGATTCTCGAATTGTTAGCAGTCTGCAAAGCACTCCAAGCTTTCCAACATCAGTTAACGGGGAAACATGAACTAATTATAACAGACCGCACTAACGCTGTGTTTTACATGAACAAACATGGCGGGACTCACTCCCTAAATCTGTCCACGCTATCACAAAAGATTTGAAAGTGGAGCCTCTAGAGAGGAATTTACCTCCTATCTCAACATGTTCCAGGGGAGAACAGCTGCCTCGAAGACGCACCAAGCAGAAACACAGATCAACCCTCGGAACACAAGTTGGAGTTACATTCGGACATTGTAGATGACCTTTTCTCATGTTGGGCACATCCAAAGATCTGTTTGCCACAAGAGAAAAGGCAAAATGCCTAAGTTACGCCCCCAGGTTCCAGCAGAAAAAGGTCCAAGAGGAACACTCTGTGGATCAGTTAAGTAGGGATATTTGAATGTTTTTCCATCAACACTACTCTTGAATAATGTAATCCACAAGATGCACCAGGAACACTTAACAATGATCCTAGTTGCTCCAATGTGGGCACGTCAAATGCGGTTTTCCCACCTTCTCAAAATGTCAATTTGTCCACCAATTAAACTAACATGCCCCTGCAACATGTCACATAATCAAGGGTTTAAGCCTCCATCCATATCCTCAGACTTACAACTTAGCAGCTTGGTTGGCTCCTGAAGTCCGAGTTCGGCCACCTCAATTTGCCTAGCAGATGCACGGAAATATTAAAAGAAGCACATAAACCAAACACTAGACCCTGCTACTCTAACAAATGGAAAATATTTGTAGTATGGTGAAAGCATCAGAAAGACCATGTAAAGACAGATATGTAATGTTCGTCATGTATGAGATTATGAAAGTTGCGTGTGTTAGGAAAGAAGTTCTTATTGCAGTTTTCTCGCCATAGTTTCCTATAGAACCTCATTCGTTTTGCCGTTTTCGTCCCATCATGACTTTTTGAAGGGAAGTAATGCTTTCAGCCACACTTCCCTTGCCTTTTGCTCACTTGTTATGGGGAAACTGATTAGTCCTTCAGACTATTCCCTTTTGAATTCTTGTTTTTTTATACTGCCCACAGCATCTTTTGGCACTTTTGTGTCACCCTAGCTTTTTACATATGGGATTTTTGGTTACTTTCGTATGTGCCTAAAGACAAGCTGGCACCAATAGTTACATTTGTACCCTTTTTGCATTATTTTTGGTGTGCACATTTAGCTACTAATCGTGGATAGTGCCCTAAAATGGCCACGGTTAGAGTAGATTTCCATCTGTGTGAAATTCTCTCCACCTGTGAGTCCCCCAGCACTTTTTGCTGGGCTCTTGGATTTTGTGACCGATTCTCCTGAGTGAGTGGGAACTTTTTTCCACACTCACTCATTCTTTTACTCTGATCATGAGAACCCTTTTTAACTCTTTGCTATTTCTTTGTGGAGTCATGCTTTTCTCCAATTTTAAAGTCATCTACAATTTACTAAAGCAGCACACAGCACCTTCGTGCCGTGTTGCTGGAGGCTCCTAGAGCTCCCCTAGGATTGTTTTTACTTTACTTGACAAACACTTTAAGTTACCAAGGCAGGGGGATACTTTTTATCCTACCTGTGTTTTATTTTGCAAGATCAGCAAACCCCACCTTATGTGGAATGCTGAGGGGATCCAATGTATCCCTTTTCTCTACTCCCCAGTAACTTTTTGGTTACTGTTAATGTTAATGGAGATTTGTACCGCACACTATCACCACCGGAGTGGTCCCCTGGCGCTCTGGCGGCTCTGAAAGAGGAAGGGAGGGGAGTTAGTGGGGGGAAGCTGGAAAAGTGCAAGAGAGCAGTGATGTGTTGCTGGCGTGCTCTGCCCGGTGGGTCCGTTGGCTGGGCCTGGGGTGTGTCTGTGTGTTTTAGTTTTGTTGTTGCAATGTAGTGAAGTTTGTGCGGTTTTCTGTGCTGTAGGTTTGTGGTTGTGTTTTGTTCAGAGTTTGAGAGATGTATGCGGCGGGCGGAAATTGTTAGTGCAAATTGATTCGTTGGCATTTCTATCCTCATTTGAGGCAGTGGGTTTAGGCTTCTGTAGTCTCCCCCGATGGGTTTCGGGGGCACCCCAGCATATCTGTTCTGATTTCGGTCCGTTGGGCCTTGAAGGTCCCTTTCAAATCAGGCCCCCTCCTTATCTCCCTCGCAGCCCTACCTGCCTTCCCTTCCCACTCATACGGTCAGTGCACCTGTCCATGTCCATAGCGCAGTTATTGTGATGTTTTATAATATCCCGACAAATTCACAACACTGTGGTACCTGGTGGGAACTAAGAGGCGAGTGCAGGTGTTGGGTGGGGTTAGGTGGGGTTGTTGACTCCGTCTTTATAGGGTGTCGGCTGAGTTCCACTCTATACTCTGCGTCATTCGTCCGGGTGCCGTGGGAGCTACTCTGTCGGGTCTGGGAGTTGCCTGTGTCCACTTTAGTTTGGTGATCCCTATTCCTTTCTGCTTCAGTTTTCAGTTTTAGTCTGTGGTGCTGAAGAGCCAGGTTTTTTGTAATTTCCTACATTTAAGGTGATCTTTGGTGTTTCTTATTTCTTTTGGGATGTTGTTCCAGGTTTTTGCGGCTAAGTGGTAGAATGAGGTGCCTCCAAGTTTTTTCTTGAGGTATGGTTTACGTTCCAGGCGGATGTCGTTGCTTGACCTGAGGGGTCTTGTTGGCTTGTAGATTATTTTCTTTTGTAGGAATTCCGCTCCTTTTTTGCTGATTGCCCTGTGCGTTATGCACATTGTTTTGAAGGTAATGCAATGTTTTACTGGGAGCCAGTGTAGTGTTTTTAGAGCAGGAGTGATGTGTTCTCTTCTTGATAGTTTAAGGAGTAGTCTGGCTGCTCCATTTTGGATCCGTTGTAGTTTCTTCAGGAGGTATTCTGGTATTCCGAGGTAGAAGCTGTTTGCATAGTCGATTCTTGACATGATAAGGACAACAATAGTGAGTGTTTTGTGCGTAAAGGAGAGGAAAGGTAGGATTCTTCTTGCAGTGTGGAGGAGGAAAAAGCATTTCTTGACTGTTGCATTTATTTGTGGATCTAATGTTAGGGTGTTGTCCATCATGACTCCCAAATTTTGTACTACCTTAGATGGTGATGGTGCGGTTCCCATTTCCATTGGCCACGGGATGGCAGTTTGGTTCTCTTGGTCTTTGGATATGATCATGATTTCTGTCTTTCCTGGGTTGATTTTGAGGTTGTTGCCAGTCATCCAGTTGAAGACTTCCTTTAGACACTCGATTAGGTTTGAATGATCGGCTTGTGTGTCTTTGATTTTGTAGATGATTTGAGTGTCATCTGTGTAGTTGTAGCATGTAATGTTGTACTTTTTGAAGATTCTGATAACCGGAGTCTGATAGATGTTGAAATACAGTGGTAATAGTGAGGATCCTTGTGGCACTCCACAGTCGTTAGCTCTTGGAGTGGATTTGAAGGGTTTAATCCATACGGATTCTGTTCTGCTAGGAATGATTTAGTCCAGAGAAGTGCGGTGTCTGTTATGCCTATGTCGTCTAGTCTTTTAGTTAGGATGTCATGACTGTGTCGAAGGCTGCAGAGAGGGCAAGTAGGATAAGGGCTGAGGTTGTGTTGGAGTCTGTGTTTGTTTTCAGGTCGTCCCAAATAGATAGTAGTGCTGTTTCTGTTCCTCTTGCGGGTCTGAAGCCGACTTGAGCTTGGTCTAGCAGGTGGTGTTTTTCTACGTGGTGTTGGGTTAGTTTGTATACGTAGGTTTCCAGAAGTTTTGCCGGGTAGGGAATGTTTGAGATCGGCCTGTAGTTGGAGAGGTCTTCTACGTCTCCACTTGTGTTTTTTAGAAGTGGTTTGATATAAGCTGATTTGAAGGTCCTCGGTACAGTTCCTGTTGCTAGTGATAGGTTCAGAAGGTTTCTGTAGTATTCTGCTGGCGTTCCTTGTGCAAGGATTGATTTGTAGATGTCCGGGGGACAGGGATCCATGGGTGATCCAGCTTTCTAGCTGTGTTTTACCAGCATTGCGAATGCCTCTGCTGATATTTCAGGAAAGTGTTTTAGTTTGTGCTGAGGTTCTGTGATAGGTTCGCTTTGTATTATGTTGTGGTCGGTTGGTATGTTTTGTATGGTTTGACGGATGTCATTGATTTTTTTTTTTTGAAGTGGTCTGCCAGGTCGTTGCATAGTTTCTCTGAGGGGGCTGGGGTGTTGTCACAGCCTGGTGGGTTTCTCATCTCTTTAATTATGTTAAACATTTCTTTTTGGGTGTTGGTGGCATTGGTGATTCTGTCATCATAATGCCTTCTCTTCGCCTTTTTAATTTCCTTCTTGTATGCGTGGATTTCTCTCTGGAACAGTGTTTTTTTTGTCTGGGTTGTATTCTTTCCTCCATTCCAGTTCCATCTTTTTGTTTTCCTTTTTCATGGTGCTTAATAGTGGGGTGAACCATTTTGCCATTGCTCTTTTTTTTTTTGAAGGGGTGAATGGTTTTTCTGGGGCGATCTAGACAATTGTGTATGCAATCCATTTGTGTAGTAGCTCCGCTTTCCCGTCTAGGTCAGCTTGCTCTAGTTCTGTAGTCGAAGGTTTGGTTAGCTCCAGTTGTTCGAATAGGTTGCTTTCTTTGACGTTTTTCCAGTTTCTTTTGGTGGTGGTTGTGAGTTTAGGAGGTTGGGTGCAGATTTGAGTAGGCAGAGTGATCACGAATGGGATGATGAGATGGTCGCTCCACAGTATTTGTATTGGCATAGAGTGTGTGTCCTGCCAAGTGAGTTGCCTCTTTCACTAGTTGTTGTAGTTTCATGGTAGTGAGTTGTTCAGTCAGTGTGTTTTGAGAGTTGGCGTGGCTGCTTTCAAACCAGATGTTGAAGTCCCCCAAGATGATTAGGTGTTCATGGTTGATGGCTATGCGGCTGATGGCTTCTATGAGGTTATCGACGAAGGTTGCATCATATGTCTGTGGTCTGTACACCAGGATGAAAGTGAAGTTGGTTTTTGGGCTTGCTGTTCGGTGTATTACCATGGTTCCGCAGTTGAGGATGTTAAGCGGTTCATCTGTTTTTATTTTCAGATGTTGTTTGAATGCTATTGCGATGCCTCCTCCGTTTTTGTTTTTCCTGTTACTTTGAAGGCATTTGAAGTCTGTTGGAAGGCAGCTTTGGAGTGTGATTTTGTAGTTGTCGTCCAGCCATGTTTCTGTGATGAATAGGATGTCAATGACGTTGTCATCAAGTAGGTCGAAGATATCTGTTGGAGTGTTTTGACATGGATCTTGCGTTTATAAGATTGCAGTGGAGTTTGGAGGTGTTGTTTGGTTAGGCCTTTCTTGTTGAGGTTGTCATCAGATCAGAGTTGGGGTTTTCTTCCTGGTCGATCTTTTGTTGAGGTGTAGGGTTTGGGGTGTCAGCGCAATCGAAGAGTTCTTCTAGATTCTGTCTCGGGTTTTTGTTTTCATCTAGTTCGTCTTCCATGAGTTGTGGTTGTTGATTGGAAGTTCTTCTTGCTTTGGTGATGAAAGGTGTTATCGAATCGGTCTTGTGTTTGTTGTTTCTTGTGATGTTCATCCTTCTTCTGCGCGTTTGCGTTGGGTAGTTTGATGTTGCTGCTTCTAGCGTTAGGTTTGTTTGGTCTGGTGAGCCCTTGTCAGCGAGGTAAGGAGTTAAGTACAGGGATTTGTCTCTTCTCTCTGCGTTGGTTCGATTCTTGTTCCTGACTGTGGGGGTGCCTTCTGTAGTTGTGGTTCTTTGTTGCTGTTCCGGCGTGTTTGTTTCTTCTCTTTTTCTTTCCCTCAGAATGGGTCGTTTGCACGGCATTATAAAATAGTTGTTTAGTCTTTATTTATTTGCTGGCGTCCAGTTGGTTCTGCTTTGGTCTGGCTGTCTTGTGGTGTAGTAATGGGTGTGGAGGCTGTCTGCTAGCATTTGTTGCACTGTCTGTAGGTGATATTTCTGGCTGATGTAGCTGACTCAATCAGTCGCTGTCTTGCAGGGGCTAGGGGTTGATGGTTAGGGGTTATATTGTTGGGTTTTATCGGTGGCTCTCTTTAGTGTTCCTCTTCCTATACCCAGAACCCCTATTCAATTTGAGAGACTTGTATGGTGGGAGAGAGGACTGTCAATGCAATCTGAATGTCACCCAATGGAGCCTGGAAATGGAACCCCTCAACCTGTATAGTGGGGGAGAGGCCTATCAATGCAGTTTAAATACCACACAATGGGGTATGTACCTAGAAACCCTATTAAGTTAGAGACCTGTATAATGGGAGAGAGGCCTATCAATGCGATCTAAGTATCACGCAGTGTACTATGTATTCAGGACCCCTATTAAATTTGAGGGACCTGTGAAGTTGGAGAGAGGCCTATCAGTGCTGTCTGAATCTCATACAATGCAGCCTGGAAGTAGAATCCCTATTAGATTTCGGCGACCTGTATAGAAGGAGAGAGGCCTATCAATGCAATTTGAATAACACACCATGCAGCCTGGAAATATAACCCCTGTTAACATTTGAGAGACCTGTGTAGCGGGAGAGAGGCCTATCAATGTGATATAAATATCACACAAAGCAATATGTACCCAGAACAGCTTTTACATTTGAGAGACCTGTGTAGTGGGAGAGAGGCCTATCAGTGCATTCTAAATATCACACAATGCAGCCTGGAAAATAGAGCCCCTATTAAATTTGAGAGACCTGTATAGTGGCAGAGAGGCCTATCAGTGCAGTCTGAATGTTACACAGTGCAGCCTGGAATAGAACCCCTATTAAAATTGTAGCAACCTATATGGCGGGAGAGAGGCCTATCAATGCAATCTGAATGTCACACAATGCAGTCTGGAAATAGAATCCCTACCGAATTTGAGACCTGTATAGTGGGAGAGAGGCCTAGTAATGCAATATGGATAGCACACAATGCAGCCTGGAAATAGAACCCCTATTAAATTTGAGAGACCTGTATAGTGGGAGAGAGGCCTATCAATGCAATCTAAATAGCACACAATGCAGCCTGGACAATGGAGCCCCTATTAATTTGGGAGACCTGTATAGTGGGAGAGAGGCCTATCAATGCAATCTAAATATCACACAATGTAATATGTACCCAGAACCCCTATTAAAGTTTGAGAGACCTGTATAGTGGGAGAGAGGCCTATCAATGCAATCCGAATGTCACAAAATGCAGCCTGGAAACAGAACCCTTACCTAATTTGAGAGACCTGTATGGTGGGAGGTGGGCCCAATCGCACTGTTTAATGCTGATTTGCTAAGTGGCTAGGATTCTGGGTGGAGTTGTAGCTTTCCCCTGAACCAGGCCACTCCTACCTTACTGGGCCTTGTAGTTGACGGCTGCTCAGTGACCTCCCCTGTAGACACCCACCGACACTTCCCGGAGCCGCCTCTGTCGGCGCAACCTTTGGCTCCGGGGTCCCTAGCCGCAGGGCCGCCTGGCAAGGTGCTGCGTGGGAGGGTCCGCTGATATCTGGCTCGGAGGCCAAAGTAGATTGGAGGGAGCCGAGCAAAATGTGGGCGAGCAGTGGGCAAGGCGCCTACAGCGCGGGTCTCTATGCCCAGCTTGCGAGATCCCAGCCAATCGGGGCCGGTGTTGTGGGCCTCTGATGGCCACTCAGGGATGCAGGCTGAGCAGGAGCTGGGAAGCGAGGGAGGGTTGGGGCTACGGAGCAACACAGGGGACCGGGGCAGTAGACAAGGTGGATTGGGCTGAACGAGGCCCGAAGGGGGTCTGTGGGGGATGTGCTTACCTGGATGATGAACAAGGCTCAAAGGGATCAGGTCAAATCACAGAAGGCCCGAAGGTATTCACAAGGCCCTCTACTCACCTGCTTTGCACGATGGAAAGTGCAGGCAGTTGGGGCAGGACTGCGTAGGGCCTACAATGCTCTGGGAGGCAGAGCCAATCACCGGAGGGGGAGGGCTAGGGAGACGGGAATAGGGAAGTAAGCTGCAAGGAAGGGAACGCAGTACACAGGCTGGGGAGGGGGCGCACAGGGGTCAGGTGAAATCACAGAAGGCCCGGAGGTCTTCGCAAGGACTTCTACTCACCTGCCTTGCACGCTGGAAAGTGACAGGTCTGTCCGTTTAGGCTGGTGGCAGTGTACCTTTTACACAACTTTTTGTGAACTTTCATTGCAGGCTGTCTTCGCAACTGCGTTAGGGGACACAAGGGACACAATTTTTCCAAAATGATGGCTATACCTTTTTAGCCCTAAACAAGATGGCCTGTCCTTTCTTATGTCTTCTGCCCAACTAGGTGGAGAGGGTCCTCTTGTCCCTTTGTCTTTGCCAGGCTTCGCTTGGAAAGCCCATGAGGACCCTTTGAGTGACTGGCAGGACAGGAAGTGGGGGAGGTCCACCGAAACTCCCTTGTCCTTTGTCCTGCAGGGTGCCTGGGAGGAACCAGTTAAGACTGGCAGGCTGGCTGTCCCCATTGGCAGCCATCCCCAAGTTTGAATGGGGCATGCAATATGATTGATGGACTCAGACAGGTGTCCTGCATAAATCCAGAGGTCCTGGAGCTGAAACCCAGAATCAACCATGAACAGAAGAACTCAAGAAGAACAATGAAGAAGGACTACACCAGCAACTTCCAGCGACCGCCAGGGCCTGCTGATTAACCACTGCTACTCCAACACCTCAACTTCTAAGCGACAGGAAAGATCCAAAGACGACTTCCTCCCTTGGACTGGTGGGCCTAACCAATCCCAAGACAAACTGCATTTTGTGCCATCCCTTGAAGAGCTGCGACCTCCACGGCCTGCAATTCACCAATACCCTGGGACCTCGGCTGCATTGCTTTGCATAGTCTCCTGAAGCGCGGTCTGGCCTAAAACTTTGTGAGCATCCTTCTAAGCCTGCAGTGACTTGATCCAGCTCCATAAAATACCCTCACCCAAGATGAGGACAGAGAAGAGTCACCCGCCGCGACAACTGTCCTTCTACCGAGCCTGAAAAAGGTGCCAACAAACCAGAACCAAGAAGATGCAAAAGAGCTGTCTTCAGATACACTGAAGTCCCTTCTGTCGCCAAGACTGAGCAACCAGTGACCGGGTGTGCTGTCTGGCTTGCTGTCGCCTCTCTACTGGAACCATCCTGCAGCAACCATTTCTTCAGCTAAAGGTACGGTTTTACCCCTGGTACAAATTGCATGTGGGGTGTTTGCTTGATCCTACGGGCTGCATATAGCGTTATCTCGCACCCCTCCAGCTCTTCCAGAGTTACAATGGGGTCCAACCATTGTACTCTAACCCTGCCTTAGGACACTGGTCCTTGGACAAATCTACAGGGGAATACACAGATTCCCTTGCCTTTGTAAAACTAACTTTACTTACCTGCAATACTGGAAGAGACTCATGCTGGACTTTGGTCACACTGAACCTTTACCCTGTTGTCCTGCCTTTTTTGGTCCACCCCTGGTGGCACGGTGACACACTGAACACTGATAGACTCACATAAAATAGGGTTGGACTCATTAAGATGGGTTGGACAAAAGTTATAAAGGCTTGGAACAGTTTGCACTTTTACTACGTTTATACTATGTGATTTGTTACTACCAATGCTATTCTAAAGTTCTCCAACATGGGTTCTGGCATGGATTCATATGCTCATGAATATTCCCCGTCGTCAGGCCGGGAATCCTCGGTAAAAGAAAAAAGTTTCACTTTCACTTACAAACTGTATTTCTCCTCTAAACCAATCATTGCACTGAGTCATATTGCCCCAGCCAATGACTACCCTCTCTCTAAGCTACTCCTCTGGCAGCCATCTTCAGATTTTTACCACATGTTCAAGTCGCTTTTTTTTTTTTAGAAAAAGTCCTATTTTTGTCAAACAGAGCCTGTGTGCTCTTTGTCTCCATCGGCCAACAGGCGGAGATCCGTTTGTCTGTGAATTTCGGCACCCGTCAAGTGCAAGGATCGTTGAGTTTTTGTCAAAGTTTCCTGAAGGCCAGTGGGTCTATTACGCACTCCGGACCATGTTGGAAGAGAAGAAAGAGGGAATATCCCTTTCCAAGCTCTGCTCCAGCTACGGACTGCGGAACGTGTTTGTAGAGGACAAACACCATCAGTGCCTCTACTGTCTCCATCTGGACCACAGAGAAGGAGATTGTGAAATCTGCCTTGGTTTTACCAAGAGAACCATGAAGGATCGTCACAGTAGACTGGCAGCGTGGCTCAGCGCCAAGGCCTCCTCCCCGTGCCCAAAGCGGGGGCATGCCTCACCCAGGACCGGCCGGTCCCTGAAGCGGGCTTCTAAGTCTTTTGAGGGCGCCCCATGTGGGGGGGCCCAACACAAGACCAAGCACTGTGAGTCCGTTTCCATCGGGGTCGCCGCGCAAGTGGGTCCCACGATGGGCAGCGTGCGATCAACCTCACCATTTGCCTCTAACTCCAGCCATCGATCCAGCTCCTCCTCTGAGTAAATCGGCCAAACCGGCTAAGCTGCGAGAGAAGCCCCAGAAGCCTAGGGTGCAAGAAAAGGCGATCGACCTGCCCAAGAAGGCCCAGGCGGCGCAGGAAAAATCGTTGTCAATGATCGAGATGGTGGCGGCCGTTCTCTCGGAGGCCATGGGGGCTGACCTGGTCAACGTAGCCTCAACTGCAACCAGAGTGTCCCTGAAAAGAGGATGCCATTGCTAAGCCCGAATCCGACCTCTGCAGGATGCAATAAAGGGCGGGGGCGAGGAGGCCTCAGGGCAGGCCATACTCCAAGGAATTGATGAGGAAGACCAGGAGTCCATATACACGGTCCATGAAGACGTGGGAGACACCGAGGGGGACGATGGCAGACAGGGACGCCAGCACGCAGCCTAGTAGGCCTACTGCCCCAACCAAGAGATGTATTGCTGGACATCCTCTCGACCCTACACACGTCGATGTCGGAAATTCAGAAAAGCATGTCCACGGACCGGTGGTCCCGGTGGCTCCTGTGGGTTCGGATGGACTTCTGACAGAAAAGAGGAAGTGCTTCCCAGCACCTCATCAACCTCTGCACCATTCCCCCACATGCTCCCCATCCCCCCAGGGACCAGGACACGGGGACGGCCATAGCGACGGACGACATAGTCATGGTGGGCGGTTCACCGGATGAGGTGGTGTCGTTTCATCCCATGGTCGCCATAGCGTCCAAGCTCTTCCAGCTGACGCCCGAGGAGACCAAAAAGGAAGGCTTCCTCTACTAGAGGCGCATGGCAAGGCCCCTCCTGGATGACATTTGGGTACGCACCCAAGTGCCTACGGTCGCAACCCTTGCAGGACTTTGTGCTATCAGCGGTGGCGAGGAAGAGATCTAACCTCTTGTCATCCTCAGTTCCCCTGGACAGCGCGTCAAGGTGGCCAACGCGCTGGCAATCCTGGCCAGGTACGACCGGGAACTGTGGTATAAACTGCCCCTGATTCTGGAGTTGCAGGTGGAGGCGATCTCCCTCCTCCGGGAAGGTAAAGTGGCATTGGATTATGCCATCACAGTGGCCCTGGACATTGCCGACACAGGTTTCCGACAGATGGGGAATGCTGTCTGCCTCTGTCGTCGCGGGTGGCTGTGGGCAACCAACTGCCACCAGGATGTCCAAATGAGGGTACTGGAAATGCCCTTGGATGGGGACAACCTCTTCGGAAAGGCCGTTGACGAGTCCTTACAGGCCATCAAGACGGACACGATTCGTGCCCTGGGAACTCCAACAGCACCGCTATTACTTTCGTGCCTCCGGCCGAAAGTCCGGCAGATCGACAAAGGGGTTCGGTGGAGGTTCCTAGTCGTATCAGCAACCCTCCTGATCCACGACCCGTTCCAAGGCCTTTGGTGGAAGTGGCCTGCACCGCTGTCACCCCGCAGGTGGAATGCCGGATGGAACTGGCCAGGGCGTTGGACCCCTCCACCCATGCACTCCAGTGGGAGGCCGGCTGGTGGAATTCGTCGGCGAGTGGAAGAAGATCTCCAAGGACAGATGGGTGCTGGATGCTCTCGTCCACGGACATAACCTGGAGTTTCAACAACTGTGCCCGCGGATCCCTCCGGTGCCCCGGCAGGAGCAGCACATCCCTCTGCTCCTGCAGGAGGTACGGCCATGCTAAGAAAAGGGACGATAGAGCTAGTTCCACAACAGCTTCGGGCTCCGGAGTCTACTCAAGATAATTTCTTGTCAAAAAGACCAGGGGCTGGAGGGCCATTCTAGACCAGTGGCTTCTCAACAAGTACCTCAAGTCACAAAAATTGAGGATGGTCCCGTTGCAGCACATGTTCGGCCAACTGGAGGAGGGAGACTTCTTAACGATGCTGTATCTGGAGGAGGCACACTTCCACGTCCTCATTCACAGGAAGCATCGGAAGTTCCTGTGCTTCGTAGTGCAGGGAAGGCCCTACCAATTCAAGGCCCTCTCTTTCAGCCTGAAGTCGGCGGCCAGGGTGTTCACAAAGAGCCTGGCGCCAGTGGCGGCCCAACTACCTCTGCAAGGGATACATGTGTACCCATACCTGGATGACTGGCTCTTCCTGGCCAAGTCTATGGAAGTACCCGTCGTACACACAGAGAGGATCATTCAGCTGCTGACGGATCAGGGGTTCTCTGTCAATTATCCAAAGTCATGCTTCACACCAACGCATAACACACTGTTCGTTGGATCCAGGCTGAACACGGTCGCCTGCCTGGCGTCACCTTCAGAGGAGAGGGTAGCAGCCATTCTGGGGAAGGTGCGATGGCTGTTGTCACTGAAGACCACCACATTGCAGACTGTTAGGCAGAAACCTGTGCAGTTCCCTTAGGGACCACTGTAAAAGATTTAGGACTACAGATGTTGGCAGTAAACCCAATTGGTAGCAGTCCGCACCACCCAGATTTACCAGGTAGCTGTGGCTGAGCAGTCAGACCTCTCTCAAGATGAGTTAGGCAGTATATAGAGTATACATAATAGGTACAGAGATACAGTAGCACAAGCAAACACTGACCAGAGCTTTGGTGTAAAAGTATATAATTATTTATTTAAAGACACACTTGTAAATTACACTAGCACAAAAAGAGGTAAGTAAATTCAACACACAGTCACTATTATATATATATATATATACATATATACAACCCTGATTACTTGAGTAAAACAGTGAGGCAGGTTAGGCAAAGTCTACTGGAGAGCAAGGAAGTTCAAATGCCAGGCCCACTCTTAGAGAGAGCAAGCGAAATGTGTCCAGGATCACACAGTGGGGTTTTGCCCAAAGAGTTCACAAAAGATTGAAATCAAGTCAGGAAAAGTTAGTTAACAGGCCCCAGGCTAACCCAGGTTAGAAAGTCGAGGATTTACTGTCACCCCGAATGATCTGTCGCAAGGGAAGCCAGGTGAGACACAGTACCTGAAATGGGAAGAACGCTCCCTCGGGGGCGGTTGTTCCTGGCAGCGGGTGCAAGTCGGTGTTTCCTCCAGAGGAAGAGGTCTC
Organism: Ambystoma mexicanum; assembly: GCF_040938575.1. NCBI lineage: Eukaryota > Metazoa > Chordata > Amphibia > Caudata > Ambystomatidae > Ambystoma > Ambystoma mexicanum. The sequence continues at coordinate 151,986,897 of NC_090932.1, forward strand.
GACGTGGAGGAAAGATGAAGGTCGTTGCACTGCCAGGGAAGAAACCAGCCGCGGAGTTCTCCGGTTACAAGGTACTACCCTTTTCTTCGCGGTAGTGGTAAACCGTAGTTGTCAGGTTGCTGGGGTGCTTGGCACGGGCAAGGCGGCCACGAGATGGTCCGGGAAGGCGAAAAGACAGGCAAACTGGTTATCCCCACCAGTCAAAGGAAGAAGACTCTCTGGACTGGAGATCTCTGTCGTCTGGAAAAGTGGTGAGACTGTTCAGCAGGGCTCCACCGGTGGTGTCGTCGTTGCAGGTCGGCTCGGCTTCTCCCTCCTCGGATTCTTTAGGTCCTGTGGCGACTTCTGAAGTTCCAGTCCCCAAAGCCCTGCTTTTATGCAGAAAACCCCCATTCATTCAGCCTAGCTGTCACTCAAACATGCTAAGTGGTGAGCCGGGCGGCTCACTACTTGGGCCAATCACACAAGAGTGCGACTTGAGTTGCCGAGGCAACTCAGTCCAGGGTGCCTAAACCCCCTCCCACACCCCCTGTGGCACCCAGACAGAGTGGCACCACTTTTGGAGGCTTCTGTGGAGAAGCCCGCCAAAAAGTGGAACAAAGGGCTCGACTTGGGTTGGAGTCACAGAAGCGAACACAAACGTCATTTTGGAACCAAGTTTCGGCAAAAAAATACCAACCGGTGAATTTATATTAATTTAATAAACCGGCGGTATGTTCGAGGCTATATTAAAAAGTGGTAGCCTCGAACAATGGGAAAATCCCATTGGAATATATTCGCGGTTGAATATAAAAAGTAGTATCCACTGCCACAAGCCAAAACTCGGTCGCTGGGGACTGGACAGTGCCCCCTCGAACAGACCCCGTGGCAATCGAATTGCCCCGACCAGTACGTCCACAATATGATGGTTTGTACTGGTTCTGTTCACAATTTAAGACTAGTAAAGCCAATGGTGACTTTACATGCCTTGGGAGACAGTAGTCAGTCCCAGGGTATGGACTCTATAATTGGGGGTCGCTACGACACCCCTGGGTTACTGCACGGAGGGTGCTGTGTAACCCAAATATCAAAAACACATGAAACGCTATGGGGTAAAGGAACCCATAGCCCATAGAACACATACATAGTCAAAGGAACACCTCAAATCATGTCTAAGAGTGGGAGAAAAAGAATCTCACTCTTAGCAGGAGAAAAAAATAAACTCCAAAAATCTAGCAAAGCTGCTGGGGGACTCACTAGGTTGGGGAAATTAGCCTTAACAGAGAATTCTCCCTAACACGGACCATCAAGTCGCTGCTCGGCATGATGTTGTTGTGCATTTACCTTATCCGGCTCTGCAGGTTACGGATGCAACCTCTTCAGGAGTTTGTGGACGCTCGCTGGATTCAAATATCCGGAAGCTTCGCAGACAGGATCCCTCTCGACAAGAAGTTCTGTCGGGCGATAGGGTGTTTTGGCGTCCACACCAACGTCGCCTGGGGCACAGGGTTTCAAAACCCCCATACTAGGAGACGGTCATAACAGACGCTTCTCTGGAGGGCTGGGGTGCCCACACTGGATGTCTGCACGCCAGAGGCCTGTGGCTGCTGGAGGAGAAGGCTCTCCACATCAATATCCTGGAGCTGCGGCCAGTGTTCTGGACCCTCAAGTCTTTTCTTTCATCCCTGAAGGGCAAAGTGGTGAGGATCTTCACGTATACCACCACCCAATGTTCTACATCAGGAAGCAGGGGGGGGCACCCGATACCGAGTGCTCTCCAGGGAGGTTCAAGATTTGTGGCACTGGGCCGTTGACCAAGAGACGTTCCTCATCCCCTTTCACCTGGCGGGAGGCAAGAACACCATCGCCGACTCCCTCAGCAAGGAGCTGTGCTCCTGCTACGAATGGGAACTTCGGGAGGATCAAGTGGACTGCATCTTCCTCAATTGGGGCAGACCCCAGGTCTATCTGTTTGCGATGGCAGCGAACTCCAAGTGCCAGAGATTTGCCATTATGTTTCACCAGCGGAGGAGCATGGGGCAGCGTTTTCCTTCCTGTGGGAAGGCCTCTTCCTATATGCATTCCCTTTCCTGCTGCGAGTCATCAATCAACTCAAAACAGTGCCGACGCAGGATGATACTCGTCGCCCCAGCGTGGCAGAGACAGATTTGGTACCCAGACCTTCTGAATCTTTCAGCGTTGCCTCCAGACAAGCTGCCAGTGGTTGCAGATCTGCTCACCAGAGAAGGAGGCGCAATCCTGCAGCACAACCCAGTATTGCTGAAACGGAGGGCTTGGCTCCTGCCAGCCCTAGAGTTCGGAGGATACGAGTTGCCGGCGGATGCAGGGAGGTCCTTGCCAAGGCCAGAGCGTAATCAACTCTTCACGGCCCCACAGATTCTTCCGTAGTTGTTGTCCTTGGCCAAGGCTTCCATCTCCAGGTTTCTCTCCGGCTGCATCACATACTGTCATTGGTTGACCAACCGACCGTTGCCCAGCTCCACCAGTGCAATCGCTGCAACAATGGCATTTCCTGTCTGGTTTGCCCCTGCTGGACATCTGCAGGGCTGCTACGTGGAGGTCCACGCACACCTTCACGAAGTTCTACTGCGTCAACAGGGATTCCAGAGGGGGAGTACTGAGTCGGCCAGGCAGTGCTATGCAACCTGTTTGCTTGAGGTGAGTCTGTTCCAGAGGTAAGAGTAATTGCTTCTGTTGAGCCTTGCCACCTCCTGTGGTTGTGTAATGTTGTACTGCTATGTATTCATCATTCAGGAGCATGTGAATCCATGCCAGACCGAATGCTGGAGAAGGAACACGTTAATTACCTGTAAGCCCTCTAAAAAGAATTGTAGTTGGTCCTTCCAGTCCTCATGATGGCTAATGGGACTAAGGGTTTGGAGTGTGTGGTGGGGAGTCTACGGCATGGCTGCGATCCGTGTACCAGCTTTTTAAAGGGAAAGCCCACATTGCTGTGCTTGTGTTCTGGTCCCATCCCTGTTCCATGGGAACTCCATAAGTATAGCGGAAAGGGGACTTTGGAGTACAGTAGTCACTACAGTAAGTAACCTTTCCAAACTGCTTTAGTGCATTACATACACGGCTTATTTGAAATATTGGTTTTTGTGTAATTTCAGTATATCTGTGTAGTGTATTCTCTTGGGTGTTTATTTCGCTACTTTGGTCCAAACAGTAGTGCTATGTGAAGGTGTGAATGGAACTCCAAGTAGCTGCCTTGCAAATGGTATCTAAAGGTACATTTGGTATTAATGCTAGAGTAGCTCCTCTGCCCAAACTTGAGCACGCACTTGGGGTGAAAGGTAGAGTTTTCTTGCATAGAGAATAACAATTTGGCTGGCTTTATGCATTGGCTCAAAAGGGAAATCCATGAGTTTAGTAAGTGCAACGTTTAAGTCACATCCGGGAGTTGGACTTGGAGAGTGAAAAGGCATGTTGTGCAGGTGTGAAAACAATGGCTGTCGTGCCCACATCGGTGCGATCAGGATAACAGTGACTTGTTCCTGGTGGATTATTCTGTTCGGGCGTGGTGTTGGGGAAAAATGGTACGCAAATCTCCCTGACAAGTTCATCCATAGTGCATTTCCCTTGTACCCTATCTGGGGATACCTGGATACATAGTTTGGGCACTGTGCGTTCTCTTGTGTTGCAAAGAGATCTATGTCTGGTTGCCACAATAGTCTGAAGATGATGTGTAAAATATCTGCATGTATTTGCCACTTGTGCTCTGCGGGCAGCTCTAGACTTCTGCTTAAGTCGACTGCCAGAGAGTTGTGCTCCCCTGGAACAGGTTGAGACAGGAGGAATATGTTGTGGCGAAGAGACCAGTTCCAGATCTTCTGCGCTAACTTTTACGTGGTTTGCCCTGCCCTTTTTGTTTATGTAGAACATGGTAGTAGTGCTGTCCGTGAGGCCTAGAAGTGTCTTTCCCACTAGTTGATGTTGAAAGGCTTGAAGCGCTTTGAAGACTGCCAGCAACTCTAGCAGGTTGATGTGGTTTTTTGACATTGACGGTGTCCACATGGCGTGTGCGGTTTGATGGAGATAATGAGCTCCCCAACCCTGAGATTGAGGCATCTGTTGTAAAAGTGACTTGCACTGCTGGGTTGTGAAAGTGTTTTCCCCTTCTACACGTTTTCTTCTGTGCACCTCTGCAGTGCTTCTACTAGCGATTGCGAAATGACCACTAGAACGTAGCATTGACCCCTTGCTTGAGAATTTATTTTTCGCTAACCACTATTGCACTGGATGCATGCGCATACGTGAGTGTGGGACAAGGCATACGCATGAAGCCATCATCCCGAGAAGGTGCATTGGCTTTTGTACAGTTATCTGACGACCGGCTGCATAATGAGGAATTTGAAAACCGCAAGTTTTGTACCCTTTCATTAGAGGGGATCACTAAGCCTTGGTGTGTTCGAATCAATGCGCCCAGGAATTATTTTACTTGGCTGGGGACAGTTTTCTTGTTAATGGAGAACCCCAATCGGAACAAAAGTTTGATTGTAGCTTGTGTGGGCTGTTGACACATTTGTGGCATGTCTCCTGTTATGAGCCAGTCGTCTAGATAAGGGTACACTGGGATGGATTGCCGTCTTCAGTGTGCTGCCACTACTGCCAGTATCTTGGTGAACACAATTGATGCTGAGGGAATGCCGAAGGGAAGGACTTTGAACTTGTAGTGTGTGTTCCTTATCTAGAAGTGCAAGTATTTCCTGTGTGCTGGTAACATTGAAATAAGAAAGTATGCATCTTTCATATCCAAAGTCGCCATGTAATCTCCCTCGTTGAGAAGAAGGGTTACTTCTTTTAGAGTTGTCATTCGAAACGTTTGTGGTTTGACATATATGTTGGCTGGATGTAGGTCTAACTCTGGGACGTTTTGGAAGTCAAAAGCTATAGAATCATCCACAGCCTGAAAAGTGTGTTGTGAGTGTAAAGTCTCTGAAAGGGGTGAAGAGGCAGATGTACAAAGTTTGTGTTTTGACGTACCTTCTAAGGACATGGATACCTGTTTTGAAAAAAATCTGTGTACTTTTTGCAGAACTATCAGAGAACGTTGAAGATGTATGTTTCGGCGCTTGTCGTTCGGCACGGGAGTGAAAGGAATCTTTTTGTGCGGTAGTGGAAGTTGTTTCACTCGATGTCTGTTTAGGGTGTTAGTCTTGTGGCGAGTGTCAACACGAGGGCCCAGAGGACAAAAGACGCTTTGAGCCAGCATCCACTGCAATGCTTTTTTCTGATAGCGAGTGGCTGTGCTTTGACTTTTTAGATCGAACAGCTAGGGGTTGCGTCTTTATTGTGGGAGTGTTTGTGTGTGCCCTTGTTGCCGAGTGTGGTCTCCATCACAGGGCCGCTGGCCTGTTTAACAGAGGTGGGGACTGGCACAACCCATAATGTCTTCGGTGTCACTTTGTGCACCGTAGCTGCCTTGCTCTTCCTCTTCCTCGGATTCTTCTGTGCCTGTCGCGTTATCCATGTAAGACTTGGCCTGTACAGCGTATGCTGCCCACATTTTAGTAAGTCTGTTTTAAAGTTTTGGGTCGAAACAATTTACAGGACAGACCACGCTTTTTGGGGTGATCCCGCGGAAGGCAGTGATTGCACACAAAATGTGTGTCTTTCCACAGATACTTCCTATTACAGAAAGGACAGAATTTAAAAAGAGTATTTTCAAGGCAGCACAACATTGAGTGTAAAGGGGGAAGATGAGAAAAGACTATCTCAATGTATGGAAAGTATGAGGAAACCCACGATCTCTCTACTGTAACAGGCCGCAGCCTGGTGTAGGCCAAAAGTCAGCGAGTCATCGACAAGAGAACGGTTGCCGAAGAGCCTTGGAGTTTGATGTTCACCGAACATCACAGAAGATTTGATCGTTGAGCGGTAGCGAACAAATAACTCTACATTCATACTTTTAACAATGCGGTTAGGCAAGAAACTCTGCATAGAGCGACTGACCACGATGGAGGACAAAAAACTATCTGAGGGCTCTCAACGTGTGAGGGATCATGGTTACAATACAAGTCACACTAGGGATAGTATTACAAACTTGTGTCACGCTCACCTGGTCTCTGCGGGGATGTTGGGGCACGGTTGCAGCCCACCCTGGAACCGGCTCCCCTGGGTCAGGCTTCTTCCCAGCTTCTGTGTTGTGGACTGCTCTGGTTTTTGATACTGCCCCTGTGAGAATACGAGAGGCCGTAAGAATGCTGTGATATGGCTGTAGTTTCCCTCGAACACTTCTTCCCAGAATGTGGTGAGCATGCATTTACCCATATAGTCTCAACTGTTTATTTATGAGGGTGAGCTCTCCGTCCTGCTTCTCAAGTGCAGGGGCGCTTTAAATGGACCTAGTTCCTTCACTGGTCCATGTGCGTGGTAGCCCAGACTGGCTGTGACTGGTCCACTTCTAAGGTAAGTGTTCTTCAACAATGATTATTGTCCGTATTCTTTTGCAATGTCTTTTTTCCCATGATTATTGTTCGTATCCCTTGTAATGCCGTTCCTACTCCCCAATAGGTGATGAGAGGCCCAGCTGAGCCGCGGTGCTGGAAGCGAGGCCCAGTGGAGTCCTGGGGAGTTTACAATGTCCAAATAGATGGTAAGTTTGGTTCTATGGTCAGCGCGAGGATTGTGTTGCGCCTGACCTTAGCGTAATGTCTTTGTTGTTTGTAACCTTATTTGTCCTTTTATCCTGCAGGGATGGCGTGGCGAAGTCAGACGGGGAGCAGCTATCTGAAGATCTGCCGGCAGGTGATGGATGACTGGAACCGCGAGGATGCGGCCGAGATGAGCTCCTGCGTAAGTGTTGGAAATCCGGAACAGTTAAGGATGCGCTCCGACAGTGATGACTGCTAGGATCAGGTAAGATGCGCTGCAGGTGATGGTATTGCTGGAATCAGGTAAGGTTCGCTTCTGGCGATGGTATTGCTGGAGTCAGGTAAGATGCGCTTCTGGCAATGGTATTGCAGGAATCAGGTAAAATGTGCTTCTGGTGATGGTATTGCAGGAATCAGGTAAGGTGCGCTTCTGGCGATGGCCTTGCTGGAATCAGGTAAGCGCTTCAGGCAGCGGTGAGCGTTACGCTATGAGCAGACTAACGCGAAGCGCTGGCATGCGGGCGGGGCAGGCTTAAATAGCCTGGTCCCAGCCACGCCCCTTTGCTCTGCCTTGTGGCTCCACCCTGCCACTCCCAGAAGATGCTGCACGTGTAGCCCAATGCATTCCAATGGCCACGCCTGACCTGGCTGCATGTGGGGGCCCTGCAGAGGGTGAAATAGCACATGCACTAGAATAAAAGTGTGCAGAGCACACTTTCTCATGAGCCTGGCGCAAAGGCGCCAGGACTGGGTCCAACTGGGCTCTTTAAGTGATGGAGCTTGTGGTCCTTGCTCGGTGGCCATGACAACATGCCCAGTTGACGTCCCTTTTCGAACTTCGAAAACAAATCATGGAATACTCCACACCTGCCACTAGTGACGGCCTATGTCCCAAGAGCGGACTCCGAGGTGGGTCAAGCAGTGTTAAGACATCTTCTTGCTACTTTACCTTCTAACAACCCACCACCTTCTCCAGGTACTGCTTGCTAGTCTATGCAAAGCATGTGATTCTAAGCAGATCCAAAAGCCTCAGAAGGCATACATTACTCACCTTAATCGTGCACCCAGCCTTCCTCCCCTTTTGGAGTTGAAGGTACATGGACATCTTACATCTTTTCTTCCTTTCCTGTACTCGTGCATAAACTCTGCTCCCTCATGCTAGAGACAAAACAATCTGAGGGACCTCGATGCTTAGATTATGGCACCAGTACACGTCACACTAGAGATAGTATTACAAACACACCCAGTTGACATCCCTTTTCAAAGTTCGAAAACAAGTCATGCAATAATCCTCACCTACCACTAGATGTCGGCCTATGCAAAGCATGTGAAGCTAAGCAGATGCAAGCATCAGAAATAAGATTACAGTGAGTAATATATCCCGTACCTATCCACCAGCCTTTCATTCTCCCGTGATTGAAGACTGGCTGCTCTCCCAAAGCAACCAATAAAGAGAATTTGGTTTATCTTTTGCTTGGAATCCTGTGTATCTTTAGGATAGATGATTTGACACTGTCAACAGACATGTTCTTTACGCCCGTACCTACAGTGTTGGAAGACTTGCATAATGCCAATATTAGTACTGTAAGAATGTTTCAGTGCTGGCTGAGAAATACTTTCAGGCTTGACTCCCAAATATGTTACCAGAAGTGCTATTGTTAAATGGTTACATTGTGTCTGTGCCCTTTCTATGCTTGGTCACAGTACACCTTCGCCTACAGAACACTTGGTGGGGGAGAGGGGCCTTCAGGGCAACATCAAAATAACACACAACTCCTTACATAAGGAACCTCATTCAAACAAACATATACACAGTTTTCTTAAACAAAACCTTGGTGCAGACAACTGCTGTAATGATCTCTCTGCCAGGACACCCAGCAAGTGCTTGTAGCAGCAGGTCAGGTGATTTCTCCTTACCCCTCTCTGCATAGGAATCTTGCAGACAGCATTGTGACCCTGCCTCCAGCCTGAAAACGGGCAGAAAGGGAGGTGTGTACCCTACAGACCAGATTTTCCAGTTCATTTAGCAACATCGAGTCCCCCCAATGCCTTTACAGAGCTGTGCATACATTTGGGAATGGGCATCTGGTGTCTAACCCTAGCCCATGCACAACAAAGTGCACCCGCTTAGGTACACCAGTCTAGTCATTTGCAAAGAATCTAAATCTATTTTGATTCTTAGTAAATGTAAAAGCTGTATTTGCATTATGAAGCAAGTGAAGGTACTTGCTCAGTGATGCAGCTGAAATCAACATTTTCTTCTGTTGCCTGGGACCCTGAGGGCGCTGCAAAAATGGAGGGATGGTACCAAGCAGCCCGGGCCGGTAATCCACGCCTCGTCCATTGTGGAATGGGTTGGTGTAAAGTGCCTACTACAGTTAAGGGAAGCACAGACACTACTCGCTCTCTCCCTTGACCTTCTCTCAGCACCTTTTAACATGCCTGAGCATCATGGGTAGCTTACTGGGCTCAGCTATTCCACCAACTACCTACCTCGACCAAACGTGCTGTTAAGGATTTCAATCAAGCGACACACACCTTGGTTTCAGTCTAGTATGTAGCGCACAATTGAAATGCTTTTCTCCCTATTTTATGCAGATTCAATTTTGAGATGGTACACCACTCATATTGCACCCCCTTTCAAATACCCCGGGTCACAATGGACCATGAACCAGACTGGTTGGTAAAATGCAATATTTATTAATTTATTTTAAAATTCAAAAGAAATCATACCGTTTTTAATAGGGGGCAGAAATCACCAATGGGGTGATAATTCCAATGAAAATGTGAGCAATGCACTAGGTTTAACCTTCTAGTGGAAAATATACACAGCACAGCGTAATAGGGGTACTTTTTGGTTTAGGAAAGATAGCACCCAAGTTGGGATTTCCCCCTGCAATATTCCCTCACCCTACAAATAAGGAATAAGAAACAGGAAAGAGAATCCAAATCTGACCTTCCCTCCCCAAATAAGACAGAAAAAACGGATTTTAAACCCCTTGCAATGTTATGAAATGACACTCGGAAATGGACAAATAAATAATGAATGTCTGTTAAAACCCTGAAGCAAATATAATTCCTCACTAAAGAAACAATGCAAAGACACTAAAAATCACAAATAATGGATGACCAAAAGCATACAGTTTGAAAATGAGTGGAATGTTTAAAACAGATTGCAGCAAAATGACACATGTAAAAGTTGCATTTCTTTCAATTCCCTCCTTAAATTACCTGAATGTTTTTTAATAAAAACAGGTGAAATACACTGATTTGGAGTTTTTGGGCTTGGGGTTAGAGGTATATCACAGGGACAATATGGAAGTGAAAGTAAGTCTCTAGCTGTTAAATTGGAGGAGTTATGCAAGGTATAAAAAGGTGCGCTTTGAGTAAAATGAACCCGTGAAATAGGAAAGGAAATCAGTTGTGACAAGAACAGTTTTACTTTAAACTAGAGTATTCAGGCTAGGCCACCAAAGATGGACACAGTAAGATCCAAGGTTGATTCGCGAGTTCAACCCTCTCACCCCAGCGCCCAACGCTGGCGGAAACCAGTCCGATCACTCGAAATAGGACAAATGGCATAGGATTACACAAGACAAAATAGAAAAGAGAAATGGCAGATAATTCTGACAGTTTTACAAGTTATCAGGATAAGGATAGGATGACTTGGAGAGTGTGATAAAGGAACAAGGCAATACAAGGTATACTATGGGTTTCTATGGGGTGGTAATCTATACTGGCAGTCCACTTTTAGTTTTGGGATTTTTGGACCGTCAACGGTTCTGGTCACTACACGGCAGCACGCCTGGCAAACTGCTGGGCAGTTCTGGTCACCGGATGGCAAGGACAGGAATGGCAACTCTGGTCACTGGATACTAAAGGTCAGTTGGATGGCAGCGGGCATGCAGTTAGTGGGGAGCAAGCCAAGCTGGTTCAGGATGCAGAAGGTACCACAGCTTTCCCCTTTTTAATGGGAGATGAGTGGGTTTTCAGAATTGAGGCCTTGTTGGGAATAGGATCAGCACTGCTTGGGTTTTGCAGTGGGCCCTGGAGTAGAGTCAGCAATGCTTTGGCCTTGTAGTTGAGGTCTGGAATCTGGATGATGAATGGAACAGGAACCCAGCGCAAGAACTTACGGAAGAGTGTGTGTGTGTAAAGAGTCTTGTCGGGGACTATTATATATAATGCTTAGTGACATCATCAAAGTATATGGCTGGGCAGGTTCTGCTAAACACGCCTCTACCAACTCGATAGGGCAATCAATGTTGGCTGCCTCCCCTAGGATGTGACTCAGTTTAGGGGTTGTACTTTTATGAGGTGAAAAAACTGCCCACAGACCTTTTTGCCAAACATCATAACAGAATTTAGACATTTGTACAGTTGTGGCATATTAGCCAATGACATGAGCAGGTTACAAATTTTATGCAGAACATTCCACTCCAACTCTGAACTCTGTGAGACATTGTTTCGCTCCTCTGATACATTTTGGTAATTTTGAGTATGAAAGATTCTGCCTAAAATTCCATGACTTTATACAAATGTGTGGTTTATCATAAGGGATGCAAGTATAAAAATGTGCATTTGCAACATGGATGCTTTTCTTATAATCCCGATTCTTTGCCATTTCTATTCCGAAGGTGTCAGTGACTTCTACATTGTCTCAAATTATAAACACATAATCACTTTTAAACTGCGAGATTTTTACAAAGTCTTGCTTCAAAGATAAAAGTCTTTAAAGTTAATTTATAAAATAGTCTTTGGAAGCAAATGGCAGTCCTTTGTCCTGCACTGGACCATTTTGTTTTCTTTTTCAGCTACCACCAACTGTTACTTCCCCCACAGGGAGGATGGGTTTTTCCAGCTTGATTGAATGTTTATTGCCCTTTATCCACTTTGCACTTTGATGTCCCAGAATTTCTATTGAAAGAGGCCCCTGCCCAGACTGAAGACTGATTAGTATGTGAAGTTTCCTTGTCCTGGTCAGTCACAGTTTTTCAACCTAGCAATTATCACTTTTGTGTCCTGGAAGTTTATGGTGGCTCCCTTCCTTGGGGGAAGCCTTAGCTCTGCCAACTAGAATAACTTGTTTTTGGAAGCTTACAAAATCTAGCCAAGTAAGTTTAAAACCTTTTTTATTTTCTTTTATTTGATCCTGAATCCAAAAAAACAAGCCTGTGGAATAAAAATAGCTCATATGTGTTTGCCAGCAGCCAACCCCTTCTCATTGCTAGGCACAGACAAGCTTTCATTCAACATATTACTTTTCCTTTAAAACAGGCATTTAATTTTATTTGGTTTGCAAAGCCACATGTGATGAAAACAGCTAGCATTTCCTTTCAAATTCAATTTTGGCATCTGACTTCCCAATATTGTTTTGCAGCCATAGTTCGTTTCTTGTACACAACAGTCTGTACAAGGCAAAGGTCTTCTGGAATGGACATGTGCACAGAGCTATGATTTCTTTTGAAGAGTTAATTCCTTTGATACTTTGTAGCACAAAATAAAGTGTTTCCCATGCACGGCAGAAAGTGAAGTTTCTTGTTGATTTTTCATAGTTGTTTTGGCAGGGCCTGTCATTAAGGAATCATGCTTGGTTTTGCTGAAGAGCAATGAGATATACTGGGCATGGCAGGGACTTATTGATCACAGTGGTTTCAGAAAGAACACCTGGAATTGGCGCCAAAGCAGCATTTTTTAAAGGTGAAAAAGTTTCCTTTTCAATGGGGATTTTGGGGTTTGCAGCAAAGCAACGTTGCTTTTTCACTTTCTTCCTTTTGTATATGTCAGAACACACTAGCACGCTCTCTGTGTGTTCCCTGGTTCCATCCTGCCTGATGTGTGTTTGGCAGTACGGTGCAGCCGTTTTTTGTTGTTGCTGCAAAACGCAGTTTTGAGGCCATGGCACTCACAGGAGCCAGCGCCGCCATTTTGCTGCATCTGCACAAATGCAGCTTGGTGATGTGGAGAAATACTGTTGAGTGGGTCAATATATCCCACAGCGCACACATGTTATAATCTTTTCTCACAATCTTTCCCATACCTTGGACTACGGTCCCCCGAGGTCTGTTCCCCCTCTCCCACTGTTAGGGAGAATTCTCAGAAATGTGCTAATTCCCTTCTCCTTAGAGACCCCCCATCTCCTTTTGCTGGACTTAAGGACTTTTAATTTTTAACCTGGAGAGGGTGAGACCTTTTTCCAACTCTCATGTATTTTCCTGTGATTTGGACTTTGCGTTTCTTTTGACTTTTGAGTCTGACGAACTCCATAGGCATCATCTTTACATTGTGTCACACAGCACCTTCAGTGCAGTGACACAGAGAAGTCGCTTAGATTTCCCAAAGGTTTAAAGACCTTCTCTTGGTTAAACTGCTGTTTCCAAGAGCAGTGAAGGGAAATTGACTGTACTTACATTTGTAACTTTCTAGACCCAGCACACACTATTTTACAATGGAGTGCTGGAGGGGTTACTTAGAATCCCCTTTGTCTAGTTTCTCATGTAACATTTTTATGTTACCCTTTCTACAATTAATGGCTGGTGGCTGTGATTTACTTTTTCCTACCATTGTGTGTTTTTACAGCGGGCTGCAATTGCAGCTGCAGTAAGACACCCATGGGTGCCCATTTTGTCAAAATGTCCGGGTCGTCTTTTTTCACCATTTGTTGTTGTAAAGGTCCTTCTTGAGATTTACTCTGTACGTCAAACCAGGTTCGGTCCCTTTGTTCATTTTGTCTTTGGTGGGATTCACTGGTGAAGCCTGCCTCTGGCTCCAGCATGTCTAACAGGGGCAGGAAGTGAGGGAGGTACCCAAAACTCCCTGTGCTTAATCCCCTTGGTTACAGGAATGCACCCAAAAGGTGATTGGCCGGCTGGAGGACAGCCACCCTGTTGTGTGAGTGACAGCTAGGCTGCAAATGAATGGGAGAAACCTGCATAAAAGGCGAGGATTTTTGCTTGGAAGGCAGAGTCGACCACTGGATGAAGGAATCCAAAGAAGAACCTGGAAGAGACGGTTGCTGCAACTCCTGGACCATTGGTTTGCCCGGTGAAGCCCGGCTGCATTGCTGAAGCTCGCAATTCGCCTCGACTAGAGAAGCCCTGCAACGGACGACTTCCCCCTTGGGTTGGTGGGACCAATCAACCCCAAAGCGAACTTGTCTGGACATCCTTTCGGAGCTGGCTGTACTTCCATTGCTGCTGCAGGAAGAGTGCCAGGGAGAGGAACACCAGATTGAGTGCATCGCTTGTAAGTCGGACCCGAGCTACAGGAAGATACTCTGCACTCCCATGAAGCAGGACTGGCCAAGCCTGAGCCACCTCGACAGAGTTCTGGACCAAAGATGCGAGGAAAGTCCATAAAGGTATCCGAGAACCGCAGTGGTGCTGTTTGCGAGATCCGCGAGGAGCTGAAACCGCAAAGTGCCGCTGATCTGAAGTTTGCCCATTGCTGCCGCCAACCTTCCATTCGTAGTGCATGAGTCCCAGATGTCGTCCCTCTTGTCCCCACGACTGAGGCCCAGAAACACAGAATCTGCCGACCTACACAGGAACAGGAGCCATCCGAGTCCAATTTTCTTCAAACCAAAGGTACTGTAAAACTAAGGGGACTTACCTCTTGTTGTGTAGCCTTGCTAGTTCTCAGTTGGGACTTTTCTTGGTTGTTTTGCAGAGTTGCTTGCAGCGTTGTCCCTCACAAGCCTCCCAGCTTGTGGCCCTACAGTGATTTCATTTTCTGCAAAGACTTCTAACACTTTGTGCAAGACTTTTACTTGCCTACCAGACGTGATTCAGTTCACCTAGACTTTTTGCTCAATTAACATTGATTGTCCTGGCTCCCTGAAAAACTCTTCTTACCTCTGACTTTGTGCTTTACCTTTCCCCCAGGAAAGGGTTAATTTACTTTGCATTGGAGAGTTCAAAAAGTACCTACCTGTTTAAGAATATTTGTTAACCATGGTTTCATTCCCTCCTCTTTTCCTTTTGACACTAAACCTCAGTATTGCTCTAAATGTACCAGTGGTATATCAAATGTCCACAGTGCCTTGTTATTTAAGTCACTCCAGGGTGTAGGAAGTGTCTGTTTGCCATCCCCAATGGGTATCTACTAATTTATTGAAACTGATTGTGTGTAGTTTTGAAGCATTATTTGTGTGTTGCATATATTTGCTCCCTCTAAAGAAGGCATATTCAACTGACTGTTAAATTAATAAATAATTGTTTAATCAAGAAACCTTGAGTGTAAGTGTTTATTTGGATACTTGTCACTGTGAATCTCTGTGTGATAACCCTACACCTCACATTGACCCCTCTTGAGATAAGCCTGGCTGCTCAGTCACTCTAGCAACTTGTGTAGTATATGCTTATATCAAAGGTTGCGTTAACTATTGCCAAGAGGACAGGGCTGATACAGTCTCCCACAGGGTACTGCATACAAACTTGCCTAACACACCCCACCAAGCGTGTGAGGTCATACTAATGGGATAAAGGCGCTATACAAATAACAAACTACTACTACGTAATTCAGCTATACCCAGAGGAATCTTCCTAATAGCAGAGCATGCGTCCTGAATGTGCTACAAAAAAGCAGAGGCATTAACTCCCACATTTAACGCCATTTTGAATGGGAAATCAACAGACCATTCTGTATTGATTTGACTGGAAGAATCCAAAGCAGCTGTCTTGGCAACAAATGTAAATGCCAAGATGTTGCTTTCAAGCTACCGCAGCAGGGTCCTTTTAAAAGACTGGACAAGTAAATATGCTGTTTTTCCTTTATTTTGTTTACTTAGAACATGTTTCATGAACACAAAAGAATCAGAATTATATTATTCTAAAAATCACACGATTCACTCCTTTACCACTCATCAGGAGCAGCTTCCCTTTGACCTGCAGCTTTGTGCTTAGAAGTGTTGCAGACAGCTAAGGTGGCGATGGGGGTTCCATGTGTTAATATTCCCGCAAAAATATCGCAATACAAAAATATTGCCATATTTTTGCAGCAATATTGAGGCATGGACCCTGCGGGGGACACCCCCGCAACCCCTGCATTATTTTTAAATGTGCCGGGGACACCCACGCTCACACAAATTATCCCCCCCAAAAATATCGCCTACGGCGTTCCAGACGACCATATATACGACAATATTTTTGGTGGGGATAATATGTAGGGATATCGCGATGGGTGTAATATAAAAGCTTTTTAACATTCATTATGCATACACATGCAGCTGTTTCGAATGTGTGCACTGGTTTATACGTTTTAAATATGGTCTCATGTTGGTCCCCTGTGTATGTAAATTCTGAATAAGGGCCAAGGGCGTATGATTACCAGAGTCATCCTAAAGATAAAATATATCTTTCCCTTTTGTACTTGCTGCCATCCAAACTCTACACACTTAATACATGTTGGGAAAAGTGATCATTGGACAGCACACAGTAACAACAAAAATCAATAACAGTGATAATAGTGATAAGTTAAACAAGTGATTGATGGAACACTTCATCATGACCACTCACCTCGCTCCGGGCACCTTACATTCTATAGTTTTTACATCCTGAAGCAATGAGCGACTTTCACCAGACTAAAAATGCAATTAAAAAACCAACTGCTTAATACTAATTTGGACAAAATGTCCTTCTTTAGAAGAAACAAGTAAAATAATGTAGTTATCCCTACGTGCTGAAAACTAATCTCTGTATATCGTTTCATTTTTGTTGCAGGTTGCTTCTGAAGATCTAGCAATAGACTGCCGTCTTGGTCAGAAAGAAGGGCGACCATTTGCAGGGGTTACAGCATGTATGGACTTCTGTGCACATGCTCACAAAGATCAACATAATTTATATAATGGATGCACAGTGGTAAGAAGACATTTGTTTTACATTTAAATCCATTGTTTTCAAAAAAGTCTAATCACTATCACCACATGAATTAGTTGATGAATTAAAGCAACATTTGGTAGTTCTGGATTGGCATCTGTAGCTACCTGTTTTTTCTGGTTTCTTTGAAAAATAAAAAAATCTCTGACATTATCAAAAAAGAAATGATAGCTCTAGTGGGATTGTTTGGTGGGGAAGTGCTGGCTGAACAGTCCCCTTATGACATTCTTTACACATGTATTTGTTTTTGGTATTCATGGAGCGATCAATGTCCGATTTGCACATGCAGCCCAAATCCCCACGTTTCAGCTCATTGAACGTGAGAACTAGCAATAGGTAGGTTTTTGTGTTCAGCAATGGTATAGAACATTGGTCCAGATAGATGGTGTAAGATGTCCTCTCTTTAATTGAAAGGAAGTGAAGGAGTTGAGTGTATTTTGACCAAGCCTTGGAAGACCAAGGATTAGCATGGACTGCATGTTCAGCTCAGGTTGTTTTGCTAGAGGATGAATGGAGGTTTCTCCAGCATGGGGTCTGGCATGGATTCACATGCTCATGAATATTCCCCGTCGTCAAGCCGGGAATCCTCGGTAAAGAAAAAATCAGTATCAGTTTTGTTTCTGATCTGCCTTTCTCAGTAGTAACCAATCACTGGTCTCTGGGTCATACTGCCCCTAGCCAATGACTGCCCTCTCCCTAAGCCCCGCCTCTGGCAGCCATCCTCAGATTTGTACCGCACGCTCAAGTGTTGGGAGTCCTCGTGTTTAGCTCTCAAGCTTTTGCAGCGTTTTCGTGCTTTTTTCATAGAGAATTTCTAATTTTTCGGTCAAATAGAGCCTCAAGCTCCACCGTCTCTACATCCGATTAACGGGGATCCGTGTCGGATTTTTCTACGCTCCTCAAGGGTGAAGATTTCGTCGCGTTACGCTTCTTGGAGGAGTCCAGTAGTTTCTGCCGCCTACCCGAACATGGCCCAGGAGAAAGGAAGCTCGACGCCCGGAAAGCTGTTCATGGTTTGCCCTGGATGCCAGCTGCAGAATGTGTTCAAGGAGAACGAGCAGTCAAAATGTCTCTACTGCCTTCATGAGGACAAAACGCACGTGGAGAAGGACTGTGCGTTTTGCAGTAACATGTCGGAACGGACCATCGGGGACCGACACCTTCGTCTCTCCAACTGGCTGGAAGGAAAGAGCCTGTTAGGTGAGAAGAAGAAGAAGTCTGAGCGGTCTTCTAAGTCCTGTGAGGGCGCCCCAGCGACGGGGGCCCAACAGAAGGCAAAGCACTGCAAGTCCGCGGGCACCGGGAGCGCCGAATGGTCGGGCTCCTCGGCTGCCAGGCAGGGCGCATCCTCTCCAGCGCCATCAACCACGAGCCAATGCTCTGGCTCAGGGAAGAGGAAGGCCGAGAACCCGGTGAAGCTTCTGGAGAGGCCCCAGTCGAGCTCGAAGGATCCGGCCGAGGGGGAGCGAGGCGGTGACCCTCCCCCCAAGGTGAAGGCCACAGGCCCACATAAGGTGGTAAAAAGCTTGATTCACCCGGCCAAGGCCTCTATCGAGGAAGTCGCGGCAGCCCTGGCGCAGCCTGTGGAGGCAACCTCGGGGCCCAGAGTCTCCCTGCCTCCGCGAAGGGAAGCCTCTTTCAGACCCATCAAAAAGACCCCCGTGAAGACCCCAGCGGAAAAAGAGGGGGGGGGGGGCGGTGGCCATTTTGGACACGGACACAGCATCCAAGGAGGAGCTGGTAGAAGTCTTAGAGGGCCTCGAAGAGGCCCGTTCTCAACGGAAGGGATCCCGACAAAGGTGACGACGAGAGCGACGGCGCACCGGCGAGGGTCCTAGTCACCCGTCGCTCCCGTCGCTTCCAGAGCCGCAGGACAACTTGGCGGCCATTTTGTTGGCAATACAATCCTTATGTTCGGAGATAAGGACGAGATTGCCCTTACCACTGACGGAGGAACCGGAACCAGGCTCGACAGAGGAGCCAGAGCCAGGCCCGGCGGGAAGCCCCCCCAAACAAGAGAAGACGGATCCATCCAGCCCCGCCTTTTCAGCCCTCGCGGCCTACTCAACCTTTGCCCACGTCTCCCCCCCCCCCCTCTCCCTGGGGATGACACGGGAACGTACACGGCCACGACGGGTACCGACGACGGGACGGAGCTCCTCGCCCCCAGCCTGGGCCTCCCCGCCCGACGAGATCGGATCTTTCCATGGGATGATAGCCATGGGCATCCAAGCTTTTTCGGCTCTGTCCCAAAGAGAAGAAGGAAGGTTTCCTTTACCAACGACGCGAGGCCAAGAGGAAAGCAGTCCTCGCCGTGCCTCTGCTGGATGACATCTGGGACGAGGGTCTCACCTTCCTCAAGAACCCGTCTACGACACCTGCCAAGAGGGATCGGTACGAGAAGAAGTACCGGGTCCCCGATGCGGCCCCTTTGTGCCTTAGGGCACAACCGACCCCTGACTCGGTCATCTCAGCGGCAGCCAAGAAGAAAGCGGGGGGGGGGCATCGGCCTCAACGTCAGCTTCCCCGCTGGACGCTGAAGGAAAGAAGCTGGACGCAATGGGACGAGTTATCTCATCGGCGGCAACAACGATTAAGGCGGCCAACGCCCTCGCGTTCATGGCCCGCTAGGACAGGGAGTTATGGTACAAGATCGCCCCCCTGTTGGACTTGCTACTGGACGACAAGAGGGCCGAGGCCCGGGAGATCTTGCAAGAAGGCGAAGTGGCGTCGGACCACCCCATTACGGTGGCAACGGACATTGCCGACACCGGTTTCTGCCAGCTAGGCAATGGCGTTTGCCTTAGACGACGAGGGTGGCTCAAGGCGACGGATTTCTGCCAAGATGTACAAGCCAAGGTTTTGGACATGCCGTTCGACGGGAACAATCTCTTTGGGAAAACAGTGGATGAGTCCCTCCAAGCCATCAAGGCGGACACGGAGACAGCTAAGGCCCTAGGCGTTCTCCGGCAACGAAGGCCGTCCTTTCGGAGCACCGGAGGCAAGCAGGGTGCCGCCAAGGGATTCGGCGGTGGCTCCTCTACGTACCACCAAGCGGCCCGCACCCCGCCGCCGTCCTCGCCAGGGAGGCCAAGGGGGCAAGGTGTCCTCCAAGCAAGATTGAACCGACCGTGGTGTCGGGCCCTCACCGAAGCACCCCGGTGGGAGGCCGGCTGGCGAAGTTCGTCAGCATGTGGGAGTCCATCTCCACCGACCGTTGGGTGCTGGACGCCCAGGCCCAGGGGCACGCCCTCGAATTTCTAAAAAAGTGCCCCCGCATTCCACCCGTGGCCAGGAAGGAAAATCACGTCCCTCAACTGCTATTGGAGGTAAGGGCGATGCTCAAAAAAGGTGCCATCGAGCTCGTCCCAAAGAGGCTCCGGGGCTCCGGAGTATACTCAAGGTACTTCCTTGTGAAAAAGAAGACATGAGGATGGCGACCCATCCTGGACCTGTAACGACTGAACAAGTACATCAAGGCACAGAAGTTCCGGATGGTCACCCTACAGCACGTGCTGGGACAGCTGGAGGAGGGCGATTGCCTGTCGTCGTTGGATTTGGAGGATGCATGCTTTCACATCCCCATTTCAAAAGGACACCGAAAGTTCCTCAGGTTCGTGGTCCAAGGGCGGCACTACCAGTTCAAGGCACTCCCGTTCGGACTGAAATCGGCACCCAGGGTTTTCACCAAGTGCCTCGCTCCAGTGGCGGCGCGGCTGCTCCTACAGGGGATCCACGTCTACCCCTACCTAGACAATAGGATCATCTGCGCAAGGACAAGGGAGCTCGCCGTGGAACACACAGCGAAGACCGTCCAGCTACTCACGGATCTGGGGTTCTCTATCAACTTCCCCAAGTCCCACCTGGTCCCCTCACAAGTCGCACTGTTTCTGGGAGCCAAGCTCGACACAGTGGCGCGTCTGGCCTCACCGCCAGAGGAAAGGACAATGCCATCCTGGGAAAGGTGCAGCGTCTGCTGGCCATGGACGTGGCCAAGGTGAGGTCCATCAAGTCCCTCCTCGGGATGATGTCCTCCTGCATATATCTCGTGCGCCTGTGCAGGCTTTGGATGCGCCCTCTACAGGAGTTCCTCGACGTCCGCTGGATACAAGCAAAGGGCAGCTTCAAAGACAGGATCCCCCTCAACGAGACCTCGTTTGACTCCCGGAGGAGAAGCCGCTCCGCATCAACATCCTGGCGCTCCGGGCAGTGTTCTGGGCCCTTAGGTCCTTTCTCCCGTCCCTCAAGGGCAAGGTTGTGAGGATCCTTACCGACAACACCACCACATTGTTTTACATACGGAAGCAGGGCGGAACCAGGTCCCCAGCCCTATCCAAGGAAGCCCGGGATCTGTGGCATTGGGGCGTTGCTCAAGGGATGTTTCTGGTGCTGTTTCATCTGGCAGGGATAAAAAACACCATCGCCGACTCACTCAGCAGAGAGCTGCGCTCGTGCCACGAGTGGGAACTATGCCAGGACCAAGTGGACCAACTCTTTCAGCAATGGGGCAAACCCGAGATCGACCTGTTTGCGACAAACTCCAAGTGCCAGAGGTTCGCCAGCAGGTTTCCCCAACCGAGGAGCATGGGCAATGCTTTCTCTTTCCCCTGGGACAGCATGTTCCTATATGCGTTCCCTCTGTTGCCGTTGCTGCTCCGACTCGTCAACCAGCTCAAGAAGTCCCGGTGCAGGATGATCCCCGTCGCACCGGCGTGGCCAAGACAGATCTGGTTCCAGGACCTTCTGGACTTGTCAGCGTCCCCACCAGTCAAGCTGTCGGCGGATGCAGATCTTCTCTCGAGAGAAGGAGGCGCCATTCTTCATCACGACCCAGAGTCGCTGAACTTGCAGGCTTGGCTCCTGCAGCACTAGAGTTTGGAGGGTACGATATCCCTGCCGACTGCAGAGAGGTTCTTGCGAAGGCCAGGGCGTCCTCAACTCTCCAGTGCTACGGACATAAGTGGAAGAGGTTCTCTATCTGGTGCCGGGCACAGAAGATTAACCCTCTGCGGATTACATCCCCTCAAGTATTGCCGTACCTACTGTCGCTAACCAAAGCTGGACTATCTCACGCTTCAATCAAGATACACCTGCCAACGATTTCCCGATACACCAGGACTACAGGGCGGTCATCCCTGTGGTCTCATCGCCTGATTAAGGAATTTATGAAAGGACTGTTTCGATCATTCCTGCCAGTGAAGGCACCAGCCCCGGCGTGGGAGCTCAACGTGGTGCTGACCAGGCTCATGGGTCCGCCATTCGAGCTGTTGCATTCGGCCCCGTTGAAGCTTCTGTCGCGGAAAACAGCGTTCCTGGTGGCCATCACCTCCGCACGACGCGTGGGAGAGATCCAGGCGATATCCTGCAAGCCTCCATAACTGACCTTTCACGATATGAGGGTAGTGCTGAGGACTCGCCCCTCCCTCATGCCCAAGGTGCCGTCGGACTTCCATCTGAACGAGCCCTTGGTGTTACCAGTTTTCTTCCCGTCGCCTTCGTCGCCGGCTGAACTTTGCACTCGCTGGATGTAGCAAGAGCGCTGAAGTTCTACGTGGACCGAACAAAGAGTTTTCGGAGGACATCACAGCTGTTTGTGAAATTTGGACCTGTGTACCAAGGGAAGGCTCTCTCGAAGGCTTCCATTTCCAGATGGCTCTCCGGCTGCATCATGCACTGTCATCGGTTGGCAAACCAACCGTTGCGCGGCTGTCCGAGAGTCCATTCCACCAGAGCTATCGCTGCTACCACGACGTTCTTGTCTGGTGTGCCCCTGCTGGACATCTGCAGGGCTGCTACGTGGAGGTCGACGCACACCTTCACAAGATTCTACTGCGTCGACCGGGATTCCAGGGAGGAGTCCAGGGTCGGCCAAGCAGTGCTGCGCAACCTGTTCGCATAAGGTGAGCCTGGTGAGGAGGTAAGAAATGCTTAATGCTTAATGTTGAGTTTTGATGTAATGCTTAATGTTGAGCCTTTGTCACTTCCCGTGGTTGTGCATGTGTGTACTGCTATGTATTCTTATATTCATGAGCATGTGAATCCATGCCAGACCCCATGCTGGAGAAGGAACAAGTTAATTACCTGTAACTGTTGTTCTCCAGCATGGGTCTGGCATGGATTCACATGCGAACCCTCCCCCCTACCCCTCTGCTGCTCTTCACGTGGTCATTCTGAGGATGGCTGCCAGAGGCGGGCTTAGGGAGAGGGCAGTCATTGGCTGGGGGCAGTATGACCCAGAGACCAGTGATTGGTTACTAGTAGAAAGACAGATCAGAAACTAAACTGATACCGATTTTTTCTTTACCGAGGATTCCCAACCTGACGACGGGGAATATTCATGAGCATGTGAATCCATGCCAGACCCATGTTGGAGAACAACAGTTACAGGTAAGTAACTTGTTCCTTAGCTACTGTAGTGTAAAAACCCAGAGGGTGTTGCACTGCTTATACCCGGGGGGATCCCTTACTCAGGTGGCAAGGGCAAGGCCATCGCCTTTGGATCCAGACCCTGGCGGTGGACAAGTGTGGGAGGATCACCTGGGTGAGCGGCCCTCGCGGAGTGGGGTAGGAACGCCCGATGGCGAGACATGGTACCCCCCCTTCCAAATACCCCTGTCCCATCCTATTTATTTTTAAGCTATTCCAACTTCCTCAATTCTCCCTCCACCCTTCTTACACAAACACTGAACTGAGGAAGAGGAGGTCTGAGACTGAAAGGAGTACCACCCATGCAATACATTGGACATGTCCCACTAATAAAATCAGGCAGGGTCACATACACCCGGTAAGTATTAAGTCTCCACACATTGTTAAAAGGTGGAACACTGAGACACGCCCTAAGCAAGATGAGGCACGAGAAGGAGCAGTTCTTCTGGGGCGACGGACAACCAGGTGGAGCAGAGCGACAGGCTGAGGGACTGAACCGAGGTACAGAGAAACTGTGGATGCCCCAACGAGAGATCGTTAACTCCGAAGGGCCTTGAAGGTTACGCAAAGAAGCCCAGCCAGAGAGAAGAGACACACTGTTTTTTGTGTTTAAAGTATACCAGCCACCCTCCCGGGTGAACGGCAGAGTTAGAGAGGTGTAGTGACAATTGTGCTATCAGCCTTGACTTTAGGATCAAAGCCACGAGAAAGACGAAAATGAATTAACACAGCCGGTGAGTTGATGAAAGCAATGAAAGTCCGGTCTGTGTTAAATTAAACTTGACGGTAACAGTATCTGACGAATGAAATTTGCGCGTGTGCCGATAAGAAGCGACAGAAAGCAAAGCATTGTATAGAACTATAAATTAAAGATACAAAGTAACAGAGTGGTCTGGCGAAAGAAGATTGCCCAATTGAAAGTCTCTGTTAAATGTCTGATGCCGTCAAAGCGGGCGGGAAGTGAAAGATGCAAGGTTTGAACTGTTAGGTTTGATCTTGGCAGAGGGAAACCTGGATGTGCGAAATATCTTTGAACTTTGAAATAAGTACTGTGCTCGAAATTACATTTACCATTTACCAAGAGGCCTTGGTGTAGGAGAAAAAATGTGACGGTTGAGGTCGAAGTGGTCATGCCGAGGTAAGAGCAAAAGCCTTGCAGTTTCGAAAGTCTTCGACAGCGGAAGGAAAGTGAAAGAAGGCTTGAGCCCAGCTGTTAGGCAAGATTGTATGCAGTACCCTGTGGGAGACTGCACCAGCCTTGTCCTCTTGCAAAAGGGACCTAACCTTTGCTATAAGTCTGTACTACACAAGTTGGTAGAGTGACTGAGCAGCCAGGTGTATCTCAAGAGGGGTCAATGTGAGCTGTAGGGTTGCAACATAGTTTCACAGTGACAAGTGTCCAAATAAAACTTATACTCAAGGTTTCTTGATTAAACAATTATTTTTTAATTTAACAGTCAGTTTGAATAAGCCTTCTTTAGAAGGGAGCAAATATGTAACATTTACACTACACTTCAAAATACACACCCTAATTTTCAATAAATCAGTAGATACCCTTTTGGGATGGCACACAGACACTTCCTAAACCCTCAGGTGACTTAAATAACTAGGACACTGTGGGCATTGATATATCACTGTTACATTTAGAGCAATACTGAGTTTGGTGTCAAAAAGGGAAAGGTTAGAGGAAGAAACAATGGTTAACAAGTTTCTCAAACAGGTAAGCACTTTTGAACCCCCCCCCCCTCCAACCCCTCTCCCCCAATGCAATGTAGAGTAACCCTTTCCCAGCTATACATGTAAAGCATGAATGCCATTTTGGAGGGACAGATCAAAACACAAAGTCAGAGGTTAGAAGAGTCTGTCAGGGAGCCAGGACAGCCAATGTCAATCGAGCAAAGTCTAGGGGAACTGAAGTTCTTCTTGAAGGCAAGTAAAAGGTCTTGCACAATGTTCTAGAGAGTTTTGGTTGAAAAAGAAATCACTGTTGGGGCCACAAGCTTGGAGTCTTGTGAAAGGCAGAGCTGCAAGCAACTCTACAAAAGGCAGTTAATGCAAGTCTCAACTGAGAGCAAGCAAACTATGCAGCAAGAGGTAAGTACCCCTTAGTTCACAGTGCTTTAGGTCTGAAGAAATTGGTTCCAGCTGGCTTCTGTTCCTGTTGTTGTATGGCAGATCCTGTTGTTCCTGGGCCTCAGTCGTAGGGACAAAAGGGAGGACGCCTGGGGACTCCTGCACTATGGTTCGAAGGTTGGCGGCAGCAATGGGCAAAGTTCAGATCAGCGGCACTTCATGGTTTCAGCTTCTCGCGAATACTGCCACCGCGTTCTCGATATCTTGTGGGCTTTCCTTGCTTCTGGGTTCCAGCACTCTGTTGAGGTGGCTCAGGCTTGCTTAGTCATGCTTCGAAGGAGTCTGGAGGATCTTCCTAGAGCTCGGGTCTGACTTAAAAACGATGCACTTGATTCTGGTGTTCCTCTTTCTGGCACTTGGTTCCTGCAGCAGCAATGGAAGCACAGCCAGCTTCGAGAGGATTTCCAGATGAGTTCGTCTTGGGGTTGATTGGTCCCACCAACCCAAGGGGAGAAGTCGTCCTTTGCAGGGCTTCTCCAGTCGAGGTGAATTCGGAGCGTCAGCACTGCACCAGGGCTTCACCGGGCAAACTAACGGTCCAGGAGTTGCAGCAAGCGTCTCTTCCAAGTTTTTCTTCGGATTCCTATGTCCAGTGGTTGGCTCTGCCTTCCAAGCAAAAGACCTCACCTTTTATGCAGGTTGCTTCCATTAATTAGCAGCGTAGCTGTCACTCGCGCAGCAGGGTGGCTGTCCTTCTAGGACAGCCAGCCAATCACCTTTCGGTGCATTCCTGTAAACAAGAAGACTAAGCACAGGGAGTTTCGGGACCCTCCCTCGCTTCTGCCCTGCCAGACACGCTGGATCCAGAGGCGGGCTTCACCAGTGAAACTCACCAAAGACAAAATGAACAAAGGGACCATATCTGGTTTGGCGTGCAGAGTAAATCTCAAGAAGGACCTTTCCAACAAGAAATTGCAAAAAAAGAAGACGGGCCATTTTGACGAAATGGGCACCCCTGGCTGCTTTACTGAGCTTCAATTGCAGCCGCGGTAGAAACACTCAATGGTAGAAAAAAGTAAACCACTGCCACCAGCCATTAATTGTAGAAAGGGTAACATACACATTTTACATGAGAAACTAGACAAAGGGGATACTAAGTAACCCCTCCAGCACCCTATTGTAAGATAGTGTGTGCTGGGTCTAGAAAGTTACAAATGTAAGTAAAGTCAATTTCACTTCACTGCTCTTGGAAACATTTTAACCAAGAGAAGGTATTTAAACCTTTGGGAAAGACTTCCCTGTGCCACTGCACTCAAGGTGCTGTGTGGCACAATGTAAAAAGATGCCTGTGGAGTTTCTTACTCCAAAGCCAAAAGAAACAGTGTTCAAATCAATGAAAAATACATGAGGCAGTGGGAAAAAAGTTCTCACTCTCTCCAGGGTAAAAATTCAAAGTCCTAAAGTCCAGCAAAAGGGCTGGGATCTCTCAGGTAGAAGGGAATTAGCCAATTTCTAATAATTCTTCCTAACACTTGTATGCCTTCCACCACACCCACCCCCCCACACTCCGACTAAGGGACAGGAGGATTTAATCCACTCCTGGATGAATCTCCCTACCCCATTCGATCATACTTTCTGGAGAGACCATCAGCATTTTGGTGATTACACCCTGACCTGTCTTCTATGGTGAAATCAAACCCCCGACGGCTGATTGACCAGCTTAACAATTTAGGATTCTCCCCCTTCATCTGCATTAACCATCTCAATGGTTGGTGGTCTGTTTGAATTACAAAAGTAGATCCATACAAGTATTTTCTAAACTTCTTCAAAGACCACACAATTGCAAATCATTATCTTTCAATTGTTGCCCACCTTGTTTCACAGTCCTTCAGTTTCCTACTGATGAAGAAGCAGATGGGGTGTTCCTACCTTTCTCATCCAGCTGACTCAAAACTGCACCTATTCCCTGTATTTGAAGCATCCATTTTTACAATAAAGGATTGGTTGTAGTCAGGAGCTCTCAAGACTGGCGCTTGACAGAGGGCTTTATTTAGTCCTTCACATGCCTTGGTGCACTCCTCATCCCTCCTGAACTACTTGGGGAGTTTGGGTCAGGAGATCGCATTCAAGGGAGAAGCTATGGTCCCATAGTTGTCAATGAAGTTCCTATAGTACCCAGTGAGACCTAGGAATGCTCTCACTTGGGTTTGAGTACTAGGGGTGGCCCAGTCTTGTACAGCTCGTTCTTTGCTAGGAGATGGCCTTATTTTACCTCCTCCTACCTCATGTCCAAGGTAGACCACTTTGCTCTGACCAATTTGACATTTACTAGCCTTTATGGTCAGATGGGCCTGTTCAAGAGCCTACAAAACATATCCATGGTGGTCAAAATGTTCTTCCCAAGTGGGGCTCAACACTGCAATGTCATCAAAGTATGCCATGCAGAATTCCTCCATCCCATTCAGAACTTGCT